>NC_132853.1:58660785-58964060 GCF_048164855.1 Canis lupus baileyi | reverse complement strand
AAATGAATCCACACCGATGATTTTGAGCAGCCGTTCCCAAGGTGTGGTCCCCAGCCCGGCAGCATCAGTCCCACCCCCAGGAACTCACTGGAAATGCGAGTCTGCTGCCCCCACCCTGGGCATGCAGCATTGGACATGCTGGGAGTGGGGCCCGCTGCGCCTATGTGTGTCTGAGCCCTGGGGATGCTGCTCTGTGCTCATTGATGTCTGATAGTCTCCAGGGGTGCTGGTGACACTTCACGTTGAGACCCACCAAGCTAGAGGCAGGGCTGTGGTGGCAAACCTCTAGCAATAGGCTTTTCCAAAGAGGAAAAAAAAAACCTGAGCTGATTTGTAGCATTTGCTGATTCCTGTGGTATTAATATTCCCACTAGAGCTGGCGGATCTGGGGGTTACCCACGTGCCATCAATGGGCACAGAAGTTCCTGAGAGAGCAGACCAGCCCCAGCACGCCACGACGGGGAGCCCAGAGGGAACCCCAAAGACAGGAGGTGGACTCAGGCCCCGGGGCAGTCTGGGGTAGGATTCAGAGGGCTCTGTCCCGGAGGACACCTGGCCACTGCTCCTTAGGGCCGCTCATCTGGGGGGGTCCTCCAACCTTTGTGTTTCGGCTCCAGATTCCTCCACCTGTCGCCCACCCGCTGACCTCTTTGGACACCCAAGTTGAGCAGACACAGGGGCCTATGTCCTGTTGATCCTGCTCTTCTGGAGGAGTAACAGGAAGGTGAGGCAGGGAGCCCCAGCCTCAGAAGTTCATCCCACCCTAGACCACGGGGTTTGCCACTGGGCCTGACCACAGTGCGTACAGGTGGAGGGGGGCTGGCCACAGCTGCATATAGGTGGAGGGGGGCCTGTCCACAGCGCGTGCAGGTGGAGGGGGCCTGACCACAGCCACATGCAGGTGGAGGGGGGCTGACCACAGCCACATGCAGGTGGAGGGGGGCTGATCACAGCCGCGTGCAGGTGGAGGGGGCCTGACCACAACTGCGTGCAGGTGGAGGGGGGCTGACTACAGCCACGTGCAGGTGGAGGGGGGCTGACCACAGCATGTGCAGGTGGAGGGGGCCTGACCACAGCCACATGCAGGTGGAGGGGTCTGATCACAGCCGCGTGCAGGTGGAGGGGGGCTGACCACAGTGTGTGCAGGTGGAGGCGGCCTGACCACAGCCACATGCAGGTGGAGGGGGGCTGACCACAGCCGTGTGCAGTTGGAGGGGGGGCTGACCACAGCCACGTGCAGGTGGAGGGGAGCTGTCCACAGCGCATGCAGGTGGAGGGGGCCTGACCACCGCCGTGTGCAGTTGGGAGGAGCTGACCACAGTGTGTGCAGGTGGAGGGGGGCTGACCACAGCCACGTGCAGGTGGAGGGGGGCTGACCACAGCTGCGTGCAGGTGGAGGGGGGCTGACCACAGTGTGTGCAGGTGGAGGGGGCCTGACCACAGCCACATGCAGGTGGAGGGGGGCTGACCACAGCCGTGTGCAGTTGGGAGGAGCTGACCATAGCGTGTGCAGGTGGAGGGCTGACCACAGCGTGTGCAGGTGGAGGGGGCCTGACCACAGCCACAGGCAGGTGGAGGGGGCTGACCACAGCCATGTGCAGGTGGAGGGGGGCTGACCACAGCGTGTGCAGTTGGCGGGGGCTGACCACAGTGCGTGCAGGTGGAGGGGGGCTGACCACAGCCGTGTGCAGTTGGGAGGAGCTGACCATAGCGTGTGCAGGTGGAGGGCTGACCACAGCCACATGCAGGTGGAGGGGGCTGACCACAGCCATGTGCAGGTGGAGGGGGGCTGACCACAGCGTGTGCAGTTGGCGGGGGCTGACCACAGTGCGTGCAGGTGGAGGGTGGCTGACCACAGTGTGTGCAGGTGGAGGGGGCCTGACCACAGCCACATGCAGGTGGAGGGGGGCTGACCACAGCCGTGTGCAGTTGCGGGGGGGGCTGACCAAAGCCACGTGCAGGTGGAGGGGGGCCTGACCTGAAACCCCCTATAACCATATTTTTGAAGACACGAGGAAGAGGCTCTGTGAGGCAGGGGAGGGTCCTTCCCAAGGTTCTAGTTCTAGCATCTTCCTTCCTCCTTGGAGTGCTTTTGGGACCTCAGGAAGACCCCATTCCTGGGCCCTCACGTCATTCTGGCCCCGGGGCACAGCCTTCCCCGAGCCTAGCCTGAACGAGAACTGGGATGGGGCTCAGGGTCCAGGAAACCCCAGGTGGTGCACTCATGGTGCTGGCCAGCATCCACACACGTGCATAACCACACCTGTGTATGCACATGCATGGACACACCCACCCTGTGTGCACTCATAAACACACTGCGCATGCACGTGCACATTCGTATATACCACACGAGGATGTACACCCACACACTGGTATATGCACACATGTACGGTGTACACATGTATGCACAGGCATGCTTGGCACACACATGTGTGCACAGCCACCAGGGTGGCTCTGTCCCAGGGTGCAGGTTGGGAAGGAACAGGCTTGTTCTCTCCATCCAGGTGTCTGGAACCCTGGGTGTGCTTAGTGTCCTCAGGAGCACAGCTTAGAAGAGCGCTCAAGGCCGGAGCTTGTACCACTTGGGCCCAGAAGCCCACCTCGTGTGACGCCCTGAGGGTTGCAGGGGGTGCAGGGGGCAGAGGTCCAGGGGCTGAGGGCCTCGGGGGAAGAGGTCCAGGGGCTGAGGGCCTCGGGGGGGCGGAGGTCTAGGGGGCTGAGGGCCTCAGGGGGTGGAGGGCC
Organism: Canis lupus baileyi; assembly: GCF_048164855.1. Classification (NCBI taxonomy): domain Eukaryota; kingdom Metazoa; phylum Chordata; class Mammalia; order Carnivora; family Canidae; genus Canis; species Canis lupus. The sequence continues at coordinate 58,961,318 of NC_132853.1, read as the reverse complement.
AGGCGAGGTCTCTGGGCCGGGGCAGCACCCACCCGCCGGGCCCTGTGGAAGCTGCTGTTAGTCTGCTGGCCAGGCTCCCGTGGGGCTCTTCTCAGAACAGGTTTGCCTTCATGTGTTTACGCTCACGTCTGGGAACTGCTAGTACAGCAGGATGGATCTCCTTTACGGATGCGGGGGCTCCGTGGTGGGAAGCACACACACATACACAAACCCTTTATAGGTTGTATAAAACCCTAAAGTAAGCTGTTTCTATGCGCTGCCCAGGGCAGTGCTGTGGGTCAGCCCAGGTGGGACTGGATCCACTAAAGAAACTTCTGGAACCCAGGACCCACTGCCCCCGGAAGAGCCTTTGTGGCCCCAAGTCCTAGAGGCAGGGGCTTGCAGTGGAGGAAATAGTTTTAAAAATCGTGAAAAAGGGGCAGCCCGGGCGACTCAGTGGTTTAACACTGCCTTCAGCCCAGGGCCTGATCCTGGAGACCCGGGATCGAGTCCCGCTTCGGGCTCCCTGCATGGAGCCTCTGCCTGTGTCCCTGCCTGTTTCTCTCTCTCTTTCTCTGTGTGTCTCTCATGAATAAATAAATAAAACCTTTTTAAAAAAAATCATGAAAAAGAAGTCAGAGCAGCATTTCTGCCTTCAGGGACCAACTCTCCCGATTCCGAGCTCCCTGCCCTCTTCACACAGATGCTTGCCTTCCGGGGTAGACGGCTACGATAGCCATGGGATCCCAGCACATCCGCAGGTTGTGAGCAGGTGCTTCCCCCCCTTCCCTGCCGCAGGGTCAGCAGAGACCAGGATGTGGCCTCCTGGGTGGGGTTGTAGGGCCGGGCTGGGCCGGGTGGGTGTGTGCTCTGTCTGGTGCACCCACCCCCCTCACCTATGTCTCAGGGATACAGTGAGGGCTGAGGGGTCAGCTGGACCCCTCAGCTGACCCGTGCCGCTGTTCGACTCACACTCCATGTCCCGTCTGTCCCTGGAAGGGGTCAGGCCCCCAGAGCGTGCTGGGTGGATGGAGGGGCCGTGTGTGGTGCGGGTGTTCAGACATGTGCGGCGGGGGCTCAGCCTGCAGTCTGACCTCCAGCTGGGAGCACGTGAGGTCCCCCTCCTGCCTTGCTTGCTGAGGACCCTGTCTTCACAGGGGCTTGCTCTCTGCCACCGTGTCCTGCATCCTCACCCACATGGCTCCGGGCTCCTTCATTAACGTCTAGGTGGACATCGATCCTCTTCCTCAGGTGACCTTTATAGGTCATGCCTGCCTGTGAACTGGCTGGCGGCGGACCCTGGATGGCCCAGTGCCCTGCCTCACCCCTGAACTGGGTGCTCGTGTGTGATCTGCCTGCCCCGGGTGCCCCTGGGAGAGCTCCTTCTCTGGGCCCTGTCCTCTTCCAGCTAACTCTCCCACACGCGGTTTGCTTTTCAGAACAAGCTGCTGATGTACGAAGCAGGCGGGCTGAAAAGGCCTGGGTGTTCCTGGGACTCCGCAGTTTGTGAGGGCCTGGCAGGGCCTGGGGAGGTGCCGTCCCTGCACAGGGCTCCCTGGCCGAGGAACTGGGCCCTGGAGAGCGATCAAGGGGGCAGGGGGCTCCACAGGCCACCTTCAACCTTCGACAGCCCCTAGTGGGAACTTCGGGGGAGCAGACAGCACAAGGGTCCCCCCGACCCCCTGTCTTGTTTTGAAATAGTCCTCAGAAAAAGCTTTGGGCCTGTGGCCAACACCAGCTGGCCGGTGGCCAGGGGCCTGGTGGGGGCAGGGTCTTGGCAGCTGGGGTTCGTGGCTCAGCATGCCTGCACAGGGGCACCTGGCTGGATGCGCGGCTTGCTGGGCGGCTGGGGGTGCACAAGGCTGTGGCCTTCCAGCCCCTGTCCACTGGCCATCTGTGGCCCTCCCGTGGCATCTGCCTGGGTAATTTTCTTGGTCCACGGGAGGACAGGCCCCGGGGGTACTGAGTAGGGGCCTGGCCTCAGGTTCCTGCCCCAGTGTTATTGCGAGGGCTTCAAAGCTGACCTTGCAAATGCCACAGAGGAGGACATTCTGAAGGTGGAAGGGACCACTCAAGTCATCTGGAGACCAGCCTGCTCATAGCTCCCCGAGCAGTCTCCCTGCAGGAACACTTGCTGTGCCAGGAAACAGACGCCTGGCAAGGCCAAACATCTCCTTTCGAGAAGCGAGGCTCTTTGGGTCAGACAGGGTGGTGTGGATAGGTGTCCAGTGAGTGGATGGGTCCTGTCCCTGAGCCAGACTCACAGCAGCTGGAAATACCACCGCCCCAGGGTGAGTACGCTGCATTCCTCCCTCACCAGACCTGGGACACCCATGAGCAAGGGAGCTCTAGAGGCTCAGGAACCCCCCAGCCCAGCCCCCAAGGCCCCCAGAGGGCTGACCTCCCAGTGGCTGCGATTGGCCACTGCCCTCCAGCCATGGCCGCTCTGCAGAGGGGCCTCTCTTTCAACTGAATCCTTGCCTTGACACCTTTCTGACCTTTGAAGAATGGCTTCCTATGTCCTTTTGGCCCAGGGCCTGAGTCTTGCTCCCCATCTGGGGCAGTAGTTTCTTTTTTTCTTTTTAAAGGATTTTATTTATTTATTTATTTATTTATTTATTTATTTATTTATTTGAGAGAGAGAGAAAAAAAAAACACGAATGGGGGGGATGGCCCAGAGGAAGGGGGAGAAGCAGACTCCCCGCTGAGCAGGAGCCTGATGGGGGTGGATCCCAGGACCCCGGGATCATGACCTGAGCCAAAGGCAGATGCTCAACCGACTGAGCCACCCAGGCGGCCCCAGGGCAGTGGTTTCTCATCTTGCATTCACCCTGGTTACTCCTAATCTCCCAGTGCTACAGGCCTTACGTGGGGGTCCCCGGGATGGGGGCACTGCGCCTCTGACATGAGAGACCGGGAATGCCGAGATCCAGGGTTGGCTGGCGAGCGCTGCTCGGAGGATGGAGGGGCCCTGCAGCCCGACCACGGCTCTGGGCACCCCTCCCTGTAGACTGGCTGTTCCTGTCCTGTCCTGGGGGCCCCCGGAAAGTCCCCAGGAGCCCCCGGGCCATCCTATGCTCTGATTCTGCAGGAAGCGCTCTGTTCAAGCTGGGGCAGGAACCAGCCATCTGGGTGGGATTCCTCCAGGGAAGTGTGCTCCTTCAGCGGTGAAATTTCATCAGCGACAATTAATTCTCTGTCGAGAAAGCCCACAGTTTTGTGCTGGAAGGGGAGAAAAAGAGGCTGAATCTTTGATCAAACCAGTCTGTGCCCAAGGCTGGATACAGTTAACTACTTTTTACTCGTGTATGGCTGGCGGCCAAGGCGGGAGGCGGAGGACAGCCCTGCCCCTTCCCCCACCACCTGGGGAGGGCAGTGGCATGGCCAGGGACGTGAGCCTTCCAGGCCACCGCAGTCCTGCTGGGGGAATTGCCCACCCCCAGGGCTGGGCTTTAGGGAGGGGAGACGGGGGAAGGAGGGGAGCCGCAGGCCCCGGGAGGCTCTGTGACTCTGTACTGTCCCTGCTCCGAGCGCTCAGCCGTGTCCCATCCTGTTCTACGTTCTGGTCTCAGGACGGAGCGTTGTCATCAGATCCAGGAGCCCAGCTCTGGTGAAGACCGCTGCATTGATAGTGCACACTAGGGGCCTGCGCGTGTGTATGTGCGTGTGCATGTGTCAGAGAGACAGAGACGGACGGAGAGATCAAAAGTGCCCACACAGCCCCAAAACATGGTCCCAACAGTTAAAGCAAAAATCGTTAAGATAAACTGGCCACTTAGGAGCCACAATGGCATTAAGATTTGGCAGTTCTATAAGTTGCCTGGGGAGACACGGAAAGTCTGAGCCGCTGGCCCCGCGTGGCCCAAAGGCCCCTGTCTCCAGGGTGTACGGAAAGGCCAGAGGGAAGAGGGTGTTGTCAGCAGCAGATGTCCGAATGCTCGTCGCACAAAGTTGGGTTCCATGGATGTGACCAACCGGCCATGCCCATCACCGGCAGCCCAGGAGCCTCAGAGAAACCAAATCTGGCGGCAAAGTGTGTCTAGACCAACCCCAGCAAGCCCTTGTGTTTTGTCGGGTCCCTGTGTGTGCATGGTGATCTTCTGGGTCCTAGTTCTTTCCCGTTTACGTGTCCAAATAAGGTCCAGTTAGCGCTTAGAGTCCAGGGAGGGAGAAGCAGGTTTGGAGGCGGGAGAGGAAGGCAGTGAGCCCTGCGATGGGGACTTCGGGTGGCAGAGGGGCCCCCAGAGTTTGGTAAGTGGGCAAGGAGGGGAACAGGTCCCTGAGAAGGAGAGTCCTGCCCCCACCCCACCTACTTCCAGAATGAGCCGGTGCTACGTAGGAGGGTTCATTGGCTTGTGCAGTGCGCCTGCAGCATGCACTGCTGGGTGCCAGGCCTGCGCCCACTGGTGAGAGCACTGAACCCCGAGAGCCGCCCGGCCCCGCAGGAGCTCCCGGTCCAGCCGGGCAGCCACGCCGCTGGGCCCCCGGGCATCCGACTGCGGCTGGGGGGCCGAGGGGTACTGTTAGTGCAGGCTGCACCTGCATTTTAAAGACTCATCATGAAGGAAAGAATGTAAACCTTCCCATCAGTAGAGTTCCTGTTGCTTCCGTGTCGAAATGATAACATTCGGGACATACTGAGCTAAATGAAATAAATCATTAGCATCGATTCCACCTGTTTTCTTTCTGCGTCCTTAACAGGACTGCCAGGAAGTTTAAAATCACGCATAGGGCTCACGTGTGTCCCCACTGATGGTGCTGGCTCCAGGGCGGAGCCACGTGGCTGGTGATCACCGTAGGCCCTGGAGGAAGGACCCAGAAGACACGGGTGCTGCGGGCCGTGTGCAGGAGCTGTGGTGGGCGTGGGGTGTCTGGGGGGCACCTGGGCAGAGCTAGGTGTCACCAGAGAGCTGTGGCCCGTCGTCGCTGCCTCCTTTCCTGGGCGGCTGCCCCAGCGGGTTCTCTCCTGTTTCCGACGGGCGGACCTCTGTCTGCACCTGCCCTCCCTCCCTCACCGCCTCTGCTCAGAGCCGCCCCGGACATCACCTCCCAGGCCAGGAGGGCGGCCGCTTGGGGCCCTGGTCAGCAGTCCAGGTGAGGGCCCTCATTGTGAATGCGTGGCTTGTCAGCACCATCGCGGGAGCCTTGGATAAAGTGTGCCCGTGAAGAAGATAATTGAAAATCAAAAAAGACTTTGTTAATTTGATTAGACAGAGCCGTAGTTGAATTGTTCTTCATCAAAAGAGATTTAATTTTGACATGCAATTAAATCCTTCTGCTGTAAGATCGGCCCGGGTGCTGGAGATGGGCCTGGCGGCTGGGGGGCGGGGTGGAGCGCCGCCGCCGCCGAGGGTCTGGGGCAGAGACAGTGTGGTGGCGACTGATTGTGCAGAAGAGAGGGAGGGGTGCTGGGGGCCGGGGGCCAATGGGGCACGGGGAGGGGCTTTGCCAGGAGCACAGATGGAGTGGCCCTCGAAAGGCAGCTCCTGGATGTTGCACAGACCCCGTGTTTGCCGAAATCACTACTCGGCCAATTCTGAGGTGGGTGAGTAAGGGGGTTTGGGCACATGCAGGAGCCAGGGTGGCTCCTGGGCAGCTGGAAACCAGGAAATGTCCGGGAGCTGCACCCAGATCTGGAATTCTATCTCCAGGGGCAGCAAACAGGTCCATCTGGGACTCGAGGGGGCCGAGCTGAGCGGCCCCAGCCCCCAAGCCCACCCCGGCCAGGGTCCCTCACCACCCCCTACATGCCCACATGTTCATTCATCCAAGGGGGGGGGTTATTCTCCCCAATTACAATGACGGTGATGTCTGTCTCCTTGAAAAAGTCACCCACGCTCCTTGCAGAAAATCTGGAAAATTGAAAGCTTAAAGGTGGGGAAGCGTGAAGCCCCCTGAGGTGAGTGGTGAGGGTTTTAAGACAAAATAAACACAAAAGACAGAATTAGAACGCTGGCTCTCCTGACGTGTCTGTGCCTCGTGGAGTCTTGTCAGCTCTGGGAAGTGCAGCTTGTTGCAGGTCAGCCTGGTGGGTAGATCACTGAACAAAAGGACGGTCCTCACCCACCTGAACCTCAGGCCACAGACCTGTTCCACGAATAGGCATTCCAGACCCCAGGAAGCTTGCCGTGGGGGGTGGTTTGTGGGGATGCTGGTTGGCAGTGGCAAGAAGGGAGGGTGTGGGGTACCCACCGGATGCTCCCCACATCCCCGGAGACGATGGTCCAGAGGATGGCCAGGTCTGCAGCACTGAGGCAGGCCCTTGAGCCAAGGTGGGCAGGGAGCAGAGGGTGGGGCCCTGGAGGGTGGCAGGGTGACAGGGCTCTCCCCGTCCACGGGGAGCTGCTGTGGGAGAAGGTCCAGCCTCCTCCTCCTACACAGGGTTACCTCCAGCAAGAATGAATACATTAGCAAATGTTATCTATTAGGCTCAGAGGAACTTGGGGGTAATTGTGGAAAAGCTGTATTAGCACAAGCACGCAGCCTGGAGAGGGAGGTGCCGATGGAGGGGAGGGTGTGGCAGGAGGGAGACTTCTCTTTCTGGGGTCCCCACCTTCCCGCTGGCCGGCAGCACGGTCCCTGGGGAATCCTGCTCCAGGGTGTCAGCCCCAAAGCAGGAAAACACCAGTCCAGGTCCGCTGGACCCCGCAAGGCGTGGCCGTGGGCCGCGTCCCAGTGCATCTGACGCCTTGGCAGATGCGGAATGGTTTTAATGTTCTTGTCATATTATTTTAATATTTTCTCTACCTGCTTCTCAGGGGAAAATAATAATCTGGGGCAGGCCTCTGTTGGACTCATGAATTTCTAAAGGGAAATCTTGAGATTTCAGCTGCTTTGCCTCCCTCCCCAGCCCTGGCCACCTTGTCATCCTGGGCAACCAGAATATGGTCCAGTCTTTGCACTCTGGGTGGTGGTGGAGCTGAGCCCCTATGGGGTCAGGTGCAATGCTTTCCAAGGCTCTGGGCTCGGGGGAGGCTGCAGGGGGCCGCTGGCCAGCTCCCTCTCCCTCGCTATGCTCACGAGGCCCTGGACACTTCTGCCTTCAGAGCCTCCTTCCTCCGTAAAAACAAACAAACAAAACAAAACAAAAAAAAAAACAAAAAAACAAAACAAAACTAAAAGTTATATTTTATGACTGCATTAGTGTAAGATGAATATATTAATGTTATATATGAGAACATTATCCTCAACCTAAAAGTTCATTTATGTCTTCTGGTTCTAAAAGAAATTAAAACATTTCCGTGGGTCCTGGCAGCACACCTCCTGGGCCTGACAGGGGAGCGCCCGGGGCTCCCTCGGGGGTGCTGGAGATGAGCGCAGCCCAGGGCCCTGTCGCTGTCATTTGCCCATCACTGCCTGGCAGCGTCTGTCCAGCAGGGCGGTGACCATGGGCTCTGGAAAGCAGAGCCTGAGCTGTTTGGGGTGAAAGGGACCGTCCTCCAGTGCTGTCCTCAAGCCAGACATAGGCTGGCCAAGCCTTTGGCTTCTCCTGCAGATTCCCTGCCAGGATGGAGAGCACAGGGACACACAGAGGAGCCTGGTTGGGGCTCTGAGACCCCGTGAGTGTCAGGGCAGACACACTGGGGCTGGATGCCCACTGTGCCAGGGTGAAGCTTCCCGCTCAGGCTGGTGCAATGAAAGGCCCACCTTCCAAGTCACAGCTCTGCCTCCGGTGTCCTAACCCTGAGCCCTGCTTCCTGACCTCTAAACTGGGTGCATAGAAAAAAAAAATAAAAAAAAATAAACTGGGTGCATGGGAGCCACCGTGAACGGGTCCGTGAATCGGAGGCGCCATGGCCGAGCACGGAGGAGAGTGTGGGCCGTTCGGGGATGCAGTGCGTGGTGGGGCCTCGAAGCTGCGGGAACAGGCAGTGATTTTCTGGCATCCTTTCTATTGGCCCCACTGTCAGCAACAGGATATTCCCTGGCGACTTAGTGTCTAGACAAAGGCTATGACTTGGTGTGTGTGTGTCTGTGTGTTCCCACGTACCCGTGCCCCTGCCGTCCTGCACACATACAAGCAAAACCAGCCAAGGGGTGTCGGTCTGAGCAGTGCCTCAGAAATAGCCTAATAAGGGGGCGGGGTTTTTGGAAGGAGGGGAGTATCTTGTGTTTGGTCAGGGCTAGTTCTCCCCCTGCAGTTTCTTTAAAACTATTAGGAAAATAATACAGAATGCCCCGGAGCTGACCCACAACCTGCTGGAAGGCACGCTGGCCACGGCCATGGAAGCCTGGGGGGTCAGGTTATCGAGGCCACAGGAAGCTGCCCCACCGTGGGTCTGGCGACATGGACCTGCGGCAGGAGGGCAAAGGTGCAGGCAGCCTCGTCTCCTGTGTGCCTGGGCTGTCCCCGTGGTGCAGGGACAGGAGGGCAATAGGACAGAGGAAAGAGGTGCCCGCGGCTCTGCTGGGGGGCGCCCCCTCCCAACTGTTGAAGATGGTGTCCTCACAAATGCAATCATGTCCTTCCACCTGGGACCTTCATCCCTCCTCTTCTTCCCGCCCCGCCTGGCTCGCTTGTCTCCGTGGTGACGCTGAGCAAGCACGCAGCGGGCAGGGCCACCGATGCCCCTGGGCCCATTTGTTCATAGTAGAATATTACTTATCTTACAAAACTGTGAAAAGGAGTTCAGCTCCACACTTGGCTTTCTGTGTGTGCTGGGGACAGGGCTCGGGCCGTCTCCCCAGACTGAGCTGGGAGGGTCCTGCTGGTCATGGCACTGGTCCACGCTGGCCCCCGCCACCTCCTCGCCCCCTCCCACCCGGGTCCCATCCAGATCTCCTCGCTGGCTGGCTGCTGCCGCAGTGGCTCTGAAGCAGCCTCAGCAATGGAAACTCAATCTTTCTTTCCTCTCAAAATAAAGCACGGGGATAGAATGCACCTTGTTCCAACCAGCAGAATCCCATGGGAGTCCCTAGGACTGGTGGGTGGAGACCAGCTGGGGAAGGTGGGCGCCCAGCCCAGGGCTGTTGGAGCGAATCCCACCTTGGGGTGGGGCACTTGGACTCTACATCCAGGGATCATTGGGGTGATGGTCTTGGTTAACACGCATTGAGCGCTCAGTGCATGCTGGATGGGGTTCCAAGCGTTTACACAAGAGTAACTCACTAAACCCTCACATGCACTGTGGAGGAAGCACACGTGTATTGCCCCTTTTATAGTCAAGGTAACAGAGGCCCAGAAAGGCCGGCTAACTTGCCTGAGGTCACACGGGTGGTACAGGGTAGGGTCAGGATGGAAACCCAGACGTCAGGCCGCAGAGTCTCAGCTTGTAACCACCTGGAGGCCCTCGGGAGCGTCGTTTTGTCATGGGACCAGATGTTTTGCCTGGAGCAGCATAAGGGATCCCGAGATCCTTCATTGAGCAGAAGTATTATCCTAATTGTTGAATTGGGGGCCAGACGGTGCCCTTTATGGTTTCTGAGGGGTAGCCTCAGCCCCCAGCCCTTCCCCACACCCACCCACTTGCCCAGATAGAGGGAGACCTTCCATCCACACACCTGCCTGCTTCACCCAGGCCGAGACAGCACTGTGGGTGAGCGTGTGTGTGAGTATATGTGATTATGTGATTGTGTGTGAGCATGTGTATGAGTGTGTTATGTATGAATGTGATGTGCAAGTGTGTGTTGTGTATGAGTATGTGTAACATATGAATGTGTATGAGTGTGTGATGTGTGAGAGAGTATGTGATGTGTGTGTATGATGTGTGTTATGTATAAGTATGTGTATGTGCGGTATATAAGTGTGTGATATATGAATGTGTGTATGATGTGTATAATACATGAGTGTGCTGTATGTATGAGTGTGATCTAGGAAGTGTATGTATGTGATGTGTATGTATTATGTATGAGTGTGATGTAGGAGTGTGCATGTGTATGTGAGCATGTGTGTGATGGAGGAGCGTGCATGTGTATATGAGTGTGTGTGATGTAAGAGTGTGTGTGTGTGTGATGTAGGAGTGTGCATGTGCTTATGTGTGTGATGTAGGAGTGTGCATGTGTATGGTAGGAGTATGCATGTGTATATGAGTGTGCAACAGTGAGCGTGTGAGTGTGTGATGTCTGGGTCTGTGATGTGTGTGTGCGTGTGCTTCCCCCCGGCCTCTCCCTGCCACCAGCAGTCTTGCGAACGGGTGATCCATAACCGCCACCTGTTGATGGGGTCCCTGGGAGCGGTTTTCCTGCGCAGTCCCTGGAATCTCCTGGGGGCCAACTCGTCTTGACCAAGCATCTGGGCCCCTGGATGTCGCATGAGCTTGGGGGCACAGGTGTCCTCGAGGGCGTGGAGCAGGTGTGAGGAGAGCCTGGGGGCTGGGGGAGGCGGGGCGGCCATGGGGAGAAGCGGGGCCCAGCAGAGGAAGAAGCTGTGGCCGGGGAAGGCAGCAGGCCCTCCAGGACGGACGTGGGAAAGCTGCGGAACGTGGCCTGTAAATAGAATTCCTCTTGATCTGATCATATTTTAAACACACTGGGGGAGGCTCAGGCTGGAAAGAAGGCTTTCCAGAAGTCTCTTCCAAAAAACAGCCCTTTTGCTTTGATGCAGAGCAGCCTTCTTTGATCCATGTGTCTTCGCATGCAGTGTTCCTAAGTCGGGACACACCCGAACAGGAGGAGCCAGACAGACACCAGAGCCCGAGGCCTGCAGACGCGTGAAGGAGGCTGTGTGCGTGTGCACGAGTGTGTGCCAACTCGCTCCCGAGCACCTGCACAGCCAGCACCCAGCACCCGCGCTTTCTCACTGCTCAGATCAATTTAATTTGAGGCCAACGTTGAAAAGCCGTCCCTTCCCGCCCGTATTTGCTGGGCTTAGTCTTCCAGAGCAACTGATTAGCATCGTGAGTCTTCTCCATGCTCGTCTGATAGAAAACCATGTTTCCACAAGAAAGCCGGTCCTTTCCTCAGGACAAGAGCTGGGCACTTTCTACCCTGACCCCTTCCTCCTCCCCCTCCTCCGACCCCTTCCCCTCCCTCCCCCCTCCCGATGTCTCCCCCACAGCTGGCCTGTGGACTGCGTCCTGGTCGGGATGCCGGCTTTGTGGAACTCATACTGGCACCTGCAGAGCCCCCCACTTCGGGCTGTGACCACGCCCGGGCCAGGACTGTCTCATCATCCTGAGCCGAGAACTTCCTCAAACCAGAGCTCTTCTCACCACTCTGACCCATTTCCCAGAAATGGGGGAAACTTGTTTAGGCTGTTCAGGGCAGAGCGGGGCGGGGTGGCACAGGTGGCCTTCCTGCTCGTCGTCCAGTGGCTTTGGGCAGTCTCCTTGCACAGGTAGTCATCCTGGAAGGGGCAGCGGGTTTCCCAGAGCCTCTCTCATGCCGGCACCAACCCCATTCCCGGGGGCTCCACCCAAGAACATCCACAGGGACTTAGGGTTTCAACACATGGATTTGGGGAGTGGGAGATGAGCACTCAGGTGGCACCTGTTCCCACTGCACCTGGGGTCTGTCCCTGTCTCTACTCTGCCCCCCGCTCCGTGCCCAGCTGTGGGCAGGCAAATGCCCCTTGCCTGGGCCTCCCCTTTCTCAGGAGCACAGGACTTGTGTGTGTGGACTTCCGCATTCCTTCCTTGCCTCTGTGAGTGGAAGCAAGTGCCCAAACCTGTGGGTGGGCCCAGCGTCCTGGAGTCGCTTGGGAGCTGGACCAGGTAATCCTGAGGGCGTGGGGTGCTGAAGGGCCCCCAGAAACGGTCGCTTGAGCCAGGGCTGGCCCTTGGAACACCCCTTGCCCAGAGGCAAAGCCAGTGGACTGGGAGGCACCATCGGACTTTGGATGGGGAGGAGACACGTCTGTGGGGAGACAAGGGAGAGGTGCATCTGGAGGGGCGGTTGGGGTGAATCAGCCTTTCACGACACAAGGCAGAGTGTCCCCCGAGCCTTGTCTGTGGGTTTCGTTGATCCATGCATCTCCTCGGCCCCTTCAGAGCTTCGATTGTATTATCACTGCTAATGTATTAACTGAGGAAGTGCTTTCTTCTGGGGCAGCGAAACCCCCAAATCTTGATGGCATAAGGCAGCAGAAGTAACCAGAACGACGATGGGGGGCTCTCCTCCCAGGAGTGGTTCCAAGTCCCGTCTTTCCGTCCTGTGGGGTCTCTCATGTCTGACACCTGGTTTCCACATCTTCCAGGAGAGGAGGGAGCGCGGGTTCTGTTGGGGCTGACCCTCTACCCAGTGCCCCGAGGGCCATGGGGCACCAGGGGGTGAAGAGGGGCTCTGCTGTCTCACTCCCTCTTCTGAATCTGGCATCTGTGTCCCTGAGGACAGCCATCTGGAAAGCACTTAGCCGACCCGCCAGGAGGACGGCAGAGCTTAGAGACAGGTCAGCTTTGTCTGTGAGCATCGCCCCGGCCAGGATGCAGGATCCAGAGAAGCCCCAGGGGTCTCTGGGTGACCATCAGAGGGAAGCTTCCTGTTGGGTTTGAAGCTGCGGGTACTCGCAGCCCTTCGGATGCCCTCAGTTGGAGGGACGGCACAGTGCCTGGTGATCCTGGGTGGAGTGAGACCCGTCACCCCTACAGCCACCCTCATGCAGGCGGGAGGGGAGGTGCCGGCCGCCCCACCGGTCCCCATCCCTCTCCACACACACAGCCCCCCAGCCAGGATTCCCTGAACAGGTGCCCCCGACATGCCCTGTTCCACTTCCCCTGGTGCCGCCAGTGTCTATGTAGCATGCACCTGGTTCCGTAAACGGAGCACTGGAGTAATTTCCTTGAGATTTTCCCAATGAAGCGGGTGTGTGTGAGCATGAGTGTGCATGCGAACAACTGTGCGTTAGTACATGTCTGTGGGTGTGTGCGTGCACGTGCCAGCGTTTAGGCCACAGGGTGCTAATCCTGTGCATGGAAACCAAGGGCCCAGCACAGGGTCCCTTCATCCAAGGGGGACAGAAGGCACCTCACAGCACGGCGATTCTGCAGAGCTTTGTTTCCTTGGGGAAATCTGGGAGACTCCCCCAGACGTAGGAGCACCATTTCCACTGCTTCTTCCCTGGGGATGGCTCTGAGTGTTGCTTCTGACGGGAGATTGTGGGGTGATGAGAGGGAGCACGGGGTCACCAAGGAGCAGGAGCATCAGGAAGGGCACTTGCCCCCTGGCCCCTCTGCTGTGTAGCCAGTGAGACCCCACGTATGAGATTTCTCTTGCTGGACCTTCTCTTTGCTGGGATCCCAAATGACACCCAAACAAAGCGGTGACTCTGTCCCGTCGTTGTCCACGCCCAAGACCATAGACCACTCGCACTGACACGGTGGCTTCCTCTTTTCATGCGGGCCGCCTTTGGGAGTGGGGACAGGAGGGATGAGGCCAGATGACTCAGATGTTCATTCAGATGCTGGGGACCAGCCTTTGTCCGTGGGGTCATCTTGGGACCCGAGAAAGAGCCCCAGGCTGGGGCACACCTGGAATGTCCCAGGTGGGGCAGGTGGGGGAGACGACGGTACAGCTGTGACACACGCACGTGGGCCCAACAGTCATGGCTGGGGACGGAGCCGACCCAGACCTGGGGGTGGTGGGGTGCCGCCTGTGAAGTACCTATGAATTCTGACATGCCTTCAGCTGCACCTCCACAATACACACCCGGAGTTTGGGGCTGCCTCTGCGGCCATGCACGGTGACCGGGACAGACCATGTGTTGTTACTGCTGGCACGTGGCACAAGCCCGGCCCGTGGGGTGGGGGGGGCTGCTGAGTGGGCCCAACGGCTGCAGAGCTTGGCGGCTCACTGGTCCCCGTGCCGGATGCCGCGGCGCTGACACTTGCACCGGGAGGTGAGGGCCCCCTTGGCTTCAGCACTCCCGGTGCTCAACCCTTCCAGAGGTGGGGGTGACCATGAGTGTGGGAAGGACGAGAGGGTCCTGAAACAGCCCCCCCCCGCCACTGCCCCGGAGAGAGAGAGAGTCGACGCGTAACCAAGGTGAACGTCGGCAAGAACTTGTGTCACTACGCCTCTTAATCTCGTGTGCAGGGAACGAATGCAAATCGCGTTGCCACTAATCTTCCCGTGTGCTGAGAATCTCCTGGAAGAATTTCAGGAGCCCACGTACCTTCATCGTTGTTTGTCTTAGGCTGAATTTAATTCCTCTCCCCTGAACGCACACAAAGTCGAGCTCAGGGTGTCAGAGTCTGCGGGAGGCGGGAGAAATCCATCCTCGGGGAACGCTTGTCTGGGCTCATCTCAGTGCGTGCTCCCCGCACGCCCGGGGAGGGTCTGTGTGCTTCTGGCGCGTCCCAGGGGCCCTCCGGGGCAGCTCCTCTGCGGAGCGGCCTGCCCTGCGGGGTGCACGGTGGCCCCCGGCTCTCCTCCCCGGGATCCCCGCCGTACGTGGTGGAGGGACATTGTGCTCCGAGTGAACCTTACCCACACAGCCCCATCTCCGAGGCCAGGGAGAGGGCTCCTCCTCTGCTGCGTGTCTCTCTCCCTCTCTCTCTGTCTCATGGCCCATCTAGCACCTGCAACCAGGACTCACATTCGGTGGTCAGCAAATGCTGGTTGACAGATGCGTGACTCTGGCCAACACGATTAGCATTTTGAACAAGAATCAAGCAGTGGGCCAAGGTCAGGGCACCTGAGGAGGAGGAGGACGAGGAGGAGGAGGAGGACGAGGAGGAGGAGGAGGGAGCAGGGGGTGGAGGGGGCAGGAGGCACCCACTAGGAGGGACCTGGGTGGACAGCCCGACCCGGCTGGTGCCCATGGACAGAAGCTTCCAGCTCTGCGTCCGTATCCTGCACTGTGCTGGCGCATCCCCGCATTTGTCCTTCTCTAATTGAGCAGATGCCGCGCTGGTGGTGCAGCCGGCCAGCACCGACGCATGTGACGGGAGCATCAATAAAGCCGTGCGTGTCATGAGGCCGGCGCACACACTGGCGGGCGGCTGGAGCTGGAAGGTGGCACTCTATTCATGATGTTTTGATTTCTCAGGCTCTGGGGACACTGGCTTTGGCAGATTGAGACGCGGTGCCGGCCCCGTATACCATCGCGTAACAACTCACTCCCCGAGCAGGCACTAGTCGTCGGGGCCCACTCACGCCTCTAACAATTAAATAAATACTTTTAGAAATAAAATAAATAAAGCCTGGGGTTCGGGGGGTGGGGGGCATGGAGAGAGAGCCGCCACCATGGATGTTAACAGTGGGGGCAGCTCCGGGGCCGGCTGTGCGGTCCCGTCATGCAGGACATATCTGTTTTGCCAAGGACAGTGGCTGCCTGCCTGCCAGGGAGACGCGCTGGGGGCCCGGCCGTGTCTTGGACGGCGAGCTGCTTCTGGGGTGCCTCGACCCCGTAGAGGGGTGCACTGGTCCTAGCTGGGGCTTCTGTGTTTGTGCTGATGACCCCTGTGGTGCAAGAGGGTGGTAGCCAGGAAGGGCCTGGTCTCCGCATTACGGGGCGCCTGCAGGTGCGGCTTGCTCCTGGCGGGGCCACGCCCCTGGCTTCCCCGGGGCCGCCCCCCTGGTACCCCCCCACGCCCGCGATCTTTCGGGCCCCACCTCCAGACAGCAGCTGTACAGGTAGAATGTGGGGCAAAACTGTTTTCAGCTCCGTTGTCAGCGCAGGGAAGATAGATCCCTTCAGTTTTATTTCTTCAGAAAGTGTTATCAAATGTGCTGGTGATTCATGTGTAGGAAATAGATCCCGTTACCACATTTTTCACCTGCCGGGAGCCGGCTTCACGGGTGCTCATCGTCCCCCGTGCGCCGGAATCCATTTATCTGGCGGGTGCGCGGGGGCTGCCGCTCGAGCGCCGCTGGAATTAAGCATGAATTAAATGTACCATTAAAATAAAGTGTCATCACAGACATCTAACGAGTCCTCTTCTTTAACAGCTGCGTTTCGCGGCGTGTGACGTCCAGGCAGCTCCCCACTTCCCTTCCTTCCTCCGGGGACCTTTGCTTAGGAGCTTGTTGTGTTACTTCCCGTCGGAGGGGGTGCTGGCTTCCCCCCCAACCCCCGGAGTTACGGCTGCCCCTTCCCGGTTCTGCCGGGGTGAGTGTTCAGAGTGAAACTGGGGAAAGCCAGAGTGATTTTAAAAGGAGGTTGCAAAGAGCAAGGAGCTAAGAATTTTTTTTTCTTTCTTTCCTTCTCAGAGATACTGCGTGTGTCTGCTCGTCTAGAGCAGAAATCCAAGTGTTCAGGGCAGATGGGCTTCATCTTGGCTCAGTGAGGTCCCAGAGACTAGCCTCCCCTACTCTTAAATCTACTTAATGTGGGCAGGACCCCAGATCCCCCGGGCGCCATGGGGTGCCACCGGGGCTGCTGGGACTGGCACAGTCTTGTGTTTGTCTTTTTTTTGTTTATAGCCTGACTTTCCACGCCCTGTCCCTCCACGTGGCCCTGGCCCTCGTTCTAGGCCCCGAGAGGCCCTGTGACTTGGGCCCAGCATGTCCACCCCCCAGGCTGGCCTCTCTGAGCCACCCACTGCCCCACTTGGCAGCCCAGAGTTTGGATTGCCCGTGGGCACCTGGCTCTCACAGCACCCATATTCCGGGCTCGGGATTATTGAGACAAACGAGTGAATGATGCCAGGGGGTGTGTGCTGTCCCAGGAGTCGGTGAGGACGGTGGCTGGAGGGTGGCTGGTGGCCACTTCCTTCGGGGATGGGGACAGGGATGGGGATGGACTGTCTCTGGGGCTGTGGTGTGCGAGGCCTAGACGGAGGAGACCATAGAGTGGCCATGTGTGTAGGGCAGAGGAACAGCCAGGGCAAAGGCTCTGCGTTGGCGGGCGGAGGAGCCCCAATGGAGTGGGCGTGGGGAGGTGTGAGGGGGAGTGGGGCCACAGGAGCCACGGGGGAGCATTCAGGAGTGATGAGGGCCCACTGACCTTTGTCACGGGGACCCAGGCTGCAGGGCAGGTGTTGGCTGAAGGGGCAGGAGGCCGTGTCCGAGGGCTCTGAGGCTCCTCAAAGAATCAGGAATCCCAGATTTTCCCTCGAGCCACAGGGTGAGTGAAGATGCTATTCATGGGGACCGTTGGGGGAGCCTGGGTAGGCACAGGGAGCAGGAAACCCAGAGTCTCATTTAGGACACATTGGGATGAAGATGCCTGTGGGACCTCCCTAAGAGGCCAGGAAGGTGGTAGACAGAAGAGCCTGGAGGTCAGTGCAGCTGGTCAAAGCCAGGGAGAGCCCTTCAGAGCCCCCAGCACTGAGAGAGCCCGGCTGGGCCCGCCCGGCCCGTCCGTGTCCCCAGAGGATGGACCACATCTTCCTGGCCATCACAGGAACCCCTTTCCTGTCCTGGACATCCTGGGAGGCATTTCAGGCGTCCTCAGCCCTTCCACTTGTCTGACCAAAGAGCCCCTTGCCCCTTCCTTGCACCATGGGTGCTTGGCCCCTCTCAGAGGACCAGAAGCCACCCCGGGGGTGCAGGGGGAGCACTGGAGGTGCTGACACATGACTTTGCATGTCCACCCTAACTCACCCCGCAGCCTGGATGAGTCCGCCCCTCTGCATTTTTTATTTCATGTGGCTCTCGATTTCCCGAGTGGAGGACATACTACCCTGCCTCGTGAGTCCCCCGGCGCCCACCCTGCTGCAGTGGGTCCCTGCACTGTCGCGTGGTCTCACAGCGTCACAGCCATCTGTAGCCACAGCAGGAGCAGAGGGTTCTCTGATGCTTTCTTGTTAGCCAGAGGCGCCTCCTCTGAGCTAATCAGACATGAAAGGAGCTTACGGGCAGCAGACACCAACTCGGCAGCCTTGGGCAGGTGGCGACATCCTCGACTCCGAGCTGGTGGTGGAGGTGTGGTACCCAGAACCGGCCACAGCAGGCCGGCGCTTGCTCTCCAGGAGCATCAGGTACCTCTGGGCACCTCCTGCAGGACATAAAAGGCTCCCATTCCCCCCCAGCATCCACACGGCTCCAGCTGGCGAGCTCCAGCGCTCAGCGCGGCCTGGCAGCGGCCCCGCGGCCCAGCTCAGGCCCAGCGCAGGTGGCTGCCCGTGCCCGCCCCTCCCGTCCCCTGGCGGCCATCCTCTCCCTACGCTTCCAGCTCGGGCCGTTTGGCTCGCTAAGACGCCGCCTTCCCCGCTGTCCTCATCAAACTCGGGGCCGGGGAATCTTGGCCAAGGCCTGGAGCGCCTCGTTTAGATTGGTGATGAGCTGACAATTCTGGCTTCAGAGAAATGCAGAGGGAGAGGCTTGTTCTCCCGAGGGCGACGGCCTATCCGGGAGCCGAGGAAAGTTCTCCAGGATGCCCCGCCCCTGACCCCGGCCCATGGCAGGATTCCCACGCTGCTGGCACCGTGCTCCGCGGTCACCAGACTGTGGATGGAGAGAAGGCGCGGTGATGCAGCGGGCCCTCTGGAAGGGAGTGATGGGTTTCCAGCCACACTGGTGCTTTGATGACTGAGTAAATACGCGGTAGGCAGAGAACATTCGTCCAAGGCAGCTGTATTATTTACAGAGAGACTGGGGGAACCTCGGAGGAGAGCCGACACTGCTTGCATATTAAAATGGAAATGGCAATTAACTACCAAAATAAGACATTTTTATAACGTTTTTATTGAAGTTTTAATGAACAAATAAAGAAACAGAAATCTGCATATGCCTTGCGAGCCATATAAAAATGACTAAATCAAGATGAAATGGTGAGAACCAGCAATTCCTCAACTTCCTCCGTTCCTCCAAATAAATAAATAAGCGTGTGCGGTTACGCACGCCAGGGCACCCGTGGCCGCGGCCCCAGTGCCGGGAAGGGCAGAGGCAAGAGGCGGGGAGAAGCCGCCCGGCAGGTGTATCCCTCGCAGGTGCCCCGGCAGCTCCGCACGTGGTTGGTGAACCGCCCAGCGCCTCCGGGGGCAGGACGGGGGTCGGGGTGATGGGGGCCGCTGGACATCCTCCGGACTGTTAAGCGAGGGGCCTTCTGAGCAGATGTCTCTTCTGATTACCTTAGAAATACTGGAAGGAAGGAGGTGAGAATGTCTGTCCACGGAAGGCAGAGTCACTCCGTGGGAGCTGGATGGAGCCGTGTTTTGGCCAAGCCCCCAGATCAGCGTCATGCGTAACTGTGCTGGCGGGTGGGTCAGCACACAGACCCACAGAGAGCCCTCAGCCAGGGGAGAAGGAAGACCAGAAGGCGGTGGTGCCGTCCGCGGGTGGTGTCTGGGTGGCAGGTCGGGGGACACATCGCAGTCACCCTCTTCCAAACCTTAAAGGCCGAGTGAGGCCCTTTCCTGACACGTGAGGACATTCGTCCCTTTTACTCATTTCCTTTCCTTTGCTGAGAAGTGAACCTCTCTTGCCAAAAGCTGACGTTCTCCTGTGTCGGGTGGAATAACGTAGACGTCCTGCCCACTCCTGATGATTAGTCACAATACACAATACACAGATCGGTTTACAATCACACCTCGATTTTATCGTAACTAATTTAAAACTCATATCGCCCCCCCCCACATAATTTAATCTGTTTCTTAAAAAAAAAAAAATCAAGGAATTTGATCCAGAGCAATTTTTCTCAATTAAAATTTGTGATTACATTTCAGAGCTTCCACAGCAGAGTTCTGAGTAGGGCTGTGATATAATTTAACTTCTCCTAAATTGCTGACACCAATAACCCTATAAATTAACAGATGGTGGAGGGAAATCTCCTGGCTTCTTCCTTGCTATTTTGTAATGGTTTGATTTTGTAATAGGGGTTCTGAGTCCTAGCCAGGAATCCCTCAACTGGCAGTGGTGAGCCCTTATCCCATTTCATCGTCTCTGAAGCTGGCTGCATGAGTTTTAGCCAGACGAGGACACACAACCAAGGGGACTGTGTATACGGATGTCCCCACCCGGCACGGGCACCCTCGCAGCACCTGACCCGTGGGCGCCCGGGGCTCAGCCCTGGGCAGGAGGCTCTAGCAGCACCTGATTTGGTGGCGGGGGGTGTAGTCTGGCCAAAGCACCCAGCTGGACACAGGGTCCCCTCCAGGACAAGGCTGTCTCCTGGCCATTTGCGCGGCCTCCAGGGTCACCGCTGTCGCCCATGATTTGCCTTTGTTGCATTGTTTTAGCTATCTGCGCGGTTGGAGAGCTTTGACAGTGTATCTACGTTGAGCACGCCCCTTTGAAATTATCAATACTCTTAAATATTGTGGTTCTTTAGCTCCGCGTTTTGCAGTGTTTTCCTCAGGTAAGGTGCCTTGAGATCAGAAAAGAGGAGAAGAGGTAAGAGGCCTCATCACCAGGATGCTGGCTGCCAACATGAAAAAGAAAAAATAAAGAAGTCAAAATGACCTCGAAGAGCCGGATGCAGTCAATGGCTGGTCCAGGCAGAAACAGTCCTGCTGGAGCCCAGTCTTGTGGGGCCTGCCTTGGGGATGGAGAGCTTGGCTTTCCCTCTCAAGAAGTGTCAGCCAGACTATTCAAATCCAGTTGGCCTGCCCGTACGCTGGGGTTGGCAGCCAGCGATGAGACAGGATGTGGTCGTGTGCCAGCCCTGTCCTCAGAGGGCTAACCCCTCACCTCCCACAAAATAAACTGTGTAGGATTGGGGGAGGGGGGTCACCAGATAAAATATCGGGCGCCCAGCTGAATTTGAATCTCAGATAAATAGCGACTCCTTTTTCATATAAGTATGTCCCACACAATGCTTGGGATATAGTTACACTAAGTTACTTGTCGTTTATCTGAAATTCACACTGAGCAGGACAGCCTGCTGTTTGTTTGTTTGTTTGTTTGGGCCAAATCTTGGCAGCCCTAGAGGGGAGGTAGTGACAGTCAGCCAAGTGATGCCTCCTCTTGCCCTGAGCCTCTTGGGATCATTTTTTGAGAGGTAAATTCAGGGTAAGTGTAAGCCCAGCCCATTCATCTGCACCTTGACTTCCTCACTCTCAAGTCAAGTCGCGTAGAGGGAGGAGGACGTGATGCGTTGAGGAGTGCACCTGGCCGCAGGTGCGGGCGGGAGAGAGGCAGACCTGTGCCCAGGAGCACCCTGTGCTCTGTATCTCTCTGGGCAAGGTGCGTGGGGTTTGGGCAGGGGTAGGGGGTAGAGGGCAGCCGGGGGCTGCTCTGTGCCAGACCGCTTACAGCCACTTCCTGTGTCTGCTCCCTGCGGGCCCTCTGACGGAAACTGTACAGGGGCTTGGCACTCAGGAAAGGGAGCCAGCAGTGTAGACTAGAGGGATCGAAGACAGGTCTGTGGAAGAAGCAGGATTTTGAGGATTTGGGGTCGGAAGGGAGGGACTGCTGCTCGTGTGTGTGAGGGATGGCCATCCAAACAGTGGACCGTCTCAGCCAAGTCCTGGGGAGGCACGGAGCTCAGAACTTCCCCTCCTTGTCTGTTCTCAAGTCTCGGTTTTTTATATATAGATACACAGCTTGTTTTGAGTCTGGCAAGTAGGAATTACTAAAATACAGAAGGCAAAGCCCTCAATTTAGCGACTTATAAAATGAAGTCAGTTGATAAAGACTTTTATTGAATCGGAAAACAGTGAGTTAAAAATAAAGCTATCGAGTTAACAAAATGTTTCTCTTTTAAAAAATTCACCAAAGTGCTTTATCCACAACCCCCCACACACACACATGCCCTTTTAAGTCTTTTGAGATTCAACACAAGGAAGAAAATAATTTCTCATGTTTTTTTTTAAACATTTGAATCAAGCTTTTTTTTTTGCACCCTAGCTAGTGTTTTGCTTCATTTTGTGCAGTTTGCAAGTGACCCTCTTTTCGTCCAGAGGTGCTCACGCACACACACACCCCACCCCGCCACGTGTACTTACAGCCTGCTTGCACTCTCGTCTTAGGAAATGTGCACACGTGCTCGCTTCAGCAGCACATATACTAAAATAGGAAATGTGCACACGTGTTTTCTAGAGCAGCTGCCACAGCACCTGGGGTGGGAGGGGAAGTGTCCGGGGCCTGGGGGACAGGGTGTAGCTGGTCCTGAGCTGGGCTGTCATGGGGGCACACCTGCTGCCGACACGCAGTTGCCAAGTCTGCCCAGGTGAACACTTTGCCAAACAGCTTGTCAGGCCAGAGGCAAGTGGCCGAGGGGTCCCATCTCAGTGCAGCGGGGAGCCCTTTCAGCTGGGGTGGCCCAGCTCAAATGGACTCCACTGCCCTGTTGAGCTGGGAAGAGAGAAGTGACTTTTCACTGTATCTCCAGGCTTCTGCACCCGTTGGAAGGGAGGGAGGGAGGAGTTCCTAAAGACTCGGTGATACTTGGAGCTGGGAATGGGCCAGGATGTCAGACCACGGGAAGTCTCCTAAGTCACATTACAGAACTCTGTTCTGCCTCCTGTCAGACATTGAGCAGAGTTGTAATTTTCCTTGCATTTACAAAAAAAAACGTAATTAAAAAAAAAAAAACGGTGTATCAAGGAACTTGGGGAATATTCAAGCTTTTTAGTTTCCATTGCACATTGAAATCAGTGGTCCAAGGGCCCGCGGCTTCCCTGCCAGCAACACCTGCTGAACTGTAGGAGGATCTCGCAGCTCCTGCAGTCACCGGGGCCTCGTGGCTTCTGTTCCAGCCCAGGGAAAGGCGGTGTGCACCCCCGGCAGAGAGGAAATGCTTGCCTGGTGGGGTTAATAGGACTCATGCCTGGGGGTCTGCAAACAGAGCTCCACCTGCTTTGCAAACAATATGTCTCCTGAAGCACTGGATGCATGCAGAAGAACTGCACAGCCTTGTTCAGAGTCAAGCTTCTGTCTGCCCCTGTATGTGTTGCACTAGCTTTCCCTGCTATGCCCTGCCACTCTGACTCACAACCCTGTGCCTGTCCACCTGAGAGATGTGCTACACTCATCATGGGGTCCTGTTTCAGACTGTGTGGAAGGACGCAAAGAAGTGGAGTGACCCCGTTTGGGGACATGAAGAGGCGAGACCAGCCGGGAAGAGCCCTCATCACAGGGGCGGGCTGCTCGCAATAACACCCATTAATAACCCTGAAGCGGAGGAGGGGAGCGAGCCATTAGGGTGACAGCAAACCGAGTGCAATTCTCTATTAAACGAGCTAATTATATCCTTTAATTTTACTTTCGAAGGATCAAGGATACCTTGCAAAAACGCAGAGCAAGTTAAGCCACTTGCAGTCTCATGAAACTAAAAATAATTACAATAATGATTAATGACGCTGTGTGGACATTAACCCCAATGTGAGGGGCAGGGGTGCGGCTCCCCTGCCTGAGCGACTGTGCATTTGGGAGAAAACCATCTGGGACGAACGACTCCTCTCCTGAAGGGCCCCAGCGGAGGTGACGGGGCATCTCCCCTGCATGTTTGGCTCTGTGCTCATCTGTGGGCCCCTTTACACCGGCCCACTGTCCTCCAGCCCTGCTGCGGGAGACTGCCAAGAACATGTAGACGAGATTCTCTCCTAGGAAAACCTCCAAAACCCCACGAGGGAAAAAGCAGAACTGCAGAGACAGTAAAGGGGCCAGTGGCTGCCAGGGGTCAAGGGGACAAGGAAGGGATGGACAGGAAGCACGGAGGACATTTAGGGCACTGAAAACCTCTGTGTGACATGGAGTATATGTCCCCATTTGTCCAAGCCCACAAAGTGTATGGCACCAAGGTGACCCTAGTATAAAACGTGGGCTCTGACAGTGATGACGTGTCAGTGGAGGTTCACCGGTGCAACGGATGTGCCTTCCAGTGGGGATGCTGATAGCGGGGCAGGCTGTGCACGAGTTGGGGTGCGGGGGCGTATGGAAAACCTCTGGACCCTCCTCTCAATGTTACAGCAAACTTAAAACCTCTCTGTACAACCAAGTCTCTTTAAAGGCGCACACACGCCAAGACACCACGTCATATCCACGAGGATAACCACGATCCTCATGTGTCACCGGTGGGAACACGACATGGTGCAGCCACCGTGGAAGGCAGTTTGGTGCTTCCTCAAAAAGCGAGATGTAGAATTACCCAGCGATTCCACTTGTGGTTGGCTGTGCACCCAAAAGACCTGGAAACGGGGACTCAGATGGAAACCTGCAACCAGCGGTCCTGGTAACAGTACCACAGTAGCCGGAAGCTGGAAGCAACCCGGGTGTCCATCAGCAGCTGAATAGATGCATGAAATGCAGTAGGTCCACACGACCAAGTATCATTTAGCTACAAAACAAATGAAGTTCTGATACGTCTGTCCTGCACACAGAGGAACCTTAAAAACATGATAGTAAGTGAAAGCAGCGAAATGCAAAAGGCCCCGTGTTCTCTCTACTTATGTGAAACATTAGAATAGGCAAACCAATAGAGACAATATAAAAACCAGCTTGGGATGGGGGGCAGGGAGACGGTCAGGAGTTAAGAAAAGGAGAAACTGGGGCAGCCTTGGTGACTCAGCGGTTTAGCACCGCCTTCAGCCCAGGGCGTGATCCTGGAGACCCGGGATCAAGTCCCACGTCAGGCTCCCTGCATGGAGCCTGCTTCTCCCTCTGCCTGTGTCTCTGCCTCTCTCTCTCTGTGTCTCTCATGAATAAATAAATAAAATCTTTAAAAAAACAAAGAAGAAGAAAAGGAGAAACAGGAGGGATACCGTCGGCATGAGGAGGCATGTGTGTGTGTGAACAGGTGCAGAGGGTCCTTCTTCCTTCAGGCCAGGCGCTCTGATGACCCCCCCCCCCCCGCCCCGCTCATGCTGTCCCTCACGGCATCCCGCCCTGACCCCCTAGATTGGCCCGGGCCCTATCAGTGGCTACTCTGGGATGGAGCTTCCTGCCTGCAGAGCGCCTAGGTGGTAAGCATGCCCACGTCCCTACGGCCAGCAGAGTAGGACCAGCCATGCCACCGTGCCCAGGGCTGAGTGGCGCTCAGGGTGAGGGTTTTCAGTGCAAGAATTGGGGTAGTCCTGGGCGAACCTGCGGAAGACCTTGGTCACCCTGTCAGTAGCTATCTGCTCAATGAAAGAGCCTTTCAATCTAAGAACCACCAGTCCCGTCTCCAGAGGCCTCAGTCAGGGTCCGCCCAGCCAAAAGGAGGCCATTCGAGACATTTCAGAGACTGTGTTTCATACTGAGAACCAGTCACACAGATGGGAGAGGAGTCAGCCAGAGATGAGAGTCAGCAGGACTGTGGACACCAGGACTGGGGAGGCCGTTGAGGCAGGCAGGGTACCAGAGCCACTGGCCTCTCAGTACTGCCCACCACGAGGGGCTGCCTGGTGGGGCAGGGAGGATGCAGCTGTCCAGCCAATGCCACCATCTCTCCTTCCCCCATATCCCTGCCTCCGTTGGCCCATCCGAAAGCTGGAGTCCAAGGCTCCTCTAGCCCAAATGGAGCCGGGCATGGAGCAGAGGAGGGATCCTCCAGGACAGGGAATGACCGCCGCCGAGCTTGGAGCAGAGAGCACCAGGTAGCAAGTGGGGGTCCGAGGTCAGCCCCCCCCCGCCCCATCCCACATGCCTCCTTTTCCCCAAGGCCCCAGTGGAGATGGGCAGTACTGCTTCTCTGGTTCGTGTGCTGATTTATGTGGCCCACCCTGTGTCAGAGGCTGTGTTCAGGTGGTGCCTGGTCTGGTGGAACAGACAGACATTGGACAGACTGTCCCATAAATAAATAGAAACACCAAAGAGAGGTAAATTTAGTCAAGGAGAGGCATAGGGTGCTTGGGGTCATAGGGCATACCTGCACTGGGGGGCCTCTCTGAGAAAGAGAATTTCAGCAGAGATCTGAAGGGTGGGAAGGAGTTGGGGGAGGTCAGGGAGGAGGATGACAGGGACAGGAAGTGGTAACTTTTGTGGCCCCAGAGCGACTGGAGACGCTAAGACCCCAGAAGGCCTGGTGGCAGGCAGAGTAGAAGGAGAGAGACGTGGAGGACGGGCAGCACCATCCCTAGCCCTGCAGCCCACCGTGCAGCAGAAGCCGGGTGTGCAGGGGCTGCGCAGCAAGCAGCAGGGCTGGGACTGCATGGGGAAGATTAGTGTGGGTGCTCTCACTCTTTGGGTACCCACTGAAGAGGTGAGGAGGGCACAGGGATGCAGGTCAGAAAATTCACGGTGGTCAGGGCAGGAGAGGACCAAGTCTCCGGTGCTGGGGTGACAGTGGAACCAAGTGATGGGTACATTTTGGAGACGGAAAGTACTGGAGTTGCCGGTGAATTGGATATAGGGGGAGAGGCATGGGGAGCGGCAAGGCTAGCCTTCCACCCCGACGTGACCAACCTGGGGCCCAGGGAGGCCTGTTGCCTGGTTGAAGGATGCCCCAGGGAAAAGCAGTAGTTTTCAAAGCGCAGAGGTTGTGGGTTCTCCTTTGGGCACGTAACATTTGATGCGTTAGACTGGTTTTGATGCTGAAGTAGCAACATCTCTGGCCCCTTGCACCTAAATCTTCCCCAAGGAATAATAGAAAGAAGCCAAGGAAATGAGGGGTGGAAGGAGAGACGGGTTCACATTGGCATGCGTGGGGCTGCGACTGGCGTGGGGTGGGAGGCGGCCAAGCACAGCTCTGGGGGAGCACAGCAAGAAGGGGACTATGGAGGTCTGCTCTAACTTGTCTTAGTTCCTGCCACCATTGCCTTGGGACAAACTAGGCCTGCCCCCCTCCCTCTGACAAACTGGTCACACCCACACCTGTGGCCATCTCTGCACCTGTGACTCTGCAGAGGTGTTCTAACATCAGAGCAGCAGAGGGCCCCGTGCTCATGGGGAGCCAGGCAAAGCAGGTGTGGACAACCTGAACCCAGCAATTGCTTCCCACCTCTCTTCCTGCAGACTGTTAGATCGCACTAGTGCAAGATAGGGAGGGGGCTCCCCTCTTACTGCTGCTTCTCTCTGGAGGGGGAAGGCAAAGCTGTGTCCTGGGGTGGGGGACGGTTGGGCGGAGTGTAGGGTTATTGAATATAAGATTTCAGAGCCTTTCCGCCAAGAGCGCATCCACCCACCACCCCCGAACTCACATGGGCTCCACGGGCTGGCCTTCCTTCAGCTCCACTGCAGAGCAGAGCAGCAGATTTCTACCAGAGATGAAATGAGCTCACAGGCAAACAGCAAGACATTTGAGATGCACAAGCATTTAAAAAAAAAAAAAAAAGGGCAACAAACTGGGTTACATATTATTCCAGGTTCCATCAGAGGCAGGGATATTGGAACAGAGAGACCAATTTTAAGAATCTGCTTAATAAACATAACTAAACAAGAGGGGATATTGTGAGCAATGTGAGACCAGAACAAGAAAATACAGAAAAGAATCAAGCACAAGTATTAGGTAGTCGAATATATTCTTTGAAATAAAGAACACAATGCAAGGGATAAATGCTAGAATAAATACAGCTGAGAAATGGATTTGTGAATTGGACCAGTTGGATATATCTACCCAGGATAAAGAAGAAAAGCACAGAGGAAATATGAGAGAAAGGCTGTCACACAAGGAGGAAAGAAGTTAAGGTACTAACATCTGAGTAACAGAAGTCCTACAAAGAGAAAAATAAAAACACAGAAGACACATTAGAAGAAAATGTTGGGGGTAAAATCTCTGGGATTAAAGAAGGGATGAGTGGCCCCAGATTGAAAAGGTCTTGGAGTGCCAAGGGTTTAAAAACTCAAACCTACACACTTACGATGACATTTAAGAAAAATGAGCATAAAGAGAAAGTTTGAAAAGTTTCCAGAGAGAAAAAGATCACATACGAATAACAAGAATCATGTGGACTGGGGATCCCTGGGTGGCTCAGTGGTTTAGCGCCGCCTTCAGCCCAGGGCGTGATCCTGGAGTCCCGGGATTGAGTCCCGCATCAGGATCCCTGCATGGAGCCTGCTTCTCCTTCTGCCTGTGTCTCTGTGTGTCCCTCATGAATGAATAAATAATCATGTAGACTTTGGGATTTTCAACAACCTCCCTAGATGCAGGAAGATAATGGAATGGTATTTCCAAAGTACAAAAGAAAAAAGTTAGAACACAGAGGTTTATATGCAGCCAAGTTGCCATTCAAATACGAAACATAGTAAGATCTCCCATTTTACGTTATCCTAAATGGCGCAATAAAGGAAGAAAAAGAAACCAGATGTTACCCCCCCGGAGAGGAAAAAAATGTTACTTTCAAATGGTGTCAGCATTTACACAGAAAACCCCAAAGAATCCACAGAAAATCTTTTTTTATTTTATTTTATTTATTTATTCATGAAAGACACAGAGAGAGGGGCAGAGACATAGGCAGAGGGAGAAGCAGGCTCCATGCAGGAAGCCTGATGTGGGACTCCATCCCAGGACCCCGGGATCATGCCCTGAGCCAAAGGCAGACACTCAACCACTGAGCCACTGGTGCATCCCTCACAGAAAATCTTTTGGAAACTGGAGAGTAGGGGCGCCTGGGTGGCCCAATCAGTTAAGCGTCTGCCTTTGTCTCAGGTCATGATCGAAGGTTCCCGGGATCGGGATGGAGTCTCACGTGGGACTCCCTGCTCAGTGGGGTGTCTGCTTCTCCTTCTCCCCCTGCCCGCCCCCCTTCTTGTGCTCTTTCTCTGTCTCAAACAAATCAATAAAATCTTAAAAAAAAAAAAAAAGAAACTAGAGTTTAGAAAGCTGGCCGATATAATATTAATATACAAAAATAAGTTATATTCTATATAACAGCAGCAAAAAGCTAGAAAACATAATTAAAAAGATACCATTTATAGAATCAGAAAATATAAAAAAATAGGAATATTCTTTTCTAATCTTTAAGACTTATACAGGCAAAATTATAAATATTAAGTGCAAATAAAGGAGCTCTAATAAATAGAAAGACTTTATATAATTAACATGTCCTTTTTCTTATATTGATCTATATTGATTATAGTCAATGTAATTCTGGTCAGTATCCAAACAGCTTGTCACGGATCTTTGGCAAGATAATTATACAGAAGAGTAAGGGACCAAGAATAGTCAGGACATTTCTAAAGAGAAGAACACAGAGCGGGTACTTTCCTACTGCATTTCCAGGCTTATTGTGAAACCATAACAATTAAGACCAGGTGGTGTTGTCACAAGGATTAACCAGTTTCAGGATTCCCAGAAATAGATCAATGCACTTATAGAACTTCGGTTTATAATAGAAATAGCATTTCAAGTCACTGGTGAAAGGAGGGGCTGATTAATAAAGTGAGCTGGAAAAAATATAGTGTTGACACCCGTATAAAAAGTATGGCATTGGAGCGCTACCTCACACTATATTTCAAAAATCAACCCACTACAGTTTAGATGAAGGAGTTAAATGTCAGCAATCTCTTTGAGGACAATATAGGTGGATCTGGAGTTAGGGAGAAAGTTTTTAAGACACAAACAGTATTAAAAGAGACTGACAGATTTCATTATGTTAAAAAAAAAGGAAAATGTTAAAAGATTTCATTATGTTAAAAATAAAGAAAAATTAAGAGCTTTTTAAATATATTTTTAAAGATTTTATTTATTTATTCATGAGAGACACACAGAGAAAGGCAGAGACACAGGCAGAGGGAGAAGCAGGCTCCTTGCAGGGAGCCTGATGCAGGACTTGATCCCAGGATCCCAGGATCACAACCTGAGCCAAAGGCAGATGCTCAACGACTGAGCCACACAGGTGCCCCTAAAAGCTTTTTAAAAATCAATATATTGAGTGGTTTTTAAAAACCACTTAAAAACAAGAAGAAAATATTAGCAACATACACAGCTGACAAAAGATTGGTATCAAAAACATTGAAATCCTGCAAATCAAGAAGAACACAAAACATCACAGCAGAGGAAAAGGTTGAGGGCAGGCAGGAATTTCATAATGAAGGAAATATATGACTAATAAGCCCAAAAAGCGATGTCCATCCCCATTGATGAGCTGGGAAATGCAAATCCAGGCCATAATGGGTAGCACTTAACCTCCTTTTGAGTGGCAAAAATTAAAAAGCCTGACAAATGCCAAGTCAGATAGGACAAAGGTCATCAGGCTTCATATTCATTGCGGGAGAGCATGAGTTGGTTCAAGTCCTTTGGAAGAAAGTTTGACATTATCTCCTGAACTTGAGCATTCACATCCCATCTGACCCAGCAGTTCGTACTCCTTCCATCTGTAGTCAAGAGAAACAGTTGAATGTGTCTAACAGTAAGAGACAAACGCAAGAATGTTCATAGTATTACTGTTGGTGATGGCAAAACCCTAGAAACAACCACAAAACCCATCAGTAAGACAGTGAGTGATTATATGGGTTTTTTCAATGAAAGTACAGAAATCAAAATAGCTGAACTACAGCAGCATGCAACAACCTGGATGAATCCAAATTTTAAAAACAAAACAGTGCAAGTCCCAAAACATTACTCTTAGCTTCGTATTATTTTTATAAAGTTAAAAGCAATGGGAATTTTTATACGACAGGTTAGCAAAGTGGATTTAAGAAAAATGACCCAACTATATGCAGTCTGCAAGAAACTCACTTCAAATAAATGATATAGGTAGGTTGAAAGTAAACAGAGGGGAAGGGCGGCAAGTATTAATTTAAAAGGAGTGGCAATATTATTATTGGCAATTATTATAAAGTAGACTCCAGAGTAAAGCAAATTACCAAAGACAAAAAAAAAAAAAAAAAAAAAAAAAAAACCAAAAACAAAACCCACCATTATATAATGACAGGAAGGAAAACATGACACAGAGACATAGCAATCCCCAGTGTATGTGCAGCAAACAACAAGGCTTCCAAACACACAAAATAAAACATGTTGGAAGCAAAAGAAGAAATGGACGAGCCTACAGTTATAAGTCACGGCTTTAATGCCCCTCTCTCAGCAATTGATAAAACAACTTAGAAAACAAACCAAGATGGGAGAACCAAACAACACCATCAACCAACAAAATCTAATAAACATTTGTAGAACATTCAGTCCAGATACTAACAGAACACACATTCAAATGGGAATAGTCACCAAGATAAACCCTCTCCTGGGTCGTAAGGTAAAGCTCAATAAATGTCAAGGAACTGAAATCACATAGAGTATGTGCTTTAATCACAAGGGAATCAAACTGGAAATCAGTAAGGAAAAAAAAATCAGTAAGAAAATCTCCAAACATTTGGAAAATTTTAATTTTTTTAATTTTTATTTTATTTAAATTCAATTGATATATAGTATATTATTATTAGTTTCAGAGGTAGAGGCCTGTGATTCATAGGATACCCAGTGCTTATTAGATCACGTGCCCTCCTTAATGCCCAGTTGGAAAATTTTAAAAGGCGCTTCTAAATTCATGAGTCAAACAGAAAGTCTTGGAAGGAAAATAAGAGGATACTTAAAACTGAAGAGAAGTGAAAATACAAATATCGAAATTTGTGGGATGCAGTTAAGCCAGCGCTGAAAGGGAAATGTGTAGCAGCACTACGTGTTTATATTAGAAAATGTTTCTCAAATCAATAATCTAAGCTCCTGCCTCCAGAACCTAGAAGGAGAAGAGCAAAGTAAACCCAAAGGAAGTAGAAGGAAGGAAACAATAAAGATAAGAATGGGAATCAATGAAATGAGAAACCAAGCAAAATAGAGAAAAATCAACACAACAAAAAAGCTGATTCTGTGAACAGAGCGATGAGATTGATAGACGTCTGGCAAGACCTACAGAGAGGAGACAGAGGAAGGATCAAGGATCCAGAGAGGAAGGGGGGGATGCCGCAGGCTCAGAGAATATGGGGTTGCTACAAACACCTCTGTGAATGTGAACTCCCCGGCAGAAGGAAAAATCCCACACCGGAGAGGGACAGGGCCGGGCAGGGACTCCAGCCTGAGGGACTCCAGCATCTGAAGTGAGGCAGGAAAAGCAAAGCAGAAGCAGCCTAGAGGCAGGTTAGAGTCAGCAATGTCATGCCCTAAAACCCCAAAGAAGACATTTTCTCTGGAAGGAGGGCGGGGGTGGGGGGGATCAAGTAGGGTCTAAGGACTGGCAAGTAACCGTGACTTCTGCATTTCGCAGTCGGGAGGTCAGGGTGACCTTGGCGAGACGGGTTCTGTTGGAAGAAGCGGTGAGGACAGAAGGCAGGCTGGGGTGGGTTGCAGGGCGAATGGAAGGTGGCCCAGTGGGTGCCTCCAGCGACCACGTCTACAGACGCACCTGGGTGGGGAAGGAGAAGAGAGCCGTGGCAGCAGCTCCTGCAGGGGAGGGGAGCTGACCGAGGTGTTGGGTCCTCCTGGTGTGTGTTGGTGCTTTGAGCGTGTTCCCAAGAAGGGGGCATCCGTCTAACGATGCACCCGCGGCACTCGGGGGTCTGTGCGCTCATCCAGGCTCAAAGTAGCCCGCCGAAAATACCTAAGACTTGGGGGATATTTTAATGCACGTGCATATCGGCCTCAGGCCCTGACTCCTGGGTGTCGGAACACAGAACTCTGGTGTGCGTGTGAGTTTCCTGATTGTTCTATCCAACTCCCTGGAGTGGCCCGTGTTGCTCTCTAAACCACATTTTTAAAACTTTCTCGAGACTCGACTTGTTATTTCTCTAAGTGTTTTTCCGTAGAAGCTAACCAGTCAGGGGCCTCTCACACCACCACCCGAATGGGCTGCCTCTGGGAGGCGTGGGTCTAATTGCCCCGCCCCACCCAGGGCTGCAACACTGGGGCAGGATCCACAGTAGCTAAGAATGCAGGCTCTGGGTCTGCTTCTCTCCCCTTCCTCCTCTGTGTGGCTTCAGACTGTTCCTTAACTTCCCTGAGCCTCAGCTTCCCCATCTGTGAGATGGGCAGCTAGTACCTGTCTTGTGGGATTGTGAGAGGTGGTTAATGAGAGCATCCTCTGTTCACTCTCTGGCAGACAATACCCCCCACCCCCGACCGCTACCATCACCGAGGCAGTCTTTATCATTGGGGGTCAATGTGGAGCAAACCCAAGTGACACTGGGGCCACAGAGAACCCAAGGAGGGAGGCAGATGTCCTTGGTCTAGCGGGGTTCTTGCACAGGGAGCTAAGTCACATTTTCTTCTCCCAGTTTTGAAAGAGCTTCTGTGCTGTCTCGGAGGGTGACCACAGGCTGAGTCCCACTTAATTAAGAGATGGCCCGGCCAGGCCTCTGCTGAGGGACAAGCCATCATGAATCACCAGCCACTGCCTGGCTGGGTTTTTATAGACTATGTTCTTCTGAGCCCATTCTTGATTTCTGGAAAGAGAGAAAAGGGAAAAAAAAAAAAAAAAAAAAAAAAAACAAAGCCTCAGCATTCTTCAGTGTGAAATACAGCATCGCATGTCTTCCTTTTATTTATTTATTTTCCTCTCTCTCTTTCTTCCTCCCACTTTTCTTTCCCTTTTTTGTCTTCTAATAGAACTTGAAACATCATATTAAAGTCGTCTACATTTTAAACGCACTTAGAAGCGTTCCTGGAGAAGTGTGAGGACAATCCTGTTTTAAAGAGAGTTACTTTTTTCCTAAGTTTCCCTGATTGTAGGTGTGGGTTTTCTTAGTTGGAGTTTGCTTTAGGCCACATTTAGCTTCTGTGTATTTATTTTAAAAGTATTGAGATTGTTTCCTCTGTGATTCTCATTGGGATTTTAGACTGGCGCCTCGAGTGCCTTTACGCACGGCCAGGTCAGCGTCCCCTGGTCCTCCAGGCTGGCCTCTGACCCTTATGCACAGACTGGTCCCTCGTTCGCTGGCCGGCACGTTACCCTCATTCGCTGGCTCCCTCAGATTGGCAGGTGCACCACTGCCAAGGGCAGGGCCTAACAGGGGATTTGTCCTCCCACCCAGGACGTCTGCATGTACCTCACCCTCCTGCTCACCGTATTACCTTTCCCGGCGAGCGAAGGCTCCAGCACTTAATCAGTAGAGCAAAGAGTCCAACTTTGACCAACATCCACCAGCTGAAAGGGCAGGGGAAAAAAATACACAACAACAAATGCCTAACAAAATACAAATAAATTTCTCTAAAAGTTCGGTCGTTGGGAAAAAGAAAAGGCAGTTCGTCAGGTTGACATCAGAGGAACTGCAGTCACCCTGACAAGCCGCAAAGGCTAATGTTTTATTCACCAGTCCTGAAAAATAACTTCCCAACGAGGGCCCCATAAATAAACCAGTGTGATGAATATTACAAGAAATAAAAACTGATAAAGCACGAGCCCTAAACACAAGCCGCACATCAGGTTAGGGAAGAGGATGGCTCTCTGGCTCTAACACCTGGTGACAGGTTTGCAGAGCCACCCGCTCACCGCCGGGCTGCAGGGGTGGGGGCCGAGCACTGAGGGTACCCTCTCCCCGGCTCTAGGGGCCAAGGGCGAGATTTTCCAAATGAATTCCATTTCTTTCATCTCTTTTTATGTTAGGAAGTCACCTGCATGCACTGATACAGATATTTCCATACATTAGGAGCCACGGGTTGCAAATCGTTTTTCCCGTGGCCCCGGCTGGGGGTTTTCAGGGGAGCATCACTTATGAGACCAGACAGGCCCTCCACTCCTCTTCCTATTAAGACCATTATGCAAAGAGCCCGGAACCCAAAGAGGGATCAAGGAAGAGGCTGCTTCCATCCTGGGCTCTGGCCCCCACACTCCGAAGCACAGTGGCCACTTTTGCAGAGATAGGGACCCTTAATGCTCCGTCCACGCAGCTCAGGAGGCCCACGGGATAGCTAGTGAGGGCCAGGGCAGGGAGGGCACACTGTGCACCCCCCAGCCCCTGCTCCCCACCCTGCCACTTGGCCCTAATCGCCGGACTACAGGAACAGTGCCTCCTAAGTGGCATTAGTTACGCAGGAGGAGGGGAGAACTTGCAGACAGACTTACTAATGATGAGGACATGTGGAGGGGGCTTGGTGCTGGATAGGATAAAGAGGTTAAAAAAATAAAAATAATAAGAAAAACAAGCTTTCAAAGAAAAACAGGTTGCAAATAGGTGAATTTTTATGTGGACGTTTCCGGGCATGCACAACACATGCACACTTGCATGAGCACATCGTGAATCCCTGTGCGTGTAGCCGTGCCGGCCTGAATGCACACCCACAAAAGAAGAGACACCTTTAGTCGTTTCTTTAAATGACCCTTATGGGGGAACCACCTGCCAGAACCGAGAGGCTGTTGTTATGCTCATTTGAGTCCAGAGCCTAACTGCCGCTGTGGCTGTTTCTCTGCAGCGTGGACACAGAACTGAACCCAGTGCTTTGCCATTTGGAAAGGTTTTGAACAGGAAGTTGCGGTGCTTGGGGGCACTTTTTTTGCATTGAAACATTGCGGTTGTTTATAAGTACACCTTCCCCAGCCCTCCCTGGCACACTGACTCTGAGGAATCTGCTCGCACAGTTATCAGCAGAATCCAGATGTTCATTACAGATGCTTTCATCTTTTTCTTTTCCTTGTTTTTTTTTTTTTATTTAATAAATTTTTCATTCGTCAACTATAGTCAGGCCATCACAGAAAGCCATAAGCACTGGCGTCTTCAGGTTTCTGAGTGCCAGTCCTGCGTCCCAATGCACACAGATCACATCCTTGTCAAACGTGTGTCCCATGGGACGCCTGGGTGGCTTAGTGGTTGAGCGTCTGTCTTTGGCTCAGGGCATGATCCCGGAGTTCTGGGATCGGGTCCACATTAGGCTCCCTCCATGGAGCCTGCTTCTCCTCCCTCTACCTGTGTCTCTGCCTCTCTCTCTCTCTCTCTGCATCTCTCATGAATAAATAAGTGAAGTCTCGGAAAAAAAAAAAGCAAACAAACATGTGTGTCCCTTCCCAGATGCGGTGGGACGTGCTGTAGAGTCACAAGTCCCATCCAGCTGTGGTGGGGGTGATGGTGGGAAGGGGGGAACATGTCATCTTCACACCAACTCTGAGTGTCAGGGTGTGGAGGGCAGGTCAGACTCCAGCCCCAGGAGACCTGCCCTGTGTAGAAAGACAACACAGATTCAGCGGCCTTCCAGGACCATGGACCTTCATCCTGGAACCATGGCCCAGGTTGTCTGTAACTCATGGAGGTGGCACTGGCACTGGTGAAGCTGCTGTGACTCACTCGAGGCTTCGCTTCAAAGCCTCAATTGGCCACATTTTGGCACTATGCTAAGGTTGAACTTGTTCCTCCAGCCCCTGCTGAGATCCCTAAGCTATTCAGAGCTTGAAAACAATAGTCAAGAGCACTTAAACTGGTAGCTTCTAACTGCTCACGGTTAAGGAAGCTCTGCTGAATTTTTGGTGGCCACCGAGATGTGGATGCGGTTTTATGCCAGCAAGATCTTAGGCAAGTGTGGTGTCATTGGCTGTCATGTTTGAAGGCCAATCTTTAACATCTGTTTCTTTTTTTTTTTTTAAGATTTTTATTTATTTATTCATGAAAGAGAAAGAGAGAGAGAGAGAGAGAGAAGCAGAGGGAGAAGCAGGCTCCATGCAGGGAGCTCGACGTGGGACTCGATCCTGGGACTCCAGGATCAGGTCCTGGGCTAAAGGCAGGTGCCAAATCACTGCACCACCCAGGGATCGCCCTAACATCTGTTTCTATGTGGCTTATTATTTGAGTGTTCTTGGACCATGTGTGATTGGACTAGTATTTGAATAAAATAAGATAATATATCAAAAAAAAAAAAAAGACAACACAAAGATCAGATTTAATTTTTGGAACTCTAGCTTTGTAGAGTTCAGCTGCTTGCTGCTTGGCTCCCAAGGTTGATCCTAGTGAGTTAAAAAAAACTTGGGATGCCTGAGTGGCTCAGTAGTTGGGCATTTACTTTCGGCTCAAGGCACAGTCCTGGTCCAGGGATAAAGACCCTCATTGGGCTCCCTATGGGGAGCCTGCTTCTCCCTCTGTCTATCTTTCTGCCTCTCTCTGTGTGTGTGTCTCTCATTAATAAATAAATAAAATCTAAAAAAAAAACCTATCTGCAGGGAGAAGGGGGTATGAAGCCTATAAAAGGATGGGGGATGGCAAAATAGGTTCTACTTCACCTCACACTCAAGACTGCTCTGTTTCAGCAGCGCCTAGAAGGACAGACTGTCAGGGATGGAGAGGACCCTCACACTCACCCAAATCAATCTGCTTATTTCTCGAGTGGTAAAATGGTGAGTGGAGGGGAAGATACTTGAGTGACTTGTCTGAGGTCACAGAGGGTACAGGCCAAAACCACAACCCGGGCCCCAGCTTTCCGGGGGGGCAACACTTATGCTATCCTAGACTATGTCTCCCTTGGACTGTGCTTCTTATGATGTGGTGCCCAGACCGGCAGCCTCAGAAACACCTGGAAACTTGCTAAAAATGGGATGTCTGGGTAGCTCAGTGGTTGAGTGTCTACCTGTGGCCCACGGCATGGTCCCAGGGTCTGGGGTTGAGTCTTGCCTCGGGCTCCCCACAGGGAGCCTGCTTCTCCCTCTGCCTGTGTCTCTGCCTCTTTCTCTGTGTCTCTCATGAATAAAATAAAATGAAAAAAAAGAAACTTACTAAAAATGCAAGCTCTCAGGCCTCCCCACAGACCTCTGGAATCCTAAACTTTGTGGATGGGGCCCAGTACTCTGTGGTTTAACCAGCCCTCCAGGTGATGCTGGTGCCACTCAGATTCGAGCAGCACTGGAGAGGATCTGTGATCCTAGCAGGCTCCCAGGCAATGCTACCGTTGGTCCAGAGGCTTTACTCTGAGAGATCCATGGTTTTCCAAATGCTCTGAAGCCATATAACCAAAACCTTGTAATGACATGTGGGTTAATAAGCAGAAGGAAAGGAGGAAAGGTGCAAAGTGAGTTTTAGCTAGCTCTTTATTTGTACCCAGGGATCACAGGAAAAGTTACAGTCATGCAGCAAGGTGTCCTCCAAAACGTAAAGCTAAACGCACCTGGGTCTCCTTTTCACCTGATAGTATTGAAATGCTTAGGGACGTGTGTAGCAGTTTTAATTCTAGAAAGGACGGTGAGTAGTATACTTATGCATTCCACTCCTGGGTGGTGCATTCAGACCTCTCCAGTGAGGACAGTCGGCTGGAAAACCAGTGCAGATGGCGAGCACCTTTTAAGTAAACAAGTTTGTGGGGACAGAACAGTGGGGGTGGGGCTCTCAGGGGTGAGTTATGATGGACCCAGAACAGACACCGGAAAAGCTGTTTCATGGGTGCTTTTCTCCCTCTCACCACAATCTCCCAGAAATTCCACGGAAGGAGAGAAATTTCACAGTCTACAGTAATGGAAGCGTCATAATACTCCTTCTTCTAATAAATAGTCTTGTTTGCTCGCTGCAGCCCCACGGACAGCTACCAGCCCGCCAGCTTGCTCCTTGCCCCTCGCCCTTCGTGTCCTGTGTGACGCCTGCTTCCTTCCACTCCCTTGCTAACTGTCTGGAGGGGTGTGCCAGCAAACACGTGAAAGACGTGTGAAAATTTAGCAAGGTGGCATACATATTTGCCAGTTTCTTTTCTTTTCAAGGTGGGCTACGTACGGGTCAGAAGCACGTGTGCGTGCGAGAGAACACAAGTACTGTTCAGATCAAGTGCATTTTCTTAATCTAACTTATGAATGACTTTTCTTGAATATGGCTGTGCGCACGGAACCGTGTGAAGGCATACACTGCAGTTCAGGTTCAGCGGGCTGCAGATGCCTTGGAGCGGGGGTGGGGGGTGGGGGTGGGGGGGTGGGTTCTGGAGATAACCAGGGTTGCTGAAGGGAAGCTCGTTAAGACCTATGGCTCTCTCCCAGCTGTTACCCTCTCTTGATTTTGTTTTTGTTGTTGCCAAGTAAGCAGTCTTTCCTGTAAAAGTGCTAGCCCTGAGCCTGATCTTGGGAAGTGCTGGGATGAAGCAGCCCTTCCCTGTGCTGTGAGAGCCAGGAGTGTTGAAATACGAGCTCTTCACTTTTTTATTGCATCTTTTTAATTGCCTCCTGAAGGCCATCAGCCACCAATAAAAGCCCCAGAGGCCCCAGAGAATTCTCCGTTGTTATTCATTATGTGTGTCTCCTCGTTCAGAGCCGCATCCCTGTGGAGGTCCTGGTGAATGAGCTGCCTCTTGGGGGAGCCAGGTTAGGGCCTGGCTGGGGTGGGAGGAAGAGGTGTGGGGTCCAGACTGTTCTATGTGCAAAAGCAAAGTCAGAGGGCCAACTTGGAGGAGAGAGGATGGGGCTGGGGGTGGCGGTGGGGGCTCTCACCTTTGGAAGAGAGATCCTGCCCTTGGGAGACTGGAGTGTGAGGCCCCAGTGCTATTCTTTCTCCAAGTGCTGCTGGACAGGGGGCTTCAGTTGTTGGAACCTGAGTTGTCCCATCTGGGAAACTGGGATTTAAAAGAACAGAGGGAGATGTTATAGAACAAAACAAAAGAATGGATGTAACACAGCCTGGATCGCAGATGAGAGTGATGGGGAGGAAAGTGTCACCATGACGTGTGCGGGTAGATCCCCAGGCGTGAGAAACCAAGAATTTCGTCTTTTCTCTAAGAACCAGTTGAATACTACAACCGTGAGAACCTGGGCACGATTTCTGGAAAAATCCCAGTTTGAGACAGAAAAATCTTAAGTTCCAGTTATGTGCTGCAGGCAGTGTGGGGTTCAGGGATGGCGAGATTGCTGTGTCCGTGGTGATCAGGGGAGTTTCCGGGGATCTGAGACTTGAACACGATGGGATTGGGATCATGTGCTGGAAAGAGAGGATTCCAGGTGAGGACAGGGTCCTGTGAGCAGGAGCACAGGAAAGCAGGGTCAGGGGAAAGCAGGTGCAGGACCTGGTGTCACTGGAGGTAACATGGGGCAGGAGGTAGAAACAGAGCTGGGAGGCTTGGGGCTCTGTGCCCTGGATGGTGGACAGGAGCCCATGCATACACATTCAGTGGGGCATGGGGTGGGCTGGCACTGAAGACCAGGTCCTGGGTGGTCCTCAGAGCTGACCAGGGGTGTAACCTCTCAAGCCTCAGTCTCCACCTTAAGGTGAAAGTGATGATACTAGCGTCTGCCTATGGAGTGGTGTGAGGGCCAGTGACATAATACAGGTACAGTGCTTGGCCCAGGACCTGGCATATATTAAGGTGAATAACAACAGTGAGCTGTGCACCTGAAACACACGTGCGTGCACACACACAATAACTTATATCTAGGCCCCCATCAGGCTGAGTGGGAAATCACATGCAATGGTCCCCCAGACTCTGCCCTAGTGCCTCCCCTTGGTCACAAACAGGAGTCTCCATCTCTTTTGTTCATTAATGAAGAATATACGTATTGAACACCTGCTATGTGCTGGGCCCAGTGGCCCAGGACGATGAGAACCTGGACCCAGCCTGCCCCATCCTCTAGGACCCCGGTCTCCTCAAGGAAGGGTTGCCCCATCCATCCCTCCATTAGGGCACCTGGACACACAGCAGACACAGCATGGCAGCAGTAATTGGGAGCTCTGAGGAGGGACCAGCCAATAGCCTCCATTGGAGGCCAGGAAGCTCCCAGAGAGGAGGTAACATCTGAGCCAGTTCTCAGAGGACAAGTGAGCGCTCCCCAGCAGAGAATATTCTAGATGGATGGAAACATCCAAGGCTCAGTAGGTCAGAGGAGCCCAGCTTGTTGGAGGAACTCTGGTGTGTCTGTGAGGGTGGCTCTGGGAGGACTGGTAAGAGACAAGACACTTGGGGTACATGGGGCACAGCTCTGCGTGGTTTACACGTGTGCATCTTTAGGCTCATGAACATCCCCTGAGGTGAGTCCACTGTTGCTCCCATTTTGCAGATGAGAAAATCGAGGCTGGAAAGATGTGTTGGGGCCAGATTGTGATAGTCCCAAAGCTTGTCTGGGCTTAGTCCTACAGGGCTGTTAAACCCACAGATGGGTGCCCACTGGTTCGTAAGCCTCCTGAAATGATTGCAAAATGTAGTGTCCATGTATGTATGTGCCTTTTCATAGGTAGAGGTCTCTTGAGGTACCACAGAGGTCAAGAGGCCCAACTGTATGTCATGGGAAGACACTGGAGATTCTCAAGCAGTGGGTACGGGATCTGACCGCTGAAGGTGCCAGGCGCCCTGCCAGACACAGCGAGGATGCCTAGGCAGATAGGTAGGGAAGGGAGAGGCGGTGGCACCAGCGCACAGAAACCCCCCGAGCCTGAGGAGTGGGAGGAGAAGGTAGAGAGGGTAGAGTGATTCAGGCTTGTAGTCTGGATGCCAGGGAGGGTGGTGATGCCATTGCCTGGACAGGGATGCAGGGGGGAATGAAATGTGGATGAGGTCACCTCGGGCATGTCTCCAGGTGGAGATGTCTTCTGGGGAACTGACAACATGAATCTCAGGAGAGAGGAAAGAGGCCTATGGGGAGGGTGATTGAAGGTGTGGGGAAGGGTGGGGCCCCCGGGGAAAGGGGTGATGGGCAGACACAGGATGATGGTGGGAAGACAAGTCAGGGACTGCATGGTCCACAGGTCAAGGCACCAGAGGAGAGAGACGGGACAGGACAGAGGGTCGGCCCGCTGGGCTTGCCGGTGATGACATCGCCGGTGACCAGGGTGCGGGAAGTCCCAAAGGAGAGGGGGAAGGGGCGCAGGGGTCGGGTTCACAGCGTGGCAGTCGGTCAGAGGTGCAGGGCAGAGAGAAGATTCCGGGAGGCAGTGAGGGTGAGCAGGTCCCAGGGAGGAGGTTGCCTGAGGACCGGAAGCTGGCTGGGGGGTGGGAGGACAGACCCAGGGAGCAGGGGGAAGCGGAGGAGGGGTGGGGGGTAGGTGTGGTCTTGAGGGAGAAGCCATGGCCGTCAGTCGCTCTTGCCACAGGACCTTTCTTCTCGTCCCCCAGGGGCGGCCCTCAGGCTGCAAGGTCCCAGCAGTGATTCTGTGATTCTCCTCCCCTCCCTCTGCCGTGGCCTGAACTCACCGGCTCTGTGTGGTTGTTTTTTTCCTGGTGTAAACATAATGGTTTTGGATGACATGACACCAGGTATTGATTTAACAATGAGAATTAAACAGTTCGGTGTCTCTGGCACAAAACGAAAGCGAAGCCATTGCAGCTCTGATACCTGGGGAGGCCCGTGTGGGCTTTGTGAGGAGTGGGCCCAGGGTGGCAACTTCCTAAAACGTGAGCATACTTTAGGAAAAGAGAGAACGTGCTTCTTAACTCCGTGTTGGACATCACCTTGTCGAGGTGGTTAGACGATCGGCCGAGTCTTCACGGAGCGTCGGGAGACACTTCCTCCCTTGCTGTCTCTCTATGTGTCTCTCCCTGTCTCTGGCTGTCTCCCCCTGCTTTGTCTCTATCTCTCTGTCTCCGTCCCTGTCTATGGCTTTCTTTCTCTGCTTTGTCTCTCCTGTCTCTGTCTCTCTGTCTCCGTCCCTGTCTCTCCCTGTCTCCCCCACTTTGTCTCTCCCATCTATCTCTCTGTCTCTCTCCCATCTATCTCCCTGTCTCTCTCCCATCTCTGCCCCATCTCTCTCCCCTTCCTCCCACCCCCTGTTCTAGCTTATTGCCCCAGGTGCTCAGATCCAACCCACGTCTGGCCTGTTTCCCCAGCATGGGGGGCTCTGTACTTACTCTGTCCCCCCCACCCCCACCCCAGGCAGTGGATTGATTTATCATGAAGCACCTCCCCAACAGCTGTGCTCAGCCAGATCCCTGCTTTGCTCAACAGCATAAAAAAATAAAAGAGCTACAAATGGCTCCTTCCCCTCCTAGGGCTCAAATTCCAGTCCTGAATGGCCAGACTGATTTCCAATTCGAAGACAGAACTCAAACCCAGACAGTAGCCGATGAGAATGAGGAGGTGTGTGGGGGCGGGCGGCGGGGGGTGGTGGTGGGGCCAGGCCGCTGGGAGGGTGCTGGTTCTCTCCGGCCTCGGGTCACCATCGTCCCCTTGCCGTCGTGGCCGGGCCCAGAAGCTCCCAGAGCTGCCGGCGAGGGGCGGGCATCTCATCCAGCCTTCCACCCCGTCCGGGTGTGTGCTCATTCAGACACGACACGGAGCCAAACAGAGTAGTCCAAGGTGGCGGGAGTGACCGTCAGGGGCCCCACGTCCCTGCTGAGGGGACCAGGCCGGCTGGGAGGGGCTGGCCCCGAAACTCCGCAGCAGCGCTTCGCAGCGGTTGTGCCTGGACCCACCTCTTCCACAGCCGTTAGGAAAAGTGGCCGAGGTGGGACGGGCTTCTGTGATCTCCCCCGCAGAGCCCACGAGGAACCTCGGCTGACATGTGTGTGGTCTCCCCTCCAGCGGGCAGGGCTGACCAAGGGGAGTCCTGTGAACAGTGGGGCGGGGCAACAGCACAACGTCCATCTGAAAAGAATGTGACACCGGGCCTGTCTTCTAAGAGCTTTCGCTCTCTTTGGGGATCAGACCCTGCAGCTTGTGAAGAGGTCCCGTGATCACGCTGAGTGGACAGCCTGTGATGCCTCAAGCTGCAGGCAGGGGCTTCTCCAGGGCCCCAGGAAAGGGATAGGCTCCGGAACTGGGGAGACACCTGCCCTGGGCCTGCGGGGCCAGCTCAGCGCACCCGGGAATGAGGCCTCTGCCTGGATAGGGCCAAGCCCCCCTGTGGGGCAGCAGGGACTTGACAGTGCTGGGAGAGGTGGATGAACAGCTCAGGAGGGGGCGGGAGTGACAGGAGACCGAGAGGCCAGCTGGGCTGCAGTGGGCAGCAGGGTCCAGCCATGAGGAAGACTGTGGGATTGAGAGGAGACACTGAGGAGGCCGCGTGACAGCAAGGCTCTGAGGCCTGAGGCCCCGAGAGGGCAGCATCACTGAAATGGGGACCTGTGGCTTTTTGCACATTCTGAGTCACCTAGGACCGGGCAGGAGGCCATTGGTGGATGTGCTCGAAAATAGTTGGAAGTAGAGGTTTGGGGGGCAGGAGGCTACAGATGTAAATTTCAGAATCTTTTAAAATAATGTATAGAAGTATACAAGTTTTTTAATGAGACAAGACACACACTCATGAGAAAAAAAAAAAACCAAAACACGGATTGAACTAACACAGAAGCCCAGGAGGTAGCTGGAGTCAGAACTGGACAAAGGGCCCAGGGACTGTCCCAGCGGTCAGGGGCCACAGTGGACGGGGGTGCGGGGTCTCCACGCCACGGGAAGTCCCCCCAGGCGCACGCCTACCACGTGACTTCATGACCAAAAGCCCGCAGGTCCCCCATGGGCTGGGTTCCTGGGTCTGAGAACAGGAACTGGCCAGCGTCGGAGGCAGTGAGACGCATATGGGGCAAGTCCCACCCTGAAATTCTGCCCCCGAGAGATGCATCAAAATCTGAACATCCCCGTCTAGTTAAAGAACCCATGGAAACGATTCAAGGCCCTGCAGCATTCAAAGGAAACCACAGCCCACAGCATCCCTGCACTGGGAGGTTGGGGCCTGTGCGGGGAAACCTGGGCACAGCCGAGAGGACTGCCAGGTGGTCCTAGGGCAATTCCAGAATGATC
Organism: Canis lupus baileyi; assembly: GCF_048164855.1. Lineage (NCBI taxonomy): Eukaryota > Metazoa > Chordata > Mammalia > Carnivora > Canidae > Canis > Canis lupus. The sequence goes on along the minus strand of NC_132853.1, from coordinate 58,917,186 downwards.
CAGGGCAGGGGGTGAAACCTCCACCCAGCAGCTAAACCAGCATGACACCCTAAACTCTACTTTCCCCTAAATAAGGGCCAGCTGCTGGTCCCTCTGTTGGGGTCCAGGACGATGGGAGAAAGAGAAGGCATCCATCCCGGGGTGGGGTTGGTCTCAGGTGGGAGCAGTGAATGCACGAATGCACACTCACGTATGTACGCAGGTGAGCACATCCACACGTGCACGCAAATGACCACACATGTGTGGTCATACAGACGTGAGCACACATGGACACACACGTAGTTCTAGCATTCATCTGACGGCCCATTTTTTCAGGACAACTTTGCTCGTTAGCTGCAGATGCAGAGGAGAGTCCTGGCGCCCTTCCCCTGAGGTGGGCACAGGTGGGTGGCATGGTCTTCAGGCTCTGACTTGGAGGTATGAAGGGAGACACGCACTGGAAATCGGGGGGAGAGGTCAGGGCTGACGGGTCTGCAGGCCCGAGAAGGAGCCATACTCCCCCCAACCACACAGCACCCCTGCCACTTCTCCAAGGGAGGGAACCGAGCGGGGAGGAACAGGGGCGCGAGACCTCAGATGGAGGCTTGCAGTGAGGGGGCAACTCTAGAACAGAGTGGGCAGGGCACCTGAGCGTTTGTTCTGATTCCCTGTTTCCTGAAGACAGAGGTGGGGGCAGCCGTCAGGCCCCGGGTGGCCTCAGGCTTCCTGGGCTTTGTGAGAGAGGCACGGACCAGAGGATGTTCTTTAGAGCCCCCTCGGGGCCCGCAAAGCTTCCTGCAAGGGGAAGGAGGAGAGGACACCAGGTTTGGAATAACTGCTGGATTATATAGTGAGGTGGTAATGAAGGAAGTTCTAGGAGGTGATTTGAGTTTATGGCGTGACCATATAATATCGTTGGCAGTAATTTTTACAGTGTGAGAAGAGGCACGGAGGGTGAAGCCCTCTCCTCCCTGCCCCCCTCCGCAGGAGGAAAGGATTGCCTGCAGGAGTTTGGCCGGGGGTGGAGGCAGGTTTGGGGGAAACGGCCCTTTATAGGAGCCCCTGGGATGGCCATAATGGACACGACATTATATCAAGCATTAATGAAGATAATAGCAATAATGAAACAGGAGGGGAATTGGTTTCCATGGAGAGCAGAGTTGGGCTGCAAATAACGGGGGTTCATAAATTCTCCTGCGTCTGCGGTGGGGAAGGCTCTGTGGGAAGGTCAGAGCTGGTGTGATGGGCCCTGGAGAGACCCCTTTCCAGGCAGTGGTGGAGCCTTGGGGGCCAGGGTCTGGAATATGCTAGGTGGGCATGGGCCAGGTCTCTCTCCTGCCAAGCCCCTGCCCACCCCCTCTGCGCCGTGTGGCTCCTTTCCTGCACTCCTGCTCTTGACTTCTTCGGGGCCCCTTTCCAGCCAATGCCTGGGGCACCTGCTGATTCAGCTCCCGGCCCACCTTGCCCTCCCCACCCCCCAGTCCCATCAGGGGCTCAGAACCTGAGCTCCCTTCTGCGTAGGCTCCCTCTGGGTGCCCTGTCCCCGTCCCTGGCTGGCCATGGTTACCCCCACGCTGCTCAGTCCAAGCCGAGAATTTAATTTCTCAAAGTGCAGGCACTGGCCATTCATCAAGTCAATGCTGTTTTCACAGGGAAGCCAAATGTCTCAGGCTGCAGAGAGATCTACTCGCTCCCGAGACTCGGCTACGGCGGTCTGCTCAGGTTTCGGAGCTTTAGAACTTGAGGGTCTTGTCAACACCTGCCCTCAGGCAGTGCCTACTGGGGTCAGGCAGCCTGAGACCCTGGGGCTGTTCTGGGCAGCTCACCATCCAGAACTGACCTGTTGAAAACTGTGGCCCTTTAAACTTAAATGAATTAAAATGAAATACTGTTAAAAATTTGACCCCTTGAGCCCACCGGCCACCTTTCAAGTGCTCACAAACCACACGTGCTCACAGCCACGCCGATGGACGGCTCCGCCGTAGACCCTCTCCCTGGTCACAGCCTCTATTGGACGCATGGGTCCAGAGGCAGGCCCTCCATCAGACCCCCTGTGATGGGCGGGGAGGCCTGCGTGGGGCTCACCCTGACTCTGCAGGGCGAGAGGACTCAGGGAAGGCCGTGTAGGAAAGGGTCCCTTCACCGGCAGGCTCACTGCTCACCAGTCTGACCCCATCGCCTTCCCCACTCCAAACACGTGGACAGCATGCCACAGTCCCCACCGGCGTTCATGTCCCCAAGGCAGAGCCCTCCCCCACCTTCCTCACCTGACTACCTCCCATGCCCTGAAGAGCCAGCTCAGCTCAGGTCTGACCTCCTGCAAAATCCTGGCTGCCCTGTGTGAGGTGGGGTCCTGTCCTCAGTCTGCATGGATGGTCGCGGTGATAGAGCCAAGGGGTGACCAGAACAGAGTGGAGTGGTAAGAACAGAAGGCTCTTCCAGCTGAAGAAGCCACAGGTGAGCTCCCAGGGTGAGGCAAGTAGAAGTGTAGTTTAAAAAAAAAAAAAAAAGATTAATAAAAATAAATAAAAGCAACAAAAAGAGCAATCTGCTGAACTTCTGCTGTTTCAGCTGCAACCTGATCCTGTCCCAGTTAAGGCCTGACTCCAAGACTCACTGATGCTGAGCTGGGCATCTTGGAGGATGGCAGGGCCCTGGCAGGAGGCAGTGGCCCCGAGTTCCACGTCCTGTGGTTAGAGTCCTAGAGCTTGTATGCAGGGGTGAGTTCTCAAGGGCTCTGCCAGTGACCACCCTTCCTGGAGAGGCGTGGCCCCCATGGAAGGAAATGCTCTGGGGTGGCTGTGCTCAGAGCAGCCTCCTGGGGAGGCAAGCACTCAGGTGCTGGACACAGAGCCAGGAGGTGGGGGCTCCATCCCAGCTGGACTGCTGGTTAGCTGGGTGGCCTCAAGGAAGCCACTTTAAAACCCCTCTGGGCCTCAGCTTCCTCATCTTTTTTTTTTTTTAGCTTCATCATCTTTAAAATGGGAATGAGGGATCCCTGGGTGGCGCAGCGGTTTGGCGCCTGCCTTTGGCCCAGGGCACGATCCTGGAGACCCGGGATCGAATCCCACATCAGGCTCCCGGTGCATGGAGCCTGCTTCTCCCTCTGCCTAGGTCTCTGCCTCTCTCTCTCTCTCTCTCTCTGTGACTATCATAAATAAAAAAAATAAAATAAAAAAATAAAAAAATAAAAAAATAAATAAAATGGGAATGAAAGTACGTGCTTATACCTGTGACAGGGCTGTGGTCAGATGAGGTGAATGCCAGCAGGAGGCATCCTGCAGGTGGAGGGCTCCCGGCCTCTGGCAGGGACAGGTTCTGCAGCGTCCCCTGAGCCTCCAGGCAACAGGCTGAGAAGGGTTGGATGGGCCTGGGCCATCCACGGGCCTTAGTTCTCTCTCTCACCTCTAAAACAGGAATAAGATCATTGTGAATCAACGTGCAGAAGGCATCCAGCTCAGCACCTGCCCTGGGGCTGGTGTCCCATCGAGGCTCCCTCCTCTCCTTTCCTCTGTGCCGCACATAAATATCAAACTGCACAGCCTCCTGGGAAAATCCAGATAGTTTTTTGCTGCATCCCTCTGCATGATTCCTGGTTGTCAGTAAATCTCAACTAGATCCGCGCAGAGGCTGGGAAGGGAGGAACATGCCAGCACCTCCCATCTTCCCGACACCAGTTGCGAGAGCTCAGGAGTGGTGGTGTGACAGGGGCACCAAGGAAATGCTGATGGCAACGTCTTTGCTGGGCACAGGGTCCCTCCGCCAGCCACCCCACCCCCAGCCCCCTGAGACCCCTACCCCCCAACACCTGTGATGGCCATGCTCTCTGGGCAAAAAGAAAAAAAAACCCAAACAAACAAACAGGAAAATCCACCCCAGAAATATGTAATTGATTCCCCCCTTGCCAGTTCTTAACCGGGGCTTTTCAGCAGGAGGGGAAAGGATGCCTGATTAGAATATCTCTGAAGAGGGCCGTGAGTTATAGTAATGGACACTCTTCTAGCTGTCTCTCCCGCTCATAAATTCATCCCCCTCTGAAAGTGCAGATGGTCCATAATCGTCCATCATGCCGGAGTTCAGCACGGACAGCTCCCGGGTGGGTTTTTCCTACAAGGCTCCTTTTTCTGCAAGCTAAACAGAACAGTGACTCCACACAGCCTCTGCCCGTGATGGAGTGCGAGCAGTCCAGCCGTCAGGGATGATTTAGGAGGGAACGAACAATAAATATCCGGGAGGTTGGAGCTCAACACAGGGAGGCAAAGGGAGTCGGGGGTGGGGGGCAGAGGCGCCACCGCAGCTGTACTTACATTTTTGTCGTTCTGTTTATTTCTGTTTCCTTTTCATCTTGAGGGGACGGCAGGTGGTGGCATCCCAGGACGGGGTGGGTCCCGAGGGAGCATCTGTAAGGAGTCCCCATCCCAAGGATGAGGGGAGGATTGAAGTCAAGGGGACGTTTGGTTGGGGGAAGTGTATCAACAGCCGGGTAGCTGATGTTTAGGGATACGTAGATTCCCCAGCCTCGTGCCTAGATCACACGACCCTCTGAGGTTAAGTAAAGCTGTATCTTTGGATGAGATGGCCCGAGCCATCCCCCAGTTTCCTACCACACTTGGGTCCAGGAAGGCACAACCCAACAGGCTGCCCAGACCCACCTGTGGAATCCCCGGTGATGCGCCCATCGCGGCTCACCTGCAGCCATGCCTCGTTTGACTCTGTTCCTTCCAACTAGTCCTTCCCGGTGCGGGGGTTCACACACAGTGGGAAGAGGGCCGGGGCCCTGTTGCTCAAGGTCGGGGATCGGGGGCGGGGCATGTGGCTCAGGCCTCGGCATTATGGAAAGGCTTCGACGTTGACGTTGTGTAGGAAGAGCTGCTGTGCCTGCTGCTTCTACATGGTGGATGCGTCTCACCCCTGCATTTGCTGCAGACCTTCCTTCCTTGATACACGGGGAGCCTTCCCCTCTCCGGCTGGTCCTCTCTCCACATAGAGCAGAGACAGAGGGCCATCCCTGGGCCTGTGGCCCCACCCTGGCCTGTGTGGGCGACACTGCATGGCCACAGGGCCTTCTCCCGCCTTCTCTTCCTGTCTGAACACAGAGGCAGCCAGGCTGGGCTGGGAGGGCGGTGACCAAGAGGCTGCCTCCTGCAGGTGCTTTGCCTGCAGGCTGCCCGCTTTCCCCTCCACACCCCCCTCTCCCAGGGCCTCCCGCCCTCCTCCTCTGAACTCCAGACACGGGTGGGGGCGGTTCTCAGAGAAGCAGAGCCAGGGGCACGGGCAGACAGCTGCAGGTGCATCCACAGAAGTGCTTGCTGGGGTCAGCGGCCCGCCTCCCCACCCCCCCCGGCCCCTGCCCCACCGGAGGGGCTGCCTTCAAGGAGACAGGAGGCGAACCACATGCTCTTCCACCCAAGAAAGGGGAGCTGCCGGGGGGGGAAGCCTGGTGTGTGCTGTGCCTCTTCACTAACCCTTGGAAATGGAGTTCACCTCGGAGGCTTCCTCAGGGCCCCCGGGGTCCCCCCGGAGCAAAGCGTGCGTGTCCTGGAAACTAACATGATACCCTCCACTCATTTGCCAGATGTCAGCCAGCTCCAGGGCCACCACTGGCCCATGGCGGATCACTCCGGAAACAGAGGAAGTCTCCTCTGCAGCTCCCTCCTGGGTGTGACGGCCACAGGGGCTCCCAAGCCAGCTTCTTTCGAGGCGCCTGCAGAGTGGTCCCGAGAGGGAGGCCGAAATGCTCTCCACCACCCATCAGTCCTGCGCCCAACCCACCTGCCAACACCTGGTAGGTGGGAGGTGTAGAGGAGGGGGCACGCTGTGTGACAAGCAGGCTGGTCCCCCCTGCACCTGCCGACAGACGCACTTGGGTGATTCAACCCCTCCTTGAAATGCCCACCTAAAGATTTGCAGATAGCCTGGAAACGCAAGGTCCTGAGTTCTCATCCTGCCTCACCCGCTTGACAGTCAGCCTCCCTTCTCAGCTTGCATCCCGGCGCTGCTGGAGCCTTGCTTGGGGCTCATGTTGGTACAGCGCTCCATGCACCTTTGGCCAGGGCTGAACACACTTCTCTGAGCAGCGCTCAGCATACGGGCCTCTCTGGCGGATGCAGGAGAGCACTGAGCGGGGTGCCCGCCTCCTCTCCAATCTGGTGGCATCCAGCACAGAAGGGCAGTGAGGAGTGAACACGGAGGTTTGGAGGGAGGGGCTAGGTGGGCGGGCAGGTGCGGCCACGGGCCCTTCTGGATGCAGAACATGCCGCTCTCACTGGCCCCCAGCGTTCTAGATTAGGGGAGTGGGGCTTAGGAACCCAGCTCACCACCGGTTGATGCCCGGCAAGCAGCTCTCATGGCCCGGTCCCAGGGAAAACTGCCCTGGGGCCTGTGATGAGCGTGGGCGCGCATCCATCTGTGGCAGCAGTGACTTAACACAAACACCAAGACACCCCAGTTCCTGGAAGTTGGCTCTCTGCACCCACGGAGCGGCTTCAGGCGTCCTGGCCCGATGTTTCTCTTCCTGAGCTGGCTATCATGGGAAACAACTGCGGAGCCTCTGCGGTTACACACCTGTGCTGTGTGCCTTCCACATACATTATGTCCAATCCTGGTGACAAGGGGGATTGAGGCACAACTGAGCTCCCATCTAGGGAAGGGATTGCAGCAAACCGAATGCAGGCCCACCTGGTTGCTGCACTCACTGCCCTCCCTCTTGCACACACCCTCAGGGGTCCTTACCTGCACACAGACACCCGTGACAGTGTGGGGTGGGCCGTCCACACCCAGTGCCTTTACAGTTGGGCTATGTATACAGTTGGCATTAGGGCCAGAAGGGGGCTTCCAGGAAAGGGGCTTTGGAAACCCCCTCTGGGGACCTCCCGGGCAACTCTGGATGTTCTGTCCCCAGAAGATGCGTGTAGGTGCACACAGGTGCAGTTGGGGGCTCTACACCCCTTGAACCCTGCTCAGGAACACCCGTCTCAGCGGCTGGTACCTGCGTGCATCTCCCTTGCACCCCAACCCTGGGTGTCACGATGGTTGGCTGCTGGCGCCTTAGGATGCCAGCCGACACACGCTTCCTCTTTCCCGGGAAGACAAGCTCCTCTTAGAAGCCAGGCCCTCACCCCTTCTATCCACTGCCCCCAGTCGGATACGCTCCACGTGGGCAGGATAGAGGAAGCAAACTAACTTTTATTACGGACCCTATGCTGGGAACCTTGCCTGGGCACGCTGCCTGTGCCATCTCATTTAATGGCTTGGCACGTTCTTGCCAACCCTTCAGTATTACGGTCTCGGGGAGACCATAACCTCCCTGCCTCCGCTCCACCGCCCGCCGGGTTGCTCTCCCTCCCTTTTTGCGTTTGGCGTGCTCCCCTCCTGCCGCCCCTGCACCCATCGCTGCTTCCAGGGCACAGCTCATGTTCCGCCCTTGCCCGTGTCTCCTTCCCTCCTCGCCCCCCTCCCGGCCCTGTATCTCTCCATCTGAACCCACTCCTCTCCTGACCCCGAAGTTTCCTGTGTCACTTTTTGCACCCTTTAAAATAATCGGAGACATGCACGTAAAGTCGAGAACAAGTCGTACAATGTAAGTTTTAGCTCATGTATTGGAATACAGATCCTGTAAGGTCAGGCTCCTGATTCTGCTGGTCTTCTCCCTCTCTGTGCTCAGCCCCTCTGCTCTTCCTTCTCAGCTCCTTGTCTACCCCCCCTTCCTGCCTCTGACTTTCCCTCTCTGAGGACGAGGCCCCAGGAGAGCCCACACTTGGCGCACGGCACCTCGAAGCACCTCTGTGTCCTGCTCAGCCCAGGGCAGGGTGCGTGAGGACAGGGCCCCGGGGTGGCTCGGGGGCCCTGCTGGGCAGCCCTCCTCAACACCTGCTGCGGCAGCCAGAGAATATCTTGGCTTTTTGTTTCCTTGCTATCCCTGCCATTGAGGGAGGACACCAGGTGAGCCCCCGAGGTCACTGGAGCTTTGCCGATGGGAATCTGGGATCCGTCTCTGCCCCAGGCTCCAGCACCTCCTTTCAGTGCAGTAAGATTTTAAACCTACCTGGGTTTTCAGCCCATTTGAAACTGAAGAACAAAGGCCGCGAGTCAGAGCAGCGAGCCATGTTTTGTGGCACGTGGCTCGTGGCAGTGGGCGCTGCTGTCCGGTGTGGGGGGGTGGGGGGTCCTCTCCTGGGACCCCAGCGCATCTGCAAACGGCCTCCCCCAGCTGCGCCACCAGTTACATCTTGGAGCCACCGTGCCGCGAGGGGAGCTCTCGGCAGAACGCGCCCAGTTCTCCTGCGGAGCGTGAGGAGCCCGTTTTTGGCTTACCTGCCCGTGGTGGCTGGAGCCAGGCGGGTATGGAGGAGCAGGTACAGAGGAGCGGGCGCCTCCGCAGAGCCTCTGCCGCTGCAGACGGCAGCGACCCCTCTCCAAGGTTTTAGAGGGAAAGACGCACGCCCACAGGACAGGCCGGCAGAGCTCACAGCTGAAAGGCACAGTGTTTATGTCGAAGGCTCCATGAGCAGCTCAGCAAAGGGCGGCAAGCAGGTGTTGTCCAAACCTGCAGAGGGTGGGATGTGAGGGATGAACTCATGGCTCATCGTAAAGGATTTGGGGGCAGATCAGAGGGAGGACTTTTCCCGGCAGGCGAGGTGGGTTAAATCTGGGAAAAGTTTGCCAAGAGAGGCAGGGCGTGGAGCCCTCCTCGCTGGGAAGCATCTCAAAATAGCGCTCGTTCTCATAACCGAGGACAAAGAGGGTCCTGTCTGGAGGCAGGAGGATGGACTGAACCAGTGTGCAAGTCTGTTCTTCAAGTGGGAAGACGTGCGTGCTGCTGGACAACCGAGGCACATGCGGCCCTCCCTGCCTTCAGGGGCTGCTGGGGCCAGGGCTGCTGGCCCCGATGATGGGCTGGGTGGCCAGCTGCACCCTCCGTGTCCCCGGGAGGCCCTGGACGCAGGGAGGGAGTCCCGGGCACACCCTCCAGCGGCCACACTTGCCGTGGACAGGAAGGAGCCCACCATGGCCTCAGGAAGCTGGCCTTGTCCCGGGAGCCTGCAGCCACCCCGATGGCCCAGCACCACAGGACGCCCCCAGCCAGCCCAGGCTGCTCTCTCTCCGAGAGAGATCCTCTGATCCGCTGAGATCCTCAGCGCTATGCCCAGAAACTGGGCAGAGGGGCCCAGGGCAGTCACCGCTCAGCCGGGCTGGCCTGAGTTTTGCAGGGAGGGGTGGACTGGTTCATCTCTGCCACCGGGGAGAGCCTGCCCCGCTGTTCTTTCTCGCCCCCACCGGCTCTCTTCCCTTCTGCTGAGGGCCACCAGGCTCCCGGGCTCCCTCCTTTTTTTGGTGACACAGTGTCACTTCTCTTCCTTCCTGGCTCCAATATGTCAAAACTTTGTGGCAGGAAAGAAACGCAGGGAAAACCATCCGGGAACTAGGTCACCTAAAAACAACAACCTGACTGTAATTGAATCAGCTCCTTACAGTGGGCTGTCTCCAGAGGAGCCAAAAATCCAATGGCGGCTTCCTCCCCCCACCCCCCCACCCCCCGCCACACCTCCCCTCCTTACATGGGAAATCTCAAAATGCAGCTCTTGGCACAAATGTTTCCAATAAAACCCCATCAGGCAGATAATGAAAACATCACGACGTTCGCACCCAGACTGTGTCTTGACTGTAAGGCCGAGGACGCGGGGAGGTGGAGGTGACGGTTGTGGGAATACGCGGGCGTTCGCTGTTGTTTTGCTTAGCGAACCATCCCGTTTCGTTTGTCCTTGGCACTTTCGCTTCTGGATTCTGACAGTCAGGGAGTGCTGTCCTCTGTTGGAGTTTTGGGTGACCACACAGGCCTCCTCCCCTTCCCTTTGGCTTCCTCAATCCTAGGCCGTGTCTACACTGCCACTGGGTCAACAGCGAACCCCTGGGTCACCCCGATACTCACTGGTGAAAGGCATTAGCCACGGTGCCAGCAGGGGCTCCGGCCGACAGCTCTCGGGGGGGTCCTCTGCTCACCAACTTGGCCAACAGCTGGCAAGTGGCCCATGAGATGAAGGCTCACCATTGAATGATGTGCTGGAGGTTCTCGCTTCCATGAGACTACTGTTTGGAAAACAGGAGGGGAAAAAAGACCTTTCTGGAAATGACACAGTGGTAGGTGTGGTAGAAGAATCATGGAACCAACCCATAAAGACACGGAAGTTAGTGCCTGGTGTGCCAGCCGTGCTGCTGACGTCAAGGGCAGATCTGGTCTCTTTCCTCGCCGAGAGGGTGGCCCACATAGACGATGACGACACATGTCACCCTGTGACTCCCCTGGGCCTCCTCAAAGATTGTGATCTTTTTTTCTTAAGATGCAATCTGATGTCTCAAGTGTCTAAACCACCTGCTGGCTGGCTGAGAAGCAACCAGTTAATAAGGAGTAGTCAGAGGTCAGGGACACCTTGCCAGTTTTCCGATAATCTCAAGTCCACCTTCTCAACCCAAAAAGGCACCAATACCATCTCCTTTCTGGGCGTCCAGGGGAGAAAGAAAAAAATCCTCTTTTGGAGAACGCCCTGCCTCACACACACTGTAATTTGCTTCCATGCAAGCTCAGGACGTGATTGCCTGCGGAGCATTGCGGGGCGGACCCCAACCACCAGGGCTCCAAACTGCAGCCGGATGCACCTTCCCCAACACCTTCCCTTGCACTCGCAGCCGAGCGAGCCCCGACCACAGGGGGCTTCACCTGATGGCATCCCTGCTCCGGAGTTGGCATGGGCCTGCGCCAAGGCCTCCAACACCGTCCACTGCCTTGACCGCAGAATCAATAGGAGCGTCCTCTTGGCCATTTTGCTTGTAAATGAACATCTAAGAGTTGATGCATTGGCTCTGGTTAGGTGGAAGGAGTGCAGACTACAGAACATGAATGACCCGGGTCTGCTTTCAGCCAGGCTGTGTGCTCACCGGGTGGCCTTTGACGGGTGACAACTGGGAGGCCCAGTGTCTCTGCCGGCGTGACGGGGGTTGCAGTGGGAGTGATGGGGGGCCGGAGGGGTTCAAGGAGAGCATGGTGTAGGGGGGAGAGGGGAAGCGCCAGGCCTCCAGTCGGTCTACGTGTAGTGTCAGCTCCTCTCTCTTCTTTGAAGGATGTGTGTGCCTGTCCATGAGTGTGTGTGTGTGTGTGTGTCTGTACCGAACGATTGGACAGCTAGGGCTGCCAAGTAAAAATACAGGGCGCCTGCTTAAATTCTAATTGCAGATAAACCGTGAATAATCGGTACTATAAGTACATCCCAAATATTTGCCTGATATATTCTACCAAAAAAACATAAAACATCATTTGCTGTTTATCTGGAATTTCAAATTCAACCGAGCATCCGGTGGTTCTCTTTGCTAACTGTGGCAAGCGTAGCTGGAAGAAGGTTTGTTGTTTCAGTTGTAAAGCCTGATGGACGGGAGCAGGTGTGCAGGGATGGCGGCCGTGGGGGTGGGAGCTGCGTGAGGAAGAGCCCAAGGCGGCGAGGTCTGGCCCTCCAAGCAGGGCCCCGCTGCCCTTCCCTTGGCCCCGTGCCTCCTTTCCCTTTCTTTGCATGGAGACCCTTCCCTCGCGTCGGGGTAGAGCTGTGGGCCGCGGGCTGTCCCGGCGGGGAGAAGCTAGCAGCACCGCCTTGGCCCCGTGGAGTCGCCCTCACCTGCGGGTTGAGTCTACCTGGAGCTACACAGCCTGGCGAGAGCCTGCACCCGGGGCTCCCCTCCTTGCCCAGCCTGGGCGCCGGCCACGCTCTCTCGAAACCTTATCTGTCTGTTTCGTGGGTGACATTGCATCTTCCCGAAACAGGACTCAGCAGAGCTCAGAGCAGCTGCCGGACAACTGTGAACTGGGCACAGAGCCATGTCCTCAGGGAGCCCTGCACGCCCTCTCGGCCCCGGCACCCCCTGGTTCTGTCCAGGCCCCCGGCTCCCCAGCACCACTAGACCGCCCCCTCCCATCGTCCACGCAGCACCACCGCCAGCCCTCTCCACTTGGCGAATCCTGCCCCAGTCCTCCCGGCCCGCCCAGTGGGTGCTGCGGGTCCTGGCAGGCGTCAGGGGGCACGCAGGCCTGCAGAGGGAACTAGGAAATGAGATGGGCTCTCCTCCCCCAACGACCTCCCAGCTCTGCCAGCAGACCCATCCCTCGCAGACTGCATTGTTTTCAATCCAATCTCGTTTTTATTGAAGTTTCCTCCAGGGTTAGCTCAGGAGATGTCTCCCCCTAGCCTCTTGCGAGTGGCCTTATTTACCAGAATCCCCTCGGTGTGGCATTTAACGTCTCCATTAACATTTCGTGCATCTTGCTCATCGCGCGCATGGGCCCTCCGAGACCTCCGGGGTGGCGGGCACACGGCAGCCCGCAGAAACGCCAGGCTTATTTTAATTGGTTTGAAACCGTCGCTGTCGACCACAGAGGGGTCTCTTTCCTTGAGTAATGACCTGGAATTTGATCGTGCAGCTTTTATTAGCTTGTCACACGGAACGTGTAACCGTGTGAGATCAAAGCGAGAGCCAGGCGCCCATCTGCCCCCCACGGTGCTCTGGCTGGGCACGCAGCTGCCCCCCGCAGCACGCTCGCCAGGGCGCGCCGGCCACGCAGGCCCCGAGGACACGCAGGAAGTGCCTCCTGGCAGCCGGCAGATGGTGGCTCTGGTGGGCGGTGGGGAATCGCCTTGAATGAGTTTCTGGCCAGGCAGGGTCCTGTCCCGAGCTCTCCTGAAGGCCTGCCCGGAGACAGGGAGGAGTCGGCCGCCTGTGGCCAGGACCACGGTCCCGTCAGCTGCGGGAAGGGGGAGGTGGGCTGATGCCTTATCTGCTTGAAGAGATTTGCTTGCCAGGGGCAGGGAAAGCCGTCTCAGCGCCCGGAACTTGCTGGCATCCGACCCAGGGGCCCGGGGAGCTGTGCCTTTCCCTTGCTCTCATCATGCGGAGGAAAGTGAGAGCCCCTGAGTTCAGGGAAGCACCGGTGGTCTAGCGTCTGCAGTGTTGGAGCGCGTGGTTCCCACCACCTGCCCCAGCCCTCGTCTCCAGTGCAATGAGGCCTCCCCTCTGCTCGGGCTGGTTGTACATAAGGAAAACCTCTGGAGGCAGTTGAAGATGCAGTTTCATGGCCCTGGAAGTGGAGGGACAGTGGCAGGGAATGATCTGGCTCCTTCCAGAATCGTGCTGCTGCACATGCCATGTGTCAGGCCCTCAGGGCCGCTGGCGAGTCTGTGGCATCAGAGTGTGGAAGGACTGTGCCACCGGCCGCCACTTGTGTGTCATCGGGGTCTCCTGCTCCCTCCAGGGGCTCACAGTCCAACCACATTCATCTCAGAGGAAATTTGGGGAATTTTTTATAATTAAGGTGAATATAATAAATACTAAATTTCTATGTTCCGGGATCCCTGGGTGGCGCAGCGGTTTGGCGCCGGCCTTTGGCCCAGGGCGCGATCCTGGAGACCCGGGATCGAGTCCCACGTCGGGCTCCTGGTGCATGGAGCCTGCTTCTCCCTCTGCCTGTGTCTCTGCCTCTCTCTCTCTCTGTGACTATCATAAATAAATAAATTAAAAAATAAAATAAAATAAAAATAAAAAAAATTTCTATGTTCCTCCACCTGTAGTTAGCAATGGTTAACATGTAGTTATACCGCATTATTTTCAAAATGAAAGGAGGTGGGCAGGCAGGTCAGGTCCCCTCTGACCTCTCCCAGCCTCGTCCCTGTCCCCCGACACACACAGCCAGACGTGGATTCAGCGTCCACTACTCTGGTCCCTCAAAAACACATTTATACACACATGACTGTGAGTAACGAACAGAGCATCTTAGAGCTCACATATGTGACCTCTTCCTGGGAACGGCTTCATTCGTTCAGCATCGAGCATCGTGGCTCCTTCCCGCTGGCGTGTGTTTCCGACCCGTTGTCTCTCTCTGCCGCGTGGGAACCTCCCTTAGGGATCGGCTACTTTGTCTTCATCCACCCTTTCCTAGGTGGCTCCTTGGTTGTTGTTGGCAAAGCATCGCTACTGCAGAGGATGCCCCTGCCTGGGACGTGTCTCCTTGTACCTGGGGGACGTGGGTGCACCTGGCCATGAGTGGCTGGGTCTCAGAAAGTTCTGGATCCTGGCCCCGGCTCTGTGACGCATCCTCACGGGCGCAGAGATCACCACTTGGCCCGCGTGCCTCCCTGTGGGCATGGAAAGATGGCAACTGGCCACGTCTGAATCCTTGGTTCCTCCATGTGCGGGCTGGACTCTCCCACTTGGGAAGCAGGCTGTACCTTGGCAAGAAGTGAAACCAGTGTACTTGTGAAAAAGAGATGAAGAGAGAAGGGACAGAAGGGAGGGGAGGGGTGCGTAAGGAACCATTTGCCAGCATTTGGGCTTCCCTGTTGGGTCCCCTTTCTGTGAACCCCACTTGACGAGCAATCCTGGCCCGCAACCTCCCTGGTGAGAGGCCGAGCAAGCGTGTTTCAGGTGTGACCCCTTGCTGCCCTCTGAGGCCCTCTGGCTGCCTGACTCTCAGCCTGGCCTGGCAGGACCAGGGTCCTCAGAAGCAATGGAGGGACACCGTCCTAGAAGAGGGGGATAGAGGGCCCAGAGGAGAAACAGCTGCCTCTGCTCAGAGGCTGGAGATACTCACTCGTGGCCACGGGGTAGCTTCTGGACGGGGAGAATGTGCAGGGGCACCTCCTGGTCTGGGGGCATCTGCTGGGCTCAAGACCCAGGCTCCTGTTCCCTCTCTGGCACTTTGCTGAACCAGCGCCTGGGGTGGGACCACCCACACTGCTGCCTAGTGACTCTGCTGCAGTGGGTTCTGGATGGTTTCCTGGGCTGTGCAAGAACTCATGTTGCAGACAGGGAAACTGAGTCACCCAGAGACTCAGCATAGCAAGGGCGAGGACAGGATGGCAGTCACGAGCCGTCCTGGGCCAGATTCCCCGGGTTCAGGTGCAAGGTGCACCAGCGAGCACTTGTTGACCTCCAGGGTCACTGGAAAGGCCACCAGATACAGCCAGAAGAAGGTTCTGGGAGCCTTTATTGTCCTAAGGCCCCGTCCTGTCTGTCCTGCCACCCTCCTCCCTGGGTGGGGCAGGACTGCCCCTCACATGTGCTCCTACTCTCGCCTGAGGAGGACCAGGCAGTGGCAACAGCTTGGTTTTATGAAGCCAATAAAATCTCGAGTTCTTGAGCAGGAGGGTTTCCTGGCCTGAGCCCGGCAAGTACCTTGGGACGGGCGTCATGTTCCCCTCCCAGGAAGGCTGCCATCTGTCCTTGCCCGCCACGCCCTGTCCCCGTCAGAGGTCCTCAGGCCAAGCCCTTTGGTGTCGTCACCGCCCAGCCTGGACTCGGGATGGTGCTCACCGCGCCTGTTCTCTGTGACAGTGGTCCCCCTTCCTAAAAATCCACCCCATTCCCATCTCCCCTGCATGGCTTTCCCGTACTCCTTCTTTGTCTCTGGGACTTTTCCTGGTGTGCCTCATTCCTGGGGCCTGCTCTAGCTTCGGGGACGCGGCCCCACCTCCCTGCACACACAAAACCCTGCGAATCGATTCTGAAAACCATCAGTCACAGTACAGTAGCGCTGCTAACTGTGGCATTTTGCTTTGCAGTTATTGATACATCATCGGGACTGAGAAGCCGGCTGTGGGTGGGCGCTGGGCCGGGCACAGAGGACGGCGTGTGGGGACAACTGTCCTGCAAATGTCAGGGACCACCGCTCTGGCCACCGGGGTGGGTTGTGAGGCTCACGAGGAGGCTGGCTCTAGGCTGGGAGTCGGGGCCAGCGTGTCCCTGGGCTTGTGACCCTGCAATCCTTGCACCCCAGAGATGGCTGGCCCTTCACTGCCTCCTCTGTCCCTTCCGAGCCATAGAAGGGCTGAGCTCCTGCAGAGGTACAAGCTGGAGAGGCCACAGAGGTGCTGAATCAGCCACGGTTCTCCAGAAAAACAGAACCACTAGGAGCTAGCTACCAATCTGCCAGTCTGCCTATATCTACCTGTATGATAGAGACTGGATGGATGATGGCTGGAAGGATGGATGGATCGGTAAAGAAAAGAGGTTTGTTTTAAGGAATTGGCTGGTCGTGGTGAGCCAGCAGGTTTTGATGAGCGAGGTTAAACGTCTAGATAAACTGCAGGTCCGTACCCACAGCAGGTCCTGGTCAGCCGCACACCCCGGGAGTCTGGCCCGGTGCTGGGGAGCCCAGCCTGGTGATGGGGGTGCTGCTGATGACTTGCCCCCAACAAGGCTCTGCTGCCCACAGAGGAGCGCTGGGGCCCGCGCTGGGAACCGGCGACACGGGCCGTCCCACTGTCACTCTGCTCGTTGCCAGCCGGACCCCATGGGCTACAGGCCCCCTCCCCTCGGGTCCCAGGGCCCGGTCTGATAGTGTGCGTCTCACCACGGGACAGCAGCGAGCGGCTGGGAGCCTCGAGGTGTGAGCAGGGATGCTTTGTTAGAACTCCTCCCAGCCCGACGAGTCCTCAGCTGCAGCGTTCAAAAGATGCCGTTCCCATGACACTGTGTCCTGTGGTATTTTTAATCAAGAGCGCGGGAGAGCGTGCGTCTGATGCACTTCAGATATTCAGAGATTGAAAATGGTTTTGTTCTCGTGTTTTCTTTTCCAAATGCAGCGTTAAGTCAGAACGGCCAGAGGAAGATCCTGCCAGCATTTCCCCCGAGCTGGTCCACAGGCCCCTCCGGCCGGGAACCCGTTCCGGGAGCTGTCCGTTGGCAAACAGGTGGGTACCCCTTCCAGTTGCACTTTCTGCTCCACCTGGAGCCGGTTCACGGATCAGGCCTTCGGGGGGGGTTGGGGGGTTGCGGTGTCCGGGGGCCGGGGGCGGCAGGGTGGCACCTGGGCAATGTGGCGATGCGGCGTCAGCTGGGGGACCCGTGGTTGGTAGAGAGCAGGGTCCCCTCCTCCCCCGCCCCCACTACATGGCTCCTCAACCCTTCCGTGTTTTTCACCTGCTGTTGCTCAGGCCCATCCACTAAAATGCAAATCAGCGAGTGTATAATAGATAATTAATAGACTGATCAGCCAGCAAGGGAGGTAAGTAGATAAATAATTTTAATCATCCTTGGGCTGCCCATAAATTCCCTCACTGCCTTTTTATTAAACTCTGTTTACAGGAGTCATTCATATTGCATGCCATTCTGCAAATCCCTTCCTTGGCGTCTCCCACCAGGTCCGACCTGGAGCGGAGGCACCGCGTGACAGCCAGGTCTTTTCCCGGCAGGGCCCAGCTCTGGTACGGGTCGCGGGCCCTGCCCAAGCAGCAGTGATAGGAGGCACCAGGGCAGACTGTGCCCGGCTCCCCAAGGCCCGCCCTCTGCTCCCCACCGTGGCTGCAGCCTATATTTAGACAGACTCTGAAACCTTTATTATGCTTGGCACCTGTGCCGTAGGTATGCGCTCCTTCTCCTCCCTGGGGATGGCCTCCGCCTATTAATAGCCTTGGCTGAGGCTTCCTCATGGCTCCAAATGCCAAGAGAGAAAGTGGGTTAATAAATATAAAAGAAAAGTCCTGTAAGAGGGCCTGGGGCCAAACTCTCTCTCAGACTCTCCAAGAGTGGCAGCCGACGGGGCACAGGGCTCCCTCCTCCCCAGCCAGTCCCCATCCTCCTCCACCCAGAGGCCCGATGCCTGGCCAGCAGGTCTGGGGACCAATGTCAGAGAAGGGCTCCAGGCTTCCAGGGAGCTGGGATGGTGGAGGCACGGGGGTGGGAAAGGCTGCCATCCGGGTGGGGCAGAGGAGGGGTTTGGGTGGCTGGAGGAGACAGGGAGCCCTCTCCTGCCTCCCCCTTCCCACCTGCATGGCTTCCCCATCGGTTTCTGCTGGTGCCCTGGTGCACCTGCAGGATGGAAGAGGAGGGGGGACGTGGCCGTTGGGATGGTCACCGAGCAGGACCCATCTCTCCTCACCTTGTCCCCCGCTCCTGGAGTCTGTAGCAAGAAGAGCTTGGCCTGAGTTAGAATCACCTGTTCAGAGTGGCGTCCCAGGAACAGAGCAGGAAGGGGACAGGGAAGCTCCCTGAAGACAGGGGTGCCCAGGTCTGCTCACAACCCAATTCCACAGTGTCCACTGCACAAGGCAATGGCTGGCGTTCGAGATAGACGTGTAGGCTGTCCCACACCCCCAGCTGGCACATCATCAGCTGACACTCCAGAGTGCCCTCGGGCCAGGGCATGCTTCTTTCCCCATCCCATTTGTTCCCAGCCTGGTGCTGTGTGGGCATGCTCCTAGGATCTGTGCTCCTTCAGTGGGTCACCGCCACCCCAAAGAGCTGAGGCTCCCGCCTGGGGACACGGCCGCCGCAGCCGCTGTCTGCAGGCCTGCTGTCAGAAAGTTCTCTGCAGAGCTTCCAGCCCCTGTTGGGTAAATTCCCTCTGGGTTTCACCCGGTGGAAATGAAGTCAGACCATAGATGTTGCTGGTTTTACGCAATGCGACTGTCCCTAGCTGCTCCAGTGGGACAGCTGACAAGGGCAGAGCCTGGGCAGCCTCCTGCTGCTTCCCGGGCCGGGCGCTGGTGTCTACAGCAGGCCGCCTCGATGGCCCGCTGGGCTCATACCTGCCTGGTCGTGTGTCCCCCTCGCAGGGCGGCTGTTTTCCGGGAGCAGAGAGGGGATTCAGGCTGAACAGGTGCAAGGGCCACTCTGTGGAATTACAGTCCCTTCAGGAGTTTATTTAGCTCAGAGCTGCATGCCCGCCCTGCTGCCTCCCTGGCCCACACGGGCTGAGTGGGAGGAAGGCGGGCCAGGGAAGAGGCAGAAAGCTGGCGGGGCAGCTTTTCCAAGCGCTTCGTCCCTCTGCTCAGTTCAGGGCAGGCTGGAGGGGTGGCACCTGTGCCCGCTTTCATCACGGTCTGTCCAGGGTGGTCAGACAAGGGGCCAGGACTGTGCCTTCGTTAGGGTGGGGAGGCACGGGGAACGTACTTCTCAGAACTGAGAGCAAACCCTGTCGTGACAGCTCTGCGTCTCTGGCTCTTCTGGTCGTTCGGGGGATATTTTTAGGGCTTCTTATCTGTTTCTGTTTTGGGGGAATTGGGGTCAGGTGAAAAGAAAGAATAATGAATGAAAGACAGGAGCAAACCTCTGCCACCCAGTGATGGGCACCAGAGCAGGGCTCCTCGTGCTCTGGGGCCTGCTGGCCTGTGTGCAGGAGCCAGGTGGGGAGAGGGTGCTTCCCCTCTCTCTGTCAAGAGGCCTGTAGCTCCGCGGGGTGTGCACACCTCTTCCTGTGCCTGAGCCTCAGGCAGCCCTGTGGGACCCCTCCACTGCCAATGAGGCCGCGGGGAGCCTGGTGCAGGACTCGATCCCAGGACCCCGGGGATCACGCCCTGAGCCAAAGGCAGACGTGCAACCACTGAGCCACCCAGATGCCCCTGTAAGGTTTTGTTGTCATTGTTGCTTCAAGGCACCTTCAGGAGCATGCATTGAGGTGGATTTTCACCTCGTTTCACTTCACTGCGTAGAGGTATCCTAATTTACTTACCCAAGCCCTCAGGTGTGCTTTCAAGGACCAGGAGGGTGTTAGCCTCTGCCCCTGTTTCCAGAACTCTCTGCCACACTTCAGGAAACCAGAAGATTAATTTCCCAAATAGGAATTAGGAGATGATTATTCACATCACAAAGGAGTCTGTAAACATACCCTCCAAAGAGCTTCTCTGATACGTGGGCTCCTCGGGGGCATTCAGACGGGCTCCCATGTAGAAGATCCCAGGTCACAGCTAGTTGCACGGAGGGTGGCACAGCTGCCTTCATGCTGCCTTCCCTTCCTTCATTCCCGGGTCAGCACGTACATGTGAGCACACATCAGCACACGCACACCCACACCCATGCATGCTCACACACACACAGCACACGCACGTGCAAGCACGCATGCATACGCACACCACATTGGGAAGCTTTTTCCCCTGGTCGGTGGAGAGGCGATGATAATTTAATTCATCATTAATCACATCGATTTATCAGGTGGTCTACTCCCAGCAGCCATGACTGGGGGATAAACTATCAGTTCTCTTTAAAGGGTAAAGGGAAGTTGATGTCGATGAGATGAGGGGTGGGGCCGTGACCCCAGGCCATGTAACTTATTACTTAATGAGACGGATAAATCTGAGAAGCGTAGAGACTTAGAGGACTTGGAGTAAAACCAGATCTGAAAACCCCAAATCCCAGATTGCAAGTTTGCGCCCACGGGCTCCGCGCTGGGGCAGCACACGCGGTGTCACCATCTGGGGAGCAGGGCCGGACACTCTCCTCAGAGCATCTTTGCCCCGACAGGGCGTCTCCACCCAGAGAAGAGCGAGGGCCTGGCCAGGAGAACGGTACCCACAGGCCAAGCGTTCGTGTGTGTTCACACAGCAGGATACCCAACAATCCACAGACACATTACCAGTATTTTTGTATTCAGTTTCAGAACACTTGGATTAGGGGTGCCTGGGGGCTCAGTCGGTGAAGTGTCTGCCTTCAGCTTAGGTCATGATCTCAGGGTCCTGGGATCGAGCCCCGTGTCAGCAGCGGGGAGTCCGCTTCTCCCTCTCCCTCTGCCCCTCCTCCCTGTCTGTGCTCACCCTATCCCTGTGTCTCTCCCTCTCCCTCTCTCTAATAAATATATAAATGAATAATCTTTTCTTTAAAAAAAAGAATACTTGGATCACATTTGTAATCATAGTCAATCGTATACATAAATATGTACATAATATATATTTTTTTAGAATGATTTGAGTTGAAATCCAAATAACATAAAATTATAGAGTGAATAATCCAGTAGCCTTTGGAATGACCACCTCCTCTATCTAGTTCCTCGTTCCCATCACCCCTGAGTAAGACCCCTTGGCTCCGGTGTATTTTTATTAATGTTTAGTTACTTTGTTTTAAAAGGCGCCCTACCTTACCATCGTCCCCTAAAAACAGGCGCTTGAGGAAGCAGAGCGAGTTCAACAGTGTCGAGTCTGGGATCTGATCCTTCTCTCAGCACGTATTCACGGGGTACCTGCGGGAACCAGGAGCACCCAGTTTGAAGCCTGGCTCTGTCTCTTATCAGCCAGTGATCTCTAGCTATGACTTACCCTTTATGCCTTGCGTCTGTAAAGTGGGATAATAGCATTCTCGGCGAAGGGCCGTCAGCAGGATGGAGGAAGTGCTAATTGTACGCCAGGGAGCTGGGCCTGTGCCTGGTGCACCATGAGAGCTCCGTGGGATGTATGTGTCTTTTATTTGATTTTTAAAAATTTTTATTTATTTATTCATGATAGACATAGAGAGAGAGAGGCAGAGACACAGGCAGAGGGAGTAGCGGGCTCCATGCCAGGATCCCGACACAGGACTCGATCCCAGGTCTCCAGGATCACACCTTGGGCCAAAGGCAGGTGCTAAACTGCTGAGCCACCCAGGGATCCCCTATTTGATTTTTTTAAAGCCAGTCAAATTTAGCAGGGGGGGGACAGGGGTGGGGGGTTGTATGCCGATGTTAGTGACACTAATGTTAATAAGTTCTGATAACCCACTACCCTCAGACCAGCAGTTAAACCTTTATGTTTAATTGTGGTAAAATCGACAGAACAAAACTTAGCATCTTCACCGAGTGTCGGTGCACAGGCGGGGGGCACCAGTGCCCTCATGCTACCGCGCCACCAGCACCACCGCCCACCCCCAGAACTCTCTTCATCTCGTAAAACTGAAACTCTGTTCCCATTCGTCACTGACCCCGCCGTCCGCTCCCCCGGCCCCCGGTGCCCACCATCTGTCTCTGCATTGAGACCCCAGCAGCGTCACCTGCATGGAACCAGCCCTGTGGTGCTCGCCCTTCTATGTCTGGCTGACTGCACTCGACGCCACGTCCTGCGGCCTTGTCCATGCTGCGGCGGGAGTCAGGAGCTCTGTTCAAGGCCAAGTGGCACTCCACCTGCGGATGGGTCCCACCGTGGTCGCCGGGCGCCCGTCCACACATTGGGCAGCTCCCGCCTCTCGGCTGCCGTGAGCCATGCCGCTCGGTGTGCGCTTCCTCTAATCGTGACACGATAGCAACAAAACGGATTCGGAAACCTGTTTTCCCGTGAGGTTCTCCCGTTCTCCACTTAGCACACGCATGCACACGCTCACGCCTGCGGGAGACGGGTCTTGAGACGGCAGCACTACAGCCTCATCAGGGAGCCCCTCTGCGGCAGTCTTTCGGGGCGCATCAGTCTGGAAGGTAAACACGCCCGTGGGAGGTGTTCTTCTCCTGACTTTGGATGAGGCTCGTGGGGCCGTGTCGCCCTGGGAGACTGCGTTCTGTTTAGCCGCTCACCCAGCCAGTTCCGCGTCCTGGCAGACGACCCTGAGAAGCAGGGGTCCAGAATGACCCATGGGACCCAGGCGGTGGCAACCCCAGGGCGTCTGTCGGGGCTCCCATGGGCTCCTGTCTGAAGGAGGTGGCGTGTAGCCAGAACCGCTGGCTCGCTGGGGCCGGAGTTCAGCCTGCCCCTGGGCGGACGAGGAAGGGGCCGACCCGAGGCCATGGCGGGGGCCGTGCTTCCTCCTGACAGCCCTGAGCCCCCGTGGGGGGTCTGTCTGTAAGTGCTGTGCGCCCACAAACCAGAACTTCCTGGGGAGGAATCGCTGAAATGTCAGGCCTTTTCTTCTGGAAATGAAAAGCAGACTGGTCCTGCTTTAACCACCAAGCTCTCTGGCACTGAGTCACGGGCGGCTTTCTGGTGTGGCCTTCCGAGCACAGGACGCTGGCCTGGAGACTAGAGACTCGGGGGAGCCGATCACAGCAGGCGGAGCCGCGACCGTGGCCTGTGACAGCAAGGTAGCCTTCCTCCAAATCGCTTCCCCCGTCAGTTCTGGTGGAGAGGCTGGGTCACAGATCCCACAGGTGCCCCAGGAGCGCACGGTCACTGACCCCGCAGGTGCCCAGGAGCGCATGGTCACCGACCCCGCAGGTGCCCAGGAGTGCACGGTCACTGACCCTGCAGGCGCCCAGGAGCAAACGGTCACAGACCCCACGGGTGCCCCAGGAGCACACGGTAGCTGACCCCGCAGGCGCCCAGGAGCAAACAGTCACGGACCCTGCGGGCGCCGCAAGAGTGCGTGGTCACGGACCCCCCGGGAGCCTCTGTCTGGCAGATCCTTCTGTCATTCATGTTTTAGGCTCATTTTACCCACGTGTGGACTCCCCACTCCCCCAGGATTTTCCCCCAAGGCGTGAAAGTTTTTATTTCCCTTTGAGGAAATGAAAGATACTTCCGTTAGAAATGAGAGCTGCGGTTTGGCAGGATCGGCTCTCCTGCTCTGCAATGAGGTCCCCCGTTTTTCTACCAGACTTGTCTCTACCGGACTCCTGGTGCTCCCAGAACAACGCTGAGCTGGGGCCGCGGAAACCGAGCACCCGCCGAAACTGAGCACCCACTGAAACTGAGCACCCGCCTGGGTGGCTGAAGCTACAGAAGCGCGTCTCCTCCCTGTCCTAGAGGCTGGACAACCAAGGTCAAGGCGGCCGCAGGGGTGGTTCCTCCGGAGGCCTCTCTCCTGGGCTCACGGATGGCCATCTCCTCCCTGGGTCCTCAGGTGGTCGCTCCTCTGTGTGTGTCCGTGTCCTGATCTCTTATAAGGACGGCAGTCACGTTGGATGAGTGTCCCCCCCGCCCCCCTGGTAATCACCTCACCTTAGCTTGAATCACCTCTTTAAAGACCCATCCCAAACACAGGCACACCCCACAGTGCCGGGGGTCAGGGGTCCCACATGTACATCTGGGGGACACAGCTCAGCCCGTGACAGGGCCGGCTGTGGTTCAGCGCGGTGCCTGGCCAGGCTGGGCCCCGCCCCCTGGACTTGCATGAGAGATGGTGCCCCCCACGGCCTGCTGTGTCCTTGGTCCCTCGCACGGACTTTGATTCACGAGCTCGTGTCCCAAGCCCACCCTGTCTCCCCGCATCCAGCCGCACCCACTGCCGGGGGAGTATTTCACCAATGCTCAATCCAAACAAGCCTCTCCAGTTCCAGACATGTGTCCTCCTGCCTCTGAGCCGTGCAGTCAGCAGGATGCTGGTGCTCCGAATCCGCCACCCCGCCCCTGATCGATCCACGCCACCGGGACAGGCTGTTTACCCCTCTCACTGCCATCAAGGTCAATACTGTATGGCCTCAGGTGGGGCTGTGTTGCAGCCCCCATGGAGGACCTCCACCCTCTTCCACTTCACCCCTGTCCCGCCGCCCATCCCCCCACAACCCACACTCAGGGTGTGTAAGTGCGGAGCGGAGACATGAAGAGGGGGGTCCGTACACGTCCTGTGCCGCCCAGCATGTGCCAGCTTCCGTAAAGGCCGCAGCTAGTGACAACAGAACCTTCTCCAGGCTGCTGTCAAGGGAAGCATTGGCTTGTCCTCTGTGCGGAGCCCACACTCTTCCCTTGTCCATAGAGCCCTTGTCTCCCTCGAAAGCCCTTTGACCTACAATGTTCAACCAGAGCATCACCTCCGTGAAGCCGCCCTGGCATTCTCCCTCCCACCTCCCTGCTTTTCAGGCATCGTTTTTGCCCTGGGCTCACCAGCCACAGAGCTGCCCGGCCTGCCTCCTCCAGCGGGGCTGAGCGGCTAGACGCAGAGATTAGTCCAAACCCTCCTTTGTCCTGCACCCACACCTTCGCACGCCCAGCACAGCTCTGGCAGCCAGTAAACCACTAGTGAAGAGCAGACATGGCTCCTTTGCCGCAGGGCATCGCGCAGTGGGCACCACCAGGGTAGCTAATCCCGGGATCTTTTCCTGCTCCTAGAGGACATTTCCAGCGTTCCCAGGCTGCCTTAGTACACGCCTGCCCACATCCTTCTCCCGGTGTTGGTTTGCTGTAACGCTGCTGAGTCAAGTGACCTAACCCAGATGCATTTCGTATCTGCCGGGTGGTGAGCTCTCCACCGGGAGAAGCTTCAGGCATGGGGCGCTAATACCTATTATGTCTTCCTGGACACATGCTTTGTTTGATAATTTGTATGCTTGTTTTGTTTTGGTTTTCTGATTTGGCCATTCAGATAATAGTAGAACAAATGGGCTTTTCTAGTCAACTGTCCAGAACAATTTCTAAAGAGCATTTGGGGTGGGTGAGGAAGTACCCTGTCCACTTCTATGGTCCCTGATTCCCAGGCTAGAATCCATGCTCTGGTCAGTGTGGCTGGTCACGCCTGCCGTAAAGAAAACATGACTCAGGCCTGACCCCCATATCCTGAGAAGGACATCCCGCGTGTACTGTGGCCACCGTCCTCTATGGCTGGCACTTTTTCCGGTTCTCCACGTGTCTGTCCTACTTACCTGCGTTTCTCACGGAGGCCAGGGCCCAGCATGCTCCCAAAGACCCCCAGAGTTGCTGGATGTGATTGGGAAGGGTCTCACCAATACCACGGCGGGTGAAGGGCACCCGGACCACAACAAGCTGGCAGTGAGGGGCTGGATCCCACAGGGGCTTTGGAAAGTGCAACCACTGAGTCTCTGAGAGGGTGTCAGAGGTCTGCTGGGAGCCATCATCACTCATCTGTGCTGGGATCCCAGCCCTCCAGCGCAGGAAGCCTTGGATCCAAGCATGGCTGCTCAGCAGAGAAGAGGGAACCCGTGCAGAGCACCAGATGAGGAAGGCAGTGGGCCTTGGAGGGCACTTTAAGGAAATGAACAGAGAGAGAGAGACACTAGCCAAGATCAGGAAAGAACCACGGCTGGTGGGGAAGGGGAGGAGGAGGAGGGAGAAAAAGGAGAGGAGGAAGAGGGGAAGGTGGGGGGAGTGTGGGGAGGAGGATAAGGAGGAGGAAGGAGAGCAGGGAGAGGAGGGGAGGAACAGGGAGAAGGAGGAGGAGGGAAAGGGGAAGGAGGAGATGGAGTAGGAAGGGAAGAAGGAGGAGGGAGGAAGGGGGAGAGGAGGAGGGAGAGGAAGAGGAGGGACATGAGGAGGGAAGGACAGAAGGAAAAGAGAGGGAGACAGGAAGGAGAGGGAGAGGAGGAGGGACAGGAGGAGGAGAGGATGGGAGGAAGAGAGGAGGAAGAGGAGGTACATGAGGGAAGGACAGAAGGAGAGGAGGAGAGGGAGAAAGGAGAGGAGGAGCGACAGGAGGAAGAGAGGGTGGAAGGGAGGAAGAAAGGAGGGAGAGGAGGAGGAGAGGAGGCAGAGGAGGAGGGAGAGGAAGAGGAGGGACAGGAGGAAGGGAGGATGGAGAGAGAGGAGGAGGAGGAGAGGAAGAAAGGAGGAGGGAGACAGAGGGCCAGAGCGAGTTGACTATGGCAGAAGAGCCCCCTGCAGTCTGGGGCTGTCCCAGGAGCCCAGGTCCCTAGGGAGGGGACAGAGGGAGGACCACTGTCCTGCAGGTCGGGGACTGTGTCCTTGCTCCCCTGTATGCCCCCTCCCGGCGTTCTCACTGTACTAACCATTTTTACGTACCCAACCTCAAGTCAGCCCATAAAGTAATGAAACACGGCTCGACTCTGGCAAATGATGTGATTATTACATAATGAGCTTCAGCACCCTAAACCAGTAAGAGTCAAAATCAGATTGCGGTGTGTGTGTGTGTGAGAGAGAGAGAGAGAGAGAGAGAGAGAGAGAGGGAGAGATTGGTGGCTTTTGGGGGGGACAAGAGTTTAAAATTAAAAATTTTTTTTTTTGCTGATGGCAGGTCATTCTTTAAAAGTTCTTTTGTATTTTCTGTTGGAGTCTGTGCGTCTGCGCACTGGGGAGTCCCATAAATTCTGGGCTGTGGAATCTGGCTGTGTCAGCAGTCGCGAAATGAATTGATATTAAGCGCAACAAAAGTCTCTCTAATTCGCCTCATGTCTGCCTCTGCCTTCCAGCCCCTTCTTGACCCCCCACCTCCAACCAGCTATAAGTGAAACGTGGAAGAATGGAGCTGGCCATCAGCCCTGGGAATGGTGCTAGTCCATCTAGTATGTAAAGCCTCACTTTTTGTTTGGGATAGCTACACTGTCCCACTGCCCTGCCACAGACAGACAGACAGACACCCCCAGGGATGCCCCTGCACCCGATCCACCCCAGCACTCCCAGGACAGACATGCTGGCCATCCTCACACACTGTCCATCCTACCAGGCCAGAGCGCAGGGGTGCGCCATCACTCCCTGAGCCGGGCCCAGGCAGCTGCTTGGCCCACGGGTCCCCCGTGGGAGCAACTAGACATGTTAGGCAGTGAGGAGCCTAGAAGGAGGAGACAGGGCAGGAAACTGAGTGTGAACTGGCAAGAATGCATGGCCGAAACTCAGGGGAAAACAAATAACACAAAACATAAACCAACAACTTCCGCTCCTTCGATCAGCACCTTACCTCGCTCGCTCAGAGCCAGGCTGCCCATGGGAAGCCCCTCCCCCTCTCCTGAGCTGGAAGTCACTTGCTGGAAAGGAATTGGCTTCCACCCAAAACGTACAGGGAGGCCAAGGCGGCAGGCACCCCCCCACATCTTTCCAGGTTGTGCATTAATTTTTTTCCCTCCTGCCCTCCCCACAAAACGAATCTTGATTTAAGAAATCAGACCTGGCAGCTGTATCTCGTCCTTAACATGCTCCAATTGCCAGGACCTGGAAAATCTGCTGTGGGCAGGCAGATTGCCTCCAAATGCATTTTCTAGCATGGTGGATTTAGTGAGCACGCACACGCCAGAATTTATCTGCATACGGCAAGTCTCACAGGCTCTAGCCGCTGGTGCTGGATAAAACCATAGCCTCTGAGAGGATCCCCAAATCTGAGCACACCCCAGGGTGGCCCTCCTCTCTCATGGAGCCTCTGACACGGACCAAACGCCATCAGAAAGACGAACTAGGCCCTTCGCAAACCCTCCGCACATCATCATCTCGGTAGAAGATCAGGCTGTTTGAACTGGACACTGGTCTCTTCCTACCCACCCCCGGGGGGAGAATCTCTTCCTCCTGGTGAAGAATACTGAGGCTGTTATTTAAATGGAGGGTTGGTGGGGGTGGGGAATGAATTAAAACAAGTGACAAGCAATCATGTTTCGAATTTGATGAAGGCAGATCAGCAGTGGCATGAGCCTACATAAGCCCTGGCTGCTGTCTCCAGGTGATAAATGAGTGCCATGTGTTTCTAAGCACGGGGCAGAGATAAGCTGAGGCCCTGTCGCCAGCCGCCAGCCAGGACCTCCGGGGCGGGGGCAATAGCCCCCACAAAGCACCTGCTGCCCGCTGTCCGTGGTGCTGAACCCCTGACCTTGGGGGGCGGCCAAGAGCCTGAGGCACCTGCTGCCCGCTGCCCGTGGTGCTGAAGCTGCAGGAGCCCGAGGTGCCTGCGGACTACTGTCCGTGGTGCTGAACCCTTGTCTTTGGAGGGCGGCCAGGAGCCCCAGGCACCTGCTGGCCACTGTCCGTGGTGCTGAACCCCTGACCTCCCACAGCCCGTCTTTCCCTGTTTCTCTAAGTGAGGGCATTGGCTGGAGTAGACACAGCTACTTGACGCCAGGATCTGATGATAGGTGTGCCCAGTCTAATCTGATAAACTGTCCTCTGGTCCAAGATTCTGCCAAGGGGTTTCAAGAGTGGAGCTGCCGTTAAGTAAAAGCAGTCATGCATCGCAGGGGAGTGGAAAGCTTGGCTCTGTGTGCCCTGCATCCCCAGCTGTATGAGGCAGCCATGTGGCCGCGGTTGGAGAGCCTCAAAGCCTGCAGTGCAAATATTTACCTGTTCTGGCAGCAGGACAGGGTGACCATGCATGAGACTGTGTCACTGCTTCCAAGGTCTAAGCAACCCCTCGCCAACCAAGTACTCTTTCTCCACCCTGCTTCATTTGCCCACCCTGTAACATGCGCTGGTGCTGAACCCCTAACGAGGGAGAATCTCTGAAAGCCCTCCCTGTGTGTCTAGTCTCCTTCCCCTGGCTCATATTGGGACGACACCGTTGCTCCAGGGTAGCCCTCCACTTGTTTGTCACACCTCCCCCGCCCACCCCCAAAGCAGCAGGTTAACAAAAGTCAGACTGACGTGGTGAGGACAGCAGACAAGGACTTTGGACAGTTCCTGTGGTTCCCACGCCACCTTGGACAAGTCACGCCCTCCACACATTCCCAATGTTCTCAACTATAAAACGGAGGTGATGAAACTTGCCCCGCCAAGCTTAGGACTGTTGGAAGGGATCAAATGAGACAATACCTTTAAGTGGCTTTGAAAAACTGCGAACCAAAGTGTAAACCTAAGGCTTTAATAACAGCAGCCCTTGTAAAAGAGAAGAGGCTTCTGAGATCTCCATGTCATCAGGCAAGCAAGGGCTTCAGGGGCCTCCTTTTGGCAGGGGTGGGGGTGAAAGGAGTAGATATAGAACCCTACAAAGCCAAAGCAAGGCCTCAGGGAGGGATGGGCTTTTATACCAAGTCCCAAAAGAAAGGCCGGATTCCAAAACGAAGTCTGTTTGCTTCTTCCTTTGCTAATATAAAGGGAGCGGGTGATCTCCCCCCTCACAGATGCAGCTTCACGTTGGTGGAATCAGAATACAATAGTCAGAGGTCTCTGGTGGCAGCACTGAGCAGAGGAAAGAAAGCAAAAGGATCTGTTCTAAGCGTTTGGCATACCGCTGTTCTCTCATTATCCAGCAAGAGCAGCCCAGCGTTACCCTCTGCAGCATCGAACACTTCTAGGGGGAGCGCGTGGTGAGTGTGTGTGTGTGTGTGTGTGTGCGCGCATGCCTACAGTGCAGAGCGTCAGTGTCAGCATAAATATGTCATCATTATAGACTAACATTTTAATTCTTTCCTTCAATTGCTATTTTTTTAGCACCTTCTTTCTATGTGCTGTGCCCATGCCAGGAGCTGCTGACAGCCTCTGCATCCTATGGTTGCCTTCAGTGCAGTGGGTCTGGGGACCAAGAGGTGGCATAACAAGTGCTCTCTGGCTGCACACTCTCGGGCTCCGTGAAGGGTGCACACTGATCTCCCCCTCCGCTTCTCTCCTAAGAGAAGAAGAAGAGCATCTTCACACCTGTAGATGCTCATTACGTCCTGTCCTCTGGTGTGTCCTTGGAACTCATGGCTTCCTCTGGCTCTTAGATACTGCTTCCCCCACACAGACACCTTATTACCTTGGCATAATTATTGGAGGATTCATAACAATACAGAGCAATTCCAAAAAAAAAAATTGGTCACCAACACAGACCTCAGAGTGAGGGATCGAAAAATCAGGGTTGGGGCTCCAGTGTCTGACTTTGGGGGTTCTAAGTTGTAGTGTCTCACTAGGTTGTGGGAGCTAGTTGTGGTCCAGTCCTGGGAGTGAGGCCGGGCAAGGTTCAAGGTTTTGCTCCACGGGAAAGTTTTTACATCAGACTTCCTAAGTCACATGCTGTCCCAGTTTCCCTCGGCCAGCCTGCAAAGACAGTCCCCTTTCTTCCTATTGAACATAGAGGAACCACATGGGGCCATCCAGAAAGGCTCTGGGAGTGGCCGGGGGGAAAGGGCCAGGTTCCCACTGTGATCCGTGAGTACAGGGACTCTCCCACTCTGCTGCTGGTCCCTGAGAACAGAGATCAAAGGAGCCTTCAGAGAAAGCCTGGCGTTTGGTCCTCCCTGCACAGGCTATGAGCCGTTGTGGCTCTGCAGGGCCCATCACTGATGCAACATGAAGCTGTAGTAACCATACAGGGTTCTGGGCTGTGCCCTCAGCCCCGGTCCTCCTGCCCTGAGGAGAAGCAGTGTCCTTGGCCAAGAGCTTTTGCAGGGCACCTCAGTCCATTCCCACAGTCCAAGCGGAGTGCTATAGACACCTCCCAATATTTAATTCCAAATCCATGTGGGCCAGCTAACCAGATGCAACCCCACAGCAACTTTCTTACCTCCCACACTCCCAGCTCAACCGATGAAGTTATCCCAGTCCAAAATGTTTCACTGCAGAGTCGTGGCTCTTTCCATATGCCCTGGGCACACACAAAACAGGAAATAACCTCACAAAGGGAACCCCAGTGATCATATGCTTTACTACCCCAGCCATCAGAGCTGACATTTATGCTATTAATTTTAAAACACATTATTTCTTCTCTATTAACTTAGACTCGTTTGGGACCAGCTAAAGAGCCCCTTTCCTTAACTGCAGGCTGGCATCGTATCATGGTCCTTCACCCTCCAGTCCTCAACATGTCCCCGACACTTTGCGTCTCCTCCCCTGCAGCCCCGGGGAGGGGTGGGGGGTAGGGGAGCACGATGAGGAGAGCTTAGGCACGCCAGTCCATTCAGAAACACAGGAAGCTGCATGGTCTGAGCTGACCCACCAGCGAAAGACCCTGCCTCACCCTAGCATAGATTCCTGTCCAAACACACTGTTTCTGGGAGAAGATGGCCCACGTCATCAAGGGCAGAGTGAGCAGAGCTGAGAGCATGGGAGAATTGACTTTGCACATACGACAGAGCCTTTCCATCCACCTGTCACCAAACCCAGAAAGAAAAGAATCCCCTGGAGGTTAAATGAGATGCACATAATCTATGCTCATCCATCCACCTTGTCAAAAACTATAGCTCCTCTGATTTGGGGAAACCTTAATCCTAAATATCATCTATTTCCCCTGGGCCTGACCTCAGAAGGCCCTCAGCGAGGGTCATTTGTGTCGATCTCGGGACCCCTCCCTTGACGGTGTCAAGGATAAGCATGGCCATGAGAAGCACGTGCGGGTCAGCTCCCATGTGCCAGAACCCAGGCTGAGACCCACACGTGGCTGTGTCGTTGCGCCCCCACAAGAAACCCGTGACACCAGCACAATACAAGGAGTCACGCACCTGCTTTCCGGATGAGGAGAACAAGGCCTGCCCCGCCTGACCTCCAGGGCACGGCCAAGGCCTTAGGAGGTCCTGGCACCTGTTGGCATCCCCTGGGCATGTGCTTCTCCTCCCGCTTCCAGCTGGGCTTCTCTGGGAACTTACCTGTCGGAGGTGCCTATACTTAGAGGCATGAGTTCCTCCGCTCACGTTCCTTTTAGAGGCGGGGTTGGAGCGGTCCCTGGCCACCCCCAGCCCAGGGTTATTAGTTATTTTTAGCAATCAATGTTATTGATGCCATGTTCACTAGAGAAAGCCACCAGAGAGCTGTTCTTCCAACTCATTACATTTAGAGTTGAACTATCCCCTTTTTATATAAATCCTGACACATAAAGATAAAATACACCACTTTCTGGGGGAAGCTCTAAACCAGAGGCTGAGCTGGGAGGCAATTTTAAAGATGACTCCAAAGGAGGAGGCCAGGAGAGGCCCGTTCCCTGAGCCAGGGAGCAGGGCCAGAGGTTACCAACACTCGTGGGAGGGAAGAAGGCGGGGTGCTCTCGGGGGGGCCTCAGGCCTGGGTGGCTCTACGCTGGGGCCTGCAGTGGTCAGCTTCCCCGCTGGCCACTGAGGGTCATCAGGGCCACCGCATCTCAGGGCCCGGTTGTCAGCAGAACTGGTCCCCGCCTCCCCGTCCACCTCCAGGGGAGCCACAAGGCCGGGTCCTCAAGAACAGTCCAGACGCCTTACCTTCAGCTTCTCAGCCTTGCAGGGACAAAGCCTTGGGTGGGCAGGAGCTTGAGGATGGCTCTGTGCACACTGAAGGCCATCAGCTTGGGCCTGAGGCCACAGGTGGGGGGGAACTATGCCAGACCCGTCCAAGAAGCCCCTTCTTTCCTCAGATGGGGATCTCTCTGGGGACCTGATGGGCAACAGAAGGCTGAAAAGTACGCATTCTGGTGGCCACATATCCCAGATGTGAAAGTGATGGATGCTCGTAATTGACCTCATGCCCTCCCCCGGCACCTCCACCCTCAACCCCGTTGCTCGTCCAGCCTCCTGATGCGTGTGTCCTGTCCACACCAGACTGCTCAGTTTGTAGCACAAGCCACTTCTCTTTCAGGACTCGTGCCTCCCAGAAGGTGTTCCTTGCATCTAGAACACAGGACTTCTCCCATTGTCTCTCTGATGAACTCAAATCAGGGAGGGTTTAGAGTCCGATCCGTCGATTGGGGGGTCGTCATAAATTAGGGGGAGTTGAAACACGAGGTGAATAAAATATCCCCCGGAACGTAGCCATGGACTGAGAAGGCCAGCAATGCAAAGACGGGCCAGGGAAGCAGAAGGAGCAAGCAGACACGGGCTGGAGGATGGGGCCCCCAGATGCAGACTCAGAGCCTCAGGAACGAGGGAGTGATTGGTATGGGGCGAGGAGCACCGTACATAAGGATGGAGACACTTCGTCACACTTTGCAGCTGGGGAGTCTCGGGATAGCAGCTTGACCAGCATGGAGGGGTCAGAAGCCAGGCTGCAGGGGGGCTGGGGGAGGGGGCGGAGGGCAGCCAATATGGGAGCCACATGTCTGGGAACCGGGGCCTGGAAGGGGGAAGACAGGTCAGGAGCACTTCCTTTGGCTGACAGACGGGTGTGTCTCTGCACCTGTTGCTTCTCTGTGCCTGGTAGGCATGAGTTTCTCCATCAGACCTCCCCAGGAGGCTGGGAGCCCATTTTCCTCTCCATCATGAGCATTCATGGCTTCCAGCACCTGTCAGGCCCCATTGTAGGTGTGAGGAAGGTGCAGGGATTCCTGTGGCACAGACAGGGGACAGGCCGTGGGCAAGAAGTGTGTAGTCGTGTGCCGGGTCGGAGGAAGGCAGGAGGCAGAGGAGAGCAGGGGAAGGTAGGGGGTGACAGGCCTTACCAAGAAGAGGGTATCTGAACAAGACCCAAGGTGGAGCCCGAGGATGCCAGCACGCCAGAGCAAGAGGAAGGGGGAGGACGGGGCAGAACAAGAAGGGCCCTCTGAGGCTTTGCCTTTGTGCTGAGTCGAGTGGGGGCCGCTGGAGGCGTTTCCGGTAAAGGCGTGGAGCTCCCCCTTACATTACACCGGCTGCCTTGTGGCGAATACATGGTGTGTGAGGGTGGGAAGGTGGGAAGGTTTCTCTTGGCCTGTGGTGGTCCCAGTGGAGGTGATAGAGTGGAATTCCAGATGTTTCAGGGGTGTTTGCTGATGGATCGGGTGTGGGGAGTGAGAGAAAGACACAGGTCTCAGGCGTCCCCGGTGTCTGTGGTCTGAGCCACCAAAGTCACACGGGGAAACTGAAACGGCAGGTTGGGCAGGTTGGCTCTAGGGATGTGGTTTGAGACGCATCGGGTGTGCGATGCTTGCAGGTGGGAGGTCGAGTACACAGGTGCACAGGCCCATCTGGGGCCCGGGGCCAAGACGCCAACCCTGGTGCCTCATTGGCGCCTGGCCGGGAGGATTGGCGGTGTGCTTTTTGGAATGAACGCACGTTCGGCGATCGAGTGTCTGGACCTTCCCGCTGCTGGCCTGCTCCGTGTCTCTCTGTTCCCCCATCCCACCTCCTGCCGCATTCAGCAGCTTAGCCTGGCAGGCGGCCCGGGGCAGCACAGAGTGTAATAGAAACCAGTGTGAGTCTCCAAACCCCGCCAGACACAACTGATCTGGCAACACGGGATCCAAGGGCACCGTGTCCAGGTCCAGTTCTGAGCTGAGCGTTCCGAGCAAGTTGGATAGGACTCTGATATCATGGTATCTAATAGCCCCTCCCTGTTCCCACCTCACCACACCTGCTCACACCCACCCTGCCGTCCCCGTCACAGCCCACAGCCCAACATGCAGGTGGGCACCAGGTGTGAGGCAGGATGCGGCACCCACGGGTGCGGGGTCTTTACCTTCATCTCGGCCATGCTCGCCTTGAAATCTGCCCACCGTGGCCTCCTGGTACACCCGACGGAGAATGCCCTGCTGCCTGAGAAAGCTCAAATGTTTGCCGGCAGGTCCAGGGCCTGCCGATTTCCTAAGACTGAGGATATTGCTGAGCGTAGTCCACAAGTGGGTGCAGATCCCCAGTGCTGAGGTCCTGCAGACAAGGGAGGGCGAGGAGAAGATGCTGAAAGGCAAAAAAAAGGAAGCGCCAGTGACCCTGTCCCTCCCCACGGCCAGATACAAACGTGGGGATGTTGAAGAGCTGGAAATGTGCAGGCAGCAGACCTAGGCCCACTGCCCGCTCTGTACCCCGGTCTAGTTCCCTCGTTTCTGCAGGGTACTCCCCATTTTGATTTGATCTTTGAAGACTTTATTGTAGCAAAATTCACGTAACATAAAATCAGTGGTTTCAGAGCAAACAATTCAGTGGCACTTAGCACATCCACAGTCCAGTTCCCAAATGTGTTCATGGCCCCAACTGGAAACCCCCCTCCCAGTAGGCAGCCACCCCTGATCCCCCCCACCAGCAATGTGTGGTTGGTCCCCGTGGATCTAAGGATTCTGGACATTGCGTAAAGATGGAATCACACCAGAGGTGGTCTTCCACAAGCAGCTTCTTCCGTGCATCAAAGTCCCCAAGGTTCATCCACGCCGTGCATGTGCCCGTGCTTCCTTCCGGGGTTTTGTGCTGTGTGATATCCCATTGTGAGGACACACCATGTTTTGTTCATCCACTCGGCTGTGGAGGGGCACGTGGGCTCTTGCCACCTTCTGGGCCATTGTGAATCTGCTGCTGTGAGCATGCGGGCAGGTGTGTTCCCCTTCGGGATGCACTCAGCACGGATGTGTGGTATGGAAAAGGGGGCATGGAGGCTTCTCCCCATCCCCAGAGCCAGCCGCAGGCCAAAGGGGGATTGTGGGGCCCTGCTCACAGGGTGCCATGGGACCAGCCCCTTCCACAGCTGTGTGTCAGAACCACAGGGAGAAGGGAAGCATGTTAGTGGCTGCTGCCGTTTGCTCACTATTCCAAGGAGGTCCCAGCGGTCAGCATGGCTGGCACAGCAGGGAGCTTCCCACAGGCTGCCCCTCCCCGGGCATTGGGGGTCTGACCGTGGGCTGCCCACACAAGCACACAGCCTGCCTGAGAGTCTGATTCTCAGGGTGGGCAGGACCCCGGCTGACTGGTCAGGTCCAGGTGCCTGCTGCTGACCCGGTCTCCCGTCAGTGGGCCTGGCCCTGCCTGGGGCCCCGGTGAGGTCCCCACGTTGTGGAATTTTGTCAACCACATCACTGGGCCCCCAGGGAGTAGAGAGGGAGAACACTGAGCTGAAGCACCGAGGGCATCTTGGGAACCCCGCTGATGCGGCCCCTCGGTCCCTCTCTCCCCTCCCCCACTCAATGCAAACCTAATCTAGAGGAAAAATGAATCAATTGAAACCCAATTTCCTTCTCTCTTTGCACAGACACTCCACACTCAGGGTCTCCTGTGGGTTGGGAAACTGCGGTTTGGCTGGAGGTAGGGGGAGCACGGCACTTTCTGGGGAGGAGTGTCTCTTGTCAGCTCTCCGTCCTGGGACCTGAAAGGCGGGGTCCTTAGTGTGGGGTCCCTGGGCACACCGGTGCTCCAGCGTACAGAGGCCCATTGTCCACTTGATGGAAAGCTGCCCTTGCTCTACAGAAGGCACTGTCAGAGGTCTCCCGGCCGCAGGCAGTCCTCATGGACATCTGTTGTCCCCCCGGCGGGGCTGGCGCATGTCAGGGCCACGATGGGGTGGGAAGCTCGTTCCCAGGCTCTCATCTCACACTCTGTGTCCAAGGAAGAGGACGGACGTCTGCCCACAGGATCGATGGGGAACGCTGTCTCCATGATGCGTCCGACTCCACCAATGCCTGCAGGGGGGCCCCCTTCAGAGGGCACGTCCGCCCCCAGGGAGAGCCAGTCACCTGGATGGGTGTCCCGCCCCAGCTTCCCCTTTTCCACGCGGCCTGGATTTGTCCTCTTCACGTCCCCACCTTCTCCTTTCCTCAGTGCCCAGGGAGAGGACCAGAAAGCCGAGGAATCACTCCGGCAGGAGGTTAACTCAAGGCTGTGAGGATGTGGCTCTCTCGGGGTGGCTGCTGAGGCAGGAGGCCGCAGCATATTAAGCTCTGTCACATAACAGGAGGAAACCAGCCCAGGGATGTGCAAACTCACCACGCAGCTAATAAGTATCAGGAGCAGGGCGTTAAGCACCTCCCTCGCAGCTTATCCTGCTCAACGGGCTTTGCCAGCCTTCAGGAACAAGATGCAGGAGAGGCCAGCTCGGCACTGACGTCGGGGCAGCAAGAGGGCAGGACTGCAGATGGCGGCTGGGGGCACGGGGGCCGTGGCTACGGGAAGGGGTCAGAGCCCCACTCAACTGAGTCTCAGCCCTGCAGCTGACAAGCCAAGGACTGCCAGGCTCCCAAGAGCTGGGACATTCTAGAAAGTTCCAAGTGATAGTATGGCACAGGAGCCAACCAGCCTCTGCAGTAACAATCGGTGTAGCCCCAAGTGACATTGGAGGGTCCCTGCGAGCAGAGAGGTGAGTCAGGGCCATTAATGAGCAGTGGCCGCCAACTTGTGCCTCAGCACCTGGCCTCCAGGTGGACACCGTGCCAGCGGGCCCATCGATGTTCCGTATAGGACGGATGCACCCACCTGATCCCAGGCCCATGCACGAAAATGCAGCCTTACCGGTGCAAAGGAGCGGAACGGCGTGTAGGAGCGTCGACAGTGGTCTTTGGGAAACCACCGAGACTCAGCACAGTTCCTCTAGAATCCAGCTTCTTTCGTGCATTTAAATATTGGTTTGTGCATCGTTGCCCACGTGGCCGAGTGGCGCGGGGCAGACGCCATTCTGTGCTAGAGTGTGAGGAGCCACTGCTATTTGACAGCAGTTAGCAATGAGGATAAAGCGTCTCTGGGATCTTCACGTGACCCAGCGGGAGCATGTGATCGTGGACAAGTGCCGTGTCTGCCCGTGGGGGCCAGGGACCTCCTTGGCTCTGGGTCCTCTGTTTACTGCGTCCTAGTTATCCACTTTCCATTTTCAGTGTAGAGCTGGGAGAGAGTCAAGGACCCGGAGGAGGGTTTGGCCTCACTGCCCAGCACCTGCCCTTCCTTGACCCTCTGACACCCC
The DNA here is from genome assembly GCF_048164855.1 of Canis lupus baileyi. Classification (NCBI taxonomy): domain Eukaryota; kingdom Metazoa; phylum Chordata; class Mammalia; order Carnivora; family Canidae; genus Canis; species Canis lupus. Next base: position 58,879,399 of record NC_132853.1, on the reverse strand, counting down.
TGCAGGGTAGCAGGTGCCTCTCCACCCCCTTGACCCTCTGGCACCCCTGCAGGGCAGCAGGTGCCTCTCCTATTTCACTGAGGCCAGTGTCACACAGACAGAAATACCTGGACAGGGTTTCAAATCCAAGAGTGTCTACAAAACTCAGGCTCTCTCTGGCCCTGGTCCTCTCCTTCTGAGCACCCGGGGCTGGAAGAGGATTAAAGGCCCCACACCTGCCGTCTCTCTGGTCCCTCCATGACCCCGTGACCTGCAGGACAGTGCTGGGTGAGGAGGCCTGTGTCTACCCGCAAACCTGTCCACAGCCGTCCTCTTGTGAGTGCTGTAATCCTTCTGCTCTGGCGGGGGTCCCCGACTTGGTCACCATTCGACAACCCATCCCCCTCACTTTTGTGATTCTCTTGTGAAGACAAGACATTCGGATTATGGACTTGGGGGTAATACACAGAACATTCAAGAAAATTAAAAAAATGTCTTGACCCAAATACTTTCTGAGCCCCACACCGCTCGCAGACTGTGTGTACAGCTCTTCAGAGCTGCTGCAGTGGAGCCCACACCGTCCACACTAGGCATGTGTCCATGGAGACACACAGACGAGTCAGCCGGCTTTTGGGGACCCATTACCTTCTCTAAGCCCAGAAGTAAATACAGGGAACAATAGGACTTCTGGGTCAGAGGGAAATCCTTCTGCTGTGAAAACACTCGTTCAGTTCTAGGAGCCGGATCTAGGACTCCAGGCCACAGCCAGCCCGATTCCGGGGGGTGGGGGAGGGGCAGTGCCCTGGGGGCCTTGGCTCTGATGCTCTGAGGGCCCCCAGCCGCCATGGGGGCAGAGGTGCACCTCTGCAGACCCCTCCCCAGCTCCAGCACCTGGATCCAGCGCATTTCCTGGCCCAGGCCATGTTCACATGTGAAAGGTAGGAACGTTGTCTTAGCGTGGGGAGACTTCCATCCAGTCCATTTGTTCTAGAAGCTCTGAAAATGAACGAAGGAGAGAAAGCAAACATTACTGACAGGGCTGCTCCCCGTCCCTATGGTACAGCATTCCCTGACTTCGCCAGCCTTGTCCTCCCACCCCACCTCAGTTGCTCTCCTGAGAATGGAAACTTTCCGAGCCTGCTCCACACCCAGCGTCGCTTGGACCTCACGGGGTTGAGGCTGCAGCTCCTCCCCTGGCTGCTGCGGCTCGGCTCCTGCAAATCGAAGTAAGAAGAACCTTCAGCCAACGGCTTTGACTTCAGAGGTGCTGCTACTGGGGAGTGTCAGGAGCTGCTGACGGCCAGTCTGGCTTCCTGGGCCCTGGCGGAATGGTGTCCCTCCCTCCCTCCAGCATCCTGCAGGGCCAGGAACCGAGAGGCCCGGCCCCCTACCACCACCCCCACCCTCCTTGCTTACACCCGCACTTGTAGCTCGTACAGTGGATCCCAGGGCTTGGAGCAGACGGGGCACGTTGGTTCCCACCAAGGTCCCGGGGAAAGTGGGGACTCCTGTGCAGGGGGCACATCCCGAGGGGTCCAAGACATGCACCTCCCTCTCCCGGCAGAGAGGGCCTCCCCCCCACAAGCCCCCCTTTTCTGTGCCCTGGCGCAGGCAACTGCTTCCCAACCCACTTTCCCTGAACAAACAGGAAGTGCCGTGAGCCAGCAGCTCAGGCCAGGTCCAAGCCGATGGTCCAATCCACTCTTGTCATTTTTCATTCCGAATGAAATTAAGCTCCCAAGAGCAGAAAAGAACCCTTTTCTAAGAAGGAAATGCATCAGCAGATCCCTTAGGGGGAAACGTTTGGACATGGAGGTTTTCCTGCACTTTATTCAGCACAGTGAGGCTCCCTCTCAGGACTGCCCCTGCCCTTGGACCCCCTTTCCCCTCAGTTTTCGGGCAGCCTCTTCTGATTTGTATTTGCAGGAAAGCCCTACCCGCCCTGCTGGGCCCCAGCCCCCTCCAAACTGCCCGGGTCAGGAGTGAGCTGCAGGGTGTTGGGTCAACACCCTCCCAAGAAGAAAAGAAAACTGCAGCCCCGTACAGCAGCCTGTGAATTAATGTCATCCTCCTGCCGCCCCCACCGCCTCCCCGGCCAGCGCGAACCCTCCAGATACATGTGTCTCAGCAAAGTCCGCACAGCAGCTCGACAACCATCACATTAATGGGTCGCGTCTGTGTTGACACATCTGTTCTCAGCCTAATGGCCGTGTCTGCCCCTGACGGCTGCCCCTGCATCAGGGTCCTCGAGCACCCGATGCCAGCGCCAGGGGAGCGCGGCCGAGGCCAAGACGTGCACATACTCGCTGCAAGAAGAACGGTATCCCTAAGGCCACTTAACGATCTTAGCACCTCTTGATGCGTTCAAAGCCTGGAACCGGGGACAGAAGTTAAATCCAGGCACCGTCGGGTGTGAACCCCAGCGAGATACCCCCGGCGCGGTCACTGGGTGGGTCATGCTGGCTGTGTGAGTGCCGACACAGCACCCAGAGGGCGGTCGGGCCACCCCCACGTGACCGCACGCCAGCACCCTGCCCCTCCACGCCCAGGACGTCGGGAGAACTCTCATCACACCCCCATGTCCTTGCCCGGCGCCGCGCGGCCCTTCGCACTTCATTGGGAGGGAAATGGGCCTGAAGGCCCCGCGGCTGGTCTGTGCCGGGGACTGGAGTCCAGGGCTGCCCGGCTCCAGAGTTCTTGCCCACAACAGAGGGGCTGCACGTGGTCGGCGGTGACAGCAGTCATCTGCCTGGCGCTCCCTTCCCTCCCTCACACGCTCGGGTCTCTGCCTCTTCTCAGCGGCTCCGGGTTACGGAGGGTTCTGCTCGGAACGTTCTCAGCAATACGTGACCGACAGCAGGGCCGTGCCCCTTGTGCCCGAGCTTCTCAGGGCCCACAGCCGGCCTGCCCTGGCTTCCCGTGCTGTCCTGGCCTCGGGGGGGACGTGTGGACATGCGTTCCTGGAGGGGGTGCCCCGCAGAGAGGCACTCGGTGTGGTCTGCTCTGCTTCCACGCGAGGCTGTGCATGCCCCGCGGCCCCTGAGCCCGCCTTCCAGAGACCCGCCGGCCCACGTGTCCCTGCCGCCCGTGTACGCAGCTACCACCTTAATTTCACTCCCCTGTAGCACATGTACCTGCCCGAATAAGCATGTTCCCCTCCAGAGGTGTCACCTGGGGAGACTGAGCAAGCTCAGAGGCGCTCTCGCTGGCTCAGGACAGGCATGCAGCTCCCCTGGGAAAGGGCTGGTTGAGCTGGTTTGGAAGGTTCTGGAGGGACGCACACCAGGCCCGGTACTCCCTGACTCTGGGTGTATGCATGTGAATGTGAGCCCCAGGCCCAGCCAGCCGGCGGGCTCCTGAGCACCTGCATCTTCTCTTCACCCCATCAGTGCCAGGCCCACTCACGTACTGCCACGGCGGGGTTGCGTGTTTCCTTTTCGACGCATGAACAGTTTCTTACAGAAGCACGTGTGTGACCTGTGGCTTCTCTGTCCGCCTGCAGCTGTTGCTCTGGTCGCCCTGTACGGGCAGGGTGACATGCTTACTGGGGACACGTGAGCTTTCTTCGCTGCTGCTCTAGGGAAGGATGTGACCCGCGCACACACACAGACACACACACCTGCTGCTCTAGCTCCCAGGACATTGCCACGACCCCCGAGGGCGCTGGGGGCTCCCTCTTTCGCCCACCCAGCTTCATGGCGGAGGCGCGTGCTGCAGCCGCCTCCACACTTGCTGCACCCAGCCGTGGGCGCCTAGAAGGCCACATCCTGGACAGCTGGTGGCACCCACCGCTCACATTCTGGCCTTTGAACGTTGGGGGGGTCTAAGACCTGCAGCTTCACGACATGGGCCGAGTACGAGGCTCACAGTTGGACAATAAAGCCGTTCGCTCTCCTTTCAACTGCATTTGTAAGTGGAGGTGTCTGCGTGGCCGGCATCCCCATGTGCCCCGCCCAACGCTCCCATCTCAGGGTGCTGCCTCTGTATCCGCCCCCTGGGGCCACCATGGTGCAGCCGCGCAGACCCGGCCTGCAGCAGCAGACATGCAGCCCGCGCAGCTCTGGGGGGCTGGAAGCCCGGGGCGCCCATGGGGCTGGTTTCTGGCGAGGCCTCTCTTCCTAGCCTGCACACAGCTGCCTCCTAGCTGTGTCCCCTCGTCCCCACATACTTGGGGCCAGGGAGAGGGGTCCTCTGTGTCTCTTCCTCTTCTTACAAGGGCAACTCCTCTTCTCAGACCAGGGCCGCACCCTGCTGACCTCACGGTACCTGAATCACCTCCCCAAGGGCTCCATCTCCAAGCACAGTCACCTTGGGGTTGAGGGGTTTGACATCTGAACACAGTTCAGTCCCCAGTGGCCCCTTCTCCGAGTCACTCCACCACCACCATCCTCTCCTCTTCTCACCGCCCCCCCAGGATCTCTTGGACAGGTGTCTCCTCTCCCAAGCTGAGCCCTCTGGTCACCCCTCCCTAGGCACACACTAGTGTGTGTCCCTCTCCTGCTGGGGTGGGCAGACAGAGCCCAGAGCTCCCCTCTACCCCCAGTTGCTTTATACCCTCCGCCGTGGACTGGCTGGGCTGGTTGTGGGGGTGGGCTTGCATTCCCTGAGCGAGTATCAGCTGGACAGGAGAGGGTGGTGGGACATGCCTGGCCAGAAGCAGTGCTCCCGAGTCATTCGGAGTGTGTCTCGTGGGTTCACCAGGCACCTGCTGCATGCCCGGCTCTGTTGCCCCTGCCAGTGCGGGGCGAGGGGGATCCCGCTCTCATCAGACCTGTGGCGTGAATGGAGGACTCAGGGCACATTTAGAGGAGGAGCCTCACAAACTGCCGTTCAGCTGTGTCAGTGAATGCTGAGTGCCTGCTGTGTGCCAGGACTCACGTCCCCACAGTACCCAGCCTGGGGAAGTGGAGACACACGTCCTGCCGGTCTGATCCCCAGAATCGGGGACGTCCGTTCCCAAGCCTGCATCACCCCACCACCAGCACCTGTCCCCACCCTCATCACAGGCAGGACCACGTCCCACAGACCACGATTTCTTCCCGGGTCTGCCCCTTAATGACCGGTGGCTGAAGCCCCCCTGACCCGAGCTCCCTCACCGTCAGAAGGGCATGTAGGTGGCACACACCGCTGAGAGGTGTGAGCAGAGCGTGGAAGGATGTGGAAGGATAAGTGCCGGAGGAAGCTGGCGCTCGATTAGAACCAGTTGCTGATGTCGCTTTCTCTGGGAGGTGACAGGGTCCAGAGCAGGTCCAGCTCTGGCCCTCTGCTCACTGACCCTGTCCTCTCCATTGTCCCATTCCCTCTGCAGTCACCAGAAGGACTGGGTAGGTGATTGCTATGTGTCCTTCCTGCTCTGTGCGTCCTGGTGCTTCAGCCAGGCAGACCCGGCTCCCTTGCCCCCGGGCTGTGGACACATCCTTGGTCCAGAGCAGGGACAGGAGGGTTCATTCGGCAGTGCCTTTGGCCAGTGCAGGGGCGAGTGCCGACAGCACGTGGACCGGAGGGCCCAGCTCCCTCCCTGGTGCCCACTGGCCTGGGTGGGCAGCTTCCTGGTGGGATCCTGCTGGGCAGGGGGCTCCTGCCAGCCTGAAGCAGCCAAGATGTGGGGTCAGGAAGGGCCTGAACTCAGATCCCACATCCTGGGAACAGGAGTTATATGATAGGCACCCGAGACAGGGATGCCCACAGCAAGCACCGGGGTCCTTGCCCCCCTCCCCAGGTACCAGGAGCGGGGCCCTCAGCCTTTCTGAGGAAGGGATGGAGAACTGCTGCCAGGAGTGCGGGGCAGGGGCATGCAGCCCCACCTCCCAGCGCCAGAAAGGGAAGCTGGGGACCCGAGGATCAGCAGAGGGGACCAAGCCCCTGGCCCACATCCGAAGTTGTCTGGGACGATCCCACTCTCCGGCGTAGCTGCATCTCCGTGAGGCCATCGACACCAGCAGCGTGGGGATCTGTGCCTATTTGCAATCTAAGCTAGCCAGGGCTTTGGAACCTCCCCTGCACGGCAGCTCTTGGGGTTTTGCTCGGGCAGAAACTTGGAGCGCCGGGCCAGGGACAGCAGGGTCCACGGGCCGCCAGGGGGACAGTGCCAAGGTGGTGATCTGCCCACGGCTCCTCCCACAGGCCTGACCACTCTCCTTTGCCCGCCGTGGCAAGCAAGCTCGTGTCGCCCACCACGGGCCCCGGCCCTAGCCAGCCCCGCTCCCAACACGCGACCCTCAACAGCGGCCTCTGGCCCTTGACCAGTGGGGTCTCTGAGTCCCCCGGCAGGCAGCCCTCCAGCTCCCTGCCCGCCTGTCCACCGGGCAGCGAGCTTGGGCAGCCTGAGCAAAAGCCCGCAGCAGCGTGCCCTCTCCTTGGCACACCCCATTGCTTCTGACTGCAGCGCTGGGGCCGCGGGCTAATTTATGGTGTTTCGGGGAGCTGAATATGGGAATGTCTTCTGGTCTTTAAATTAGTCATGAGGTCGGATCCCGCCAGCACAATTAGAACCCTCTGCTAATGATTATTTATGGAGTTTGGAACGCGTATTAACCCGATTGTATTAAATATTAAACTAAATTGTAATACTTCTATCTGTATTTACAGTGCAAGGTACAGGATGAGCTGCAGGCCCCCACCCCCGACCGTAGAGTCCTTGGCGGCCCAGAGCATCTGAAGGGATTCCAGCAGAGCCAGGCCATGCGGGAGGGGCGGCAGGGGTGCAGCAGGACGGCGGAGGAGACCCGGGGGTGCAGAGATGCAGGGTCCTGGCACCAGAGGTGTTGGGGGTGCAGCCCGCAGGTTCTGGAACTGCTCAGACCTGCGTGTGAATTCTACACCAGCCCTCGCGGCCCCCCCCGCCCCGTGTGTGGCCAAGCTTCCTTACCCATTGGGGGCCACAGCCATTCCTCCCCAGCAGGCCGTGGCATGCAGCATGTGCATGCAGATGCTTAGGATAAGCCTGGCAGATAAGACGGTCAAGAAACACTCCCCTACTTTTTTTTCAATAATATCTTTTTGGAGAACTCGTCCACACCCCACATAAGCCGCCCACTTTGGGTGCACAGCGCAAGGGTTTTCAGCGTGGGCACAGCTGCACAACCACCACTACCCTCACTTTAGAGCATTTTCATCACCCCAGGGAGAGACCCTGTGCCCATCAGCAGTCACCCTCCCCAGACCCACTTCCCCAGACCTGTCTGCCTCGGGCAACCGCTAACCTTTCAGTCTCTGGATTTGCCTGTTCTGGACATTTCACGCCAATGGACTCATAGGCCACGTGGCCTTTGTGTCTGGTTTCTTGCACATAGGACCTTGCCACCCCAAGGTCCATCGAAGATGCAGCAGGTGTCAGAAGCTCCTTCCTTTCATGTCTGAGTAACCTTCCAGGCATGGACGGGCCACATTTTATCCGTTCCTCAGTTGATCATGTTGGGTTGCTTCCAGTGTTTGGTACCATGCATGGTGCCGCTGTGGACACGCGTGTGCTTATTTGAACGTATGTTTTCTTTTCTCTTGGGTCATATGGTAACTATATGTTTAAAGGAAATGTCGGGGCACCTGGGTGGCTCAGTGGGTGAAGTGTCTGCCTTTGGCTCACTCAGGTCATGATTTCAGGGTCCTGGGATGGAGCCCTGTGTCGGGGGCAGGGGAGTGGTCTCTGCTCTGTGGGGAGCCTGCCTCTCTCTCTGCCTCTGTGCTCTTTCTTTCTTGCTGTCTCTCAAATAAATAAATAATCTTTTTTTAAACATTAAGAAATAAAGGAAACATCAGCGCTCCTTGTTCTAGGGCCAAGTACCCCAAGGGCTACCCCTTTCCCGGCCACCCCTCACCCTCCCCATCCGTCTTGGCATTTTCTGAATGCACTTTTCACCCCTCACCCAGACTGAGGATGTGTCCTCGGTTACGCAGTATCAATAGATGTGCGGGGCAGGGTCACGGTCTCCTGACAAGAGCAGAAGCCATTCGGTGATGGCTGCTGGGCACCTGCTCGTCCATCCACACCTGCAGACAGCGGGGCACACCCTGCCCGCTGAGATGGCTGGCCTCCGTGGAGAGGGCCTCTGGCTGCCTATTGCTCCATCCCAGCCTCCACTTCAGTGAGCACGTGCCCTGCAGTCGACACAGAGCAGGGGCTGGGGGGCCACAGAGTCACCGGGAGACAGACGGGGTCCCGCAGCTTGTGGAGGAGTCTGGGGGAGGGGGCAGTTAGTCCACAAGTAAACCAGCCCAAGGGCACTCGTGCTTTACAGAGCAGCTGTGGAGGCCTGGGCCACACTCCGACCTGGTGGACAGGGGGCGTCCCTGAGCCCTCGCCGCCCATGAAGTCAGGGGACAGAGCGTGCTGGGCACTGGGGCCGGGGTGGAGGGCCCAGGGCAGGAAGGGGCTGCGCTGGCGACAGGGGCCTGGCAAGGTGGGAGGGAGCCCTGGGAGGAACCTGTAGAGATGGGGAGAGGGCCTGAGACCAAGTAGGGGAGGGGGACAGAGGGAGACAGAAGGAGAGGAAGAGGAACGTGGAGACAGAGGGACACAGAGGGAGAGGGAGAGGGACACAGAGGGAGAGACAGAGGGAGAGGGAGACAAAGGGAGAGGGAGAGATAGAGAAAGAGGGAGAGGGAGATAGAGGTGCAGAGACAGACGTGTAAGGCAGGGGGTGAAGCCGGGGTGTAGGCAGGGTGATTGGTGCTCACCCTCAGGCTCTGGGTCGAGGAACCAGCCATGTGCACTAGCAAGAGCCCAGGGGAGAGAAGACGTGTGACACGGGTGGGTGGCCGGGGTGCGGAGAGCAGGGGGCTGGGGCCGTGTGTTGGGGGAAGCCCTGACACCTGCCTGTGCAGGGCTGGGGAGTGCGGGGACCTGGGGGCCAGGGGGAGGGACCTGGAGGAGAATCAGGTGTGGCTCCTGGGCTCTGAGCTGAGCAACAGAGTGGATGGCAGAGCCGTTTGTCAGGACGGGGACATTTGGGGACCAGCCTGCGTGAGAGTGGAGAGACCCCAAAGCCACACTAATCCCGTGGGTGTTCCCAGGCATCAGCGGGCAGCTCCCTGAGCCCCAGGAGGGGAGAGTCCTGCCCTGCCCCCACCAGGCACAAGAGCCTAACCACCCCCACCCCCACACACCCACCTCCCGCCTCGGGGACTTGACTCAGTCCCCCGAAGGTGAGAGAAGCATGGCGAGGTACGCTAACTGCATGGCAGCCTGGGCTGCGTTCACTCGCTTAACCTCCACGGCCGGCCCAGGAGCACAAGCCATCTCGCATCTTGCAGATGAGGAAACTGAGGCCTGAATGCCGTCGGGTTTCTAGTACCTCCAGGCCAAAGGCAGGGGCGCAGCATGAGAAGGGTTTGTGGGCGGGTAACTGCGCCAGACAGAGGGACGCTGACAGCCGGGACGGGCCGCCAGGGCACCTTCGCTGAGCTCGCTGTGCGTGCAGGGTCAGTGCTTGCCCCGGCCCAGAGGTCCCGCTGACGGCTCACAGTCTCTTCCTGCAGCTGTGGGGGAGCGGGCACTAATCTGGGGCACACCTGCGCTGAGCCACCAGCCACCAGCCCTGGAGGGACGTGCCCACAGGACAGCGGTACGGCCGGTGGGGAGGACAGAAGTGTGGTGGCCGTGAGGCCCTGGTCCCTGCGGGTGGCTTTCCCAGCCGGCTGTAGCAGGGGCAACCCAAACCACAGAGGTGGAGGCTCAGAGAACATTTTGGACTGGAGGCAGCTAGGGAGCCCCGTGCTCCCAGCCCCAGTGGGCCGGGGGGCCTCAGGGTAGGGCAGGGGTCATCGGTCACCTACCTGTTCTCCCAGGGTAGGGGGGTGGTCAATCCTGCCCACTCCCTGGAAGCAGAGCCCCTCAGAACATGGGAGCGCTTCCCATCTCCAGCTGGGTCAGGACTTCCTCTGCTGCCCCTGCTCTTAGGGCCCCTGGTTCAGGGCTGCAGGGCTGCAGAAGGGGACACGGGGGCAAGCGGAAGAAGGGAATCCAGCTCATCAGAAGGACAGAGGGCAAGGCAGAGCTGGGGATGGGGTGTGAACCCTGATTTCCTGCAGCCGGGCCACCCCCATGGCCCAGGGAGGGACTCTGCACAGAGACAAGCCAGCCGCCCAGGCCCCAGCTGAGCTGAACCCCCAACTGAGTGCATGTCCCCAACACAGGGCACAGGTGGCCGAGGCTCTGAGGAGAGGCTGGAGGAGGCGGGCTCCTGCTCAGGGGAGGGCCGCAGCAGGGGGCGGTCAGGGGTGAGCCCAGACCTGCAGGCCAGCGCCCACAGAGGGCTCAGCAGAGGCCCACCGGGCTGGGGGAAGATGCTGGTGGCTCTGTCCAGTGAGCGAGGACATTGCCGGGCGTGCACAGTTGATCGCAGGGCTCAGCTCGGCTCTGTGGGACGTCCCCAGGGACAGGACAAGGAGGCCCAGGTGAAGCCTTCCAGCAGACGGGACACGAGGGCCCCACCAGAGGCCACCGGAGGCCAGCCGGCGTTTAACAGCCCACAGCGGTCAGCTTCACTTCCCGAGGGGGTGCTGACACTGGGCTGTTTCTCTTCCCGGGAGCGCTGCCCGCCACACCCCACCCGCTGGGGGGATCCCTAGGCTTCCTTGTCTGGCCTCAGTGCCCTGACTGCCCTCCTGGAGGCTGGTGGGAGGCTGGTGAGGGGCAGGCCTGCCCAGGGGGTGGCTGGGGTGGACTCTGTGCCCTGGTGGGGCTGCGTATGGGGAGCCCTTGAGCCTCCAGGCCCCGGGGTCCCAGGGACCCGGGGTGGGATCACCTCCTTCTCCTGCACCTGACAGCTACACTTCCTAGGAGGCCCTGCCCCCTTCTGTGACCTGGGTCCTTACTGTTTTTAATGAGGAAACCGGAGTCCAGAGAGGCTTGGTGATGTGTCCCCAGGGCCCAGCAAAGCAGCCTCGGGTGGAGAGGTGCGGGGAGAGGGGAGAAATTAGGAGAAGCCTTGGGTTGGGAGAGCCATGGCCCCGGCACCCCAGGGATGAAGGCAGGAGGAAGCCCACCCGTGGAGAGGGATGGGGGAGCAGGATGGGGCGGGACCTCAAGGACCCCACCCGGCTTAAAGCTCTTCTGTCGCTGTCTTGAATGTGGCTGTAGTCTTCGAACACAGGGCCACTTTGTCATCCTGCACTTGGCCCCACAAATTAAGTCAGTACTGGGTTTCCGCATCCAGAAGAAAATGAGCCCAAATACCAGCCCCGACATTGTGTTGCATGACCTTGACAAATTACTTAACCTTCATGCCACGTTTCCTTGCTCAAAAAATAAGCTAAAGGTGGCACAGCAAGACCCGGTGCGAGGAGTGCTGGTGATCACTGGGTGGGCGCAGGCCTTCGTCCCCTCGCCTCTGCTTCCGGCTTGGAGGTTTGCCTCCTGCTGCAGGAGTCAAAGTAGCAGGGCTGCCCCAGCACCGTCCTGAGCACACCCCACCCGCGGGGCTCTCCACCTGCATGTCTGGGTGCCCAGGGGGTCGGGGTGCCATGTCCCAGCATAGAGCACCTTCAAAGGACTCTCGGTGGGAAATGGCAACGCTCATCACAGCCCGGGAGGCAGAGGAAGCAGGGGCCAGGATGCAGAGCTGGGGCCACATTAACAATCCAGGAGACAGGCATGGACAGGGCTGGGTGTGGAGAAGGGAGCGGGGCAGCTGGTGTAAGCTCCAGAGGAGGGGCCGGGGAGGAACGGGGAGACTGGGTCTCGGGGGAGCAGAGAGATCGGCCCTGGAGTTTGGGGGCATGTGTGGGGCCCCAAGTGGACAAGTCATCGCATATGGAGATGTGGCTCCGAGCCCGGGGGTTGGGAGGTCTGCAGACTCCCATGTGGGAGTGCTCGGCCTCCCACCAGCTCTCAGAAGCGTGCAGGGGTGGCCCAGGCAGTGCAGATAGGAAAGGGGAGAGCTTTGAAGGCTCCCCCGAAGAACCTCCCGTGTTTGGGGGAACAGAAGCAGGTGAAGAGATGGAGGAGAATACAAGGTGCCAGGAGGGAACCCCGCCAGGGGCCAGGGACACACGGAGGCTCCAAGAGCCTGTGCTCAGGAAACCGCAGTGTCCCCACGAGAGTGGGGACGTGGGAGGGGCAGGGACAGCTTTCCGTTCCCAGAGGGATCAGAGGGACGCAGACGGACAGGAGGGCCATGGTCAGGGGTCGCCTTGCCGGTGCTTCGTGGTCTTATTGTTAAATGCCAGTGACAGTAAAGAGTGTGGCCAACCAGGGGGATGGGCCCTGAGCACCCCCAGAAGGAGGGAGGAGAGGCAGGGAGCTGAGGGCTCCTGTTTTCTCCATGAAGGGGAGGTGAGGGCACCTGGTGAGTCAGGGGTCAGGTGTTGGAGCAGAGCAGAGACGGTGTCACACGGTCCCCGTGGATGCCGGGGGAGGGGCCCAGCTGGACGGTGGACAGTGGCCACGGCGGGTGTAGGGCCTCCGTCCTGAGGTGCGGGGGGGGGTCTCCCCTGCTCTCCCCGCTCTGGAGACAGGTAGGAGGTGGGCAATTAGTTACAAAATGCCTAGTGCATGTGGAGGAGACAGGGTTGGTCAAGGACGGTGTGTTTGGAGGACTGGGTCACATCTGTGGGAGCGTCCAGGCCCATTGTAACAAATCACTACAAACTGGGGGCTTTAGAACAATCGAAGTTTATTCTCTCGTGGTTCCGGAGACCAGAGATCTGAAATCAGGGTGTCAGCAGGGCCCAGCGATCTCCAGAGGTCAGGGAAGAGCCCGTCCTGGCCTCTTGCAGCCTTGGGTGGCTTCTGGCGAACCACGGCGTGCCTGGACTGCCTCTGCCTTCACATGGCTGTCACCCCCGAGGGAGCCCGTGTGTCTGCACCTCTGTGCAAACCTGCCCTGATGAGGACCCCAGTCAGTGGATTGAGGGCCACCCTCATCCACCAGGACCACATCTTAGCCTGACCGGTCCCGTCTGCAGAGACCCCCGTTTCCAGCTACGGTGACATGCTGACATTCCAGGCGGACACGGGTTTGGGGTGGATGTTATTCGCCCTGGAACAGCATCTAAGGCTGACGAGGAAGGGTGTGGCGGTGGACAGGGGGCACAGGAGGAAGCTGACACCGTGAGGTGGGAGGTTGGCATCCTCCAGGAGGGGAACGGTGGGGGGCAGATGCTGGCAGAGAGCAGGAGGCAGCACAGTGCAGACAGGCTCACAGGCCGAGGGCGAGGAGGCAGAGGGATGAGAACAGGAGGGCAGGCCGCCGCCGGAGTGTGGCCCGGTGCCCAGGAGGGGAGACGTGGGATGGGTGCCGCCCCACAGTGGGTCCCAGGGAGCAGCTGTCTCCCGTCCTGTGAAGCTGGAGGAGGCCCAGCCTAGAGCTGTGGCAGAGAGCTCGGGGTACGAGCAGCCACACCTGTTGACACCGCAGGCCGGGCCGGGCGCCGTGAGAAGCCAGCCCCGAGCTGGGTGAGGACCAGAGGTCTGTCTTGGAGGAAGGCATTGAACTGGACCTCCCTCTGCGGTCCAGAGGTCAGAGCTCGGACCGTAGGGACATCAGTGGCACGCGGATCCCCGTCGTTCCCAGGGAGAGCTTTGTAACAAGGGGGGTCTCTGGGCCTGGGATGGGGTGGGGAGAGGTGCAGGGGGCTAGGAAGCACCGGGGTCAGTGCAGAGGCGACGTGGGGTCGGCCAGAGCTGGGCTGGAGGACCCGGGAAACCCCGCTGACCTGAGCGTCCACATGCCACCCTGGTGCAGTATGGGGTGTGAGGCTGGAGGAGAGAGGAGCGGCAAGGCCTGAGACAGAGGGCGCCGTGACGTGTGCAGGGGAAGCCTGCGGCTGGGGCGATGGCGGACGGGACCCTGGAAAGCCCATCAGAACTGAAGCTGGGGCCGCGTGTTTTCTCCTACACGTGGACGTTTCGGCTTCTCCTCCTGGCCTGCCCTCGGCTCCCGGGTCTCCGCGCCCAGACCCTCTCTGGGCGTCCCCGTGGCTCAGTGGCTCGCTCTCCCCGGGGGAATGGTGGCAGCCAGGTTCCAAACGGCCAGGCAGGGGGCCCCTGGCAGCTTCCTGCAAAAGTGACCAGAAAACAGGTGGTCCCAGGGTTGCAGAACTGGACACACCTTGGGGATCGTTCATCCCAACCCCCTCAGCGTGAAGATGAGCCAGAAAGGCCCGTGGCATGAAGCGACTTGCCAGCCTGGACCCAGAGCTGGGACTGGGGCCTAGATCCCGGCGACACACGGCTCAGACACCGTCAGAGCTGCACCTCAGCCCCACCACTGACCACTGGGACTTAGACCAGAGGCCCAGGGCCTGTCCCCCACAGACGCCAGCCGGAAGTCTCAGAGACCATGGGTTCCTCTGACCGACCAGCTATAAATTCAGGGGTCCCCACGGCCCCGCAGTTCTAGATTCGCCAGGGTGTCTCATAGATTCAGGAAAGCCATATACTTACAATCAGTTTTATTATAAAGCACATACATAGGACGGGATCCCGGAGGGAGCTGGGAGCTTCCATGTCCACCCGCCATGGAACCGGGCATGTCACTGTCCCAGAGCAGAGCATCCGTGGGCTCACCACCCGGGATGCTGCCCCAGCCTCAGTACCCAGACTTCGTTTGAGGGTTTGATTACGTAGACCTAGTGGATGAAATCACTGGCCCCTTGATTGAACTCAGTCTCCATCCCCATCCCCGAGGCTGGTGACCTGCCCCCATCCTGAAGCCACCTCTGGGGACCACCCTTAGCAGGGCAGAGACCCTCCTGTCACAGGAAATCCCGGGGCTGTGAGGCTCTTTGCCAGGACCCCAGCCCAGCAGCACCCCATTTGGGTCAGGCTGGCAGTCCCAGTTACATGAACATAGCCAGACGGTCCCACTCCTGATGATGGCAAAGGATCCCCTCGAGAAAGGCACCCGGAAGGTTCCACTCACTGAACGATCCCACCAAAACAGCACCTGGATGAGACCACGTAGCAGGCCGATGGGAACCAGGGATGGCTGGACAAGGTGCTGGCCAGACCCAGATGGGGAGGACGCTTCCTTCCAGGGAAGAGGGGCAGCCAGCTGTCCAGGTTCCCGCACCAGCACGGGGGACACAGGGACCTCCCCAGCTGTCCTCAGGGTTGCTCCTGCTGCCGGATAATGGGCCGTGCCAAACATCGAGATGCAAGTTATCACTTGCCGGAAGGAGCGCGGGGCATCCCACAGAAGCTTGGACCCCACCCCACCTGCTCGCCCCCCGGGGAAGCAGCCCCGTCGGAAAAGCCACTCTGGTGTGAGTCTGTCGCTGCACCAGCTATTTGGGGCAGTGTCTGCCCGACGGGCACACCTCAGTTCCCGCTGTCTGAGCAAGCTAGACGCGGGCCATATGCCTTGAGGACTTGGACCGCGTGGGGCCCTGCTGCCCGCCAGCTCCAGGCCACCTGTCCCAAGCCACCCGCAGCCTCTGGTGCACATGACCTGCCTGGGCTTGGCCGGCTTTCCCCGGCCCCGGGGGCTCTCGGGAAGCAGTTTATAAGCTTACCTGCGAAATCCCAGCCTGGTAAATCTCCGGAATGGGAGTGGATTCACCTAATGGAATTAAAAAGTATAAAATAGCAGTGATCTTGGAAGGGATTCGGGAACTAAGCCCCTTCTGGAAATTGGAGAGTCGCTAACATCAGCCAGGGAGATGCTGGAAATTACAGACCCGCGTGCCCAGAGGTAATGAGGTCAAACCACTCCACGTACCTGAAGGGAAGTCGGGCCCTCCATCTCAGCGGAGCCGTCTAAAAAGTTAATCAAGGGGCCGGCATCCCAGCAATCCAGTGGACATAGTCTACCTGGGTCTTCAAAAAGCTCTGACGAGTCCTGCCTGAGAGCCCATCAGGCCAGGGCAACAGGGGGAGGACAGTCGCCCTGGAAGTGAGCCCCTCGTTAGCGAGAGGGGTCCTGGGGCCAGCTGCTCGCGGAACGGCCTGGAGACACTTCATCGTGGACCCCCAGCCCCTGCCCAACCCGGGCCAGCTATGGGGAGGAAACCACCATCAAATTCGAGAACTAGGGCAGCCCCAGTGACACAGTGGTTTAGTGCCCCTTCAGCCCAGGGCGTGATCCTGGAGACCCGGGATCGAGTCCCATGTTGGGCTTCCTGCATGGAGCCTGCTTCTCCCTCTGCCTGTGTCTCTGCCTCTCTCACTCTCTCTGTGTGTCTCTTATGAATAAATAAATAAATAAAATATTTTAAAAATAAATATATAAATAAATAAATAAATTCAGAAACTCAAGTGCAACCTCACAAAATCCAGTTTCCTTGGGAGCATTTCCACAGGCAAAGGGGCAGTGAGGGGTTTTGTCCTTTAGAACTATTTGCCTTCTGCCTTTGAGCCTTTGAAAATTGCCAGGTTGGGATGGCGTCTACCCCCCAAGACCCTCCAAAATGCCCCCCTGGCGCTGGACGGGCACCGTCCCTGCTACAGCAGATGGTCCAGAGTCAGCCCTGGACAGGTGTGGCGTGGGCTGCTCTCTGGGAGGGATCAGTGCTGCTTCTGTGCTTCTGTGTGTCGCCACAAACCTGCCGTCTTCCTGGCTGAGGGTCCCCTGGGGCAGCAGTGACTGCCTGATGGCTGATCCTCTCTCTGCCTTTCCCCTGACCCCCTCCTGGGCAGATTCCTGCAAAGGGGCCATGGCCAGGAAGAAACCGCAAGGAGATAGCGGCTCCCGCCATCCTTAGAGATGCCCATAACCCGTGCCCACATGTACTGAGGGTCCAGGAGGAAAGAAGATCCAGGTAGGGTGACCTCGGGCAGGCACATGGGAAAGATGTCCTGCTGGGCTTAAGCTGCGGACCAGAGCACGTGTGCAAGTGTCCTGCGGCGGCAGTAACAAATGACTAACCTGGGCAGGAGGGGGGCCTCAAGCAACAGAAAAGTCTTCTCACATCGTCTGGAGGCCTGAAGTCTATCTTACGGTGCCAACAGGGCTGCACTCCCTCCAAAGACTACAGGGAGGATCCTTCCAGCCTGTCCCAGCTGCTGCTGGTGGCCCCACCTGTTGGTGTCCCAAATCTTCCTCCCTTCCAAGGACACACCTGTCGCCGCATCTCAGGCCCACCCTAAATTAGGATGATCTCATCTCCAGATCTGTAACTTAATCCACCCGCAAGGACCCATTGTCCAAATATGAAGTTGCCCTCCCAGGTTCTGGACTTGGACGTATCTTCATGGAGGACACAGTTCACCCGTCTAGAAGGCGCGTGTGTGCATTTGGGCGACAAGTACTCACCAGGCTCTACTGTGCGCCAGGCACTGTTCTGGGCACTGGGGACTCAGGCCGCAGTTGGCAGTGACCTAGATCTGGAGCTGTGGTTCCAGGCGGGCAGCAGGGGCAGGTGTGGGGGCTCTTAGCATCTTGGTCTGCCATCCAGGTGACTATTACCTGGTCGGCCTAGAAAGGAGGAAAGGACGGTTCGCAGAGTCAGAGCAGCCTTCGGCCTCCAGCCTCTTCTCCTGGCCGCTGCTCGCCCAGCTGCCCACAGGGCAGGGCAGGGTTCTCCAGCTGAGCCTCCGCGACACGTGAACACCTGACCCAGGGAAAGAAGGCGCAGTGTCAGCAGAAAGTCTGTGTGCCTTTCCCGTGTTCCAAACAAATCACATAAATTCAGGATGCTACAGAATTTACAAAGTGCCTGTAAAGTACCAGCCTTCGCTTGGATCGCTCCTTAAAAGTACTGGCCACCTTCCAAGGTGCGGTGCTGGGGGAAAGGAACAGAGAAGAAATGATGGAAATGGTCACCTCTGCTGCGGTTCTCCCTCAGGCCTGAACGTGGCTGGAGACATAAGCCTTGCACAGCCCGGGACGGGCCCAGCGCCCATTTGGGTCAGAGACGGGGCCATCTCACTGGGCTTCTCAGAGCCTGGGGATTCAGGAATGCCTCACGGGCCCTGGGGGTGTTCCCCTGCCTGAGCTGAAGGCCTCAAGCCTGCTCAGCCAAGCGGCGGCAGCCGTCCGGAACAACCGAAGGCAAATTCTTGGCGGGTGGGGGCTGCGGCTGATGCTTACCTGTACCAGCCTTACCTGTCGAACTCATCCGCCCAGCTCGTGCGCTCCGTTAGCAGCCAGACCACCTGAAACAAAGGGAGGAGCACACCGCCAGCACAGGTGCTTCGTGGCCGGGGGTCTAGAAGGCACATCTCCCTGTCGGGGCTACCTCCCCATGCTCGTGGCCGAAGGCAGATGGGTTGGTTTCCCGTCGAGCGCGAAGGAGAAGAGTGATTCTACTAAAGCAGTTGTGGCTTGGCGTCTGTCATCCCTCAGGCAGGGACACCGTCCAGCGCTGTGCAGGAAGGGTGAGCCTGGGCAGGCATCCAGAGCTCTGATGCCACCAGGGTCCAGGGGGTGGGGGTGGGGTCCTCTCCATACCCCTCCCAGTGAGCCCACAGACAGCGCCCACAGCTCTTTCCGCTCCGCCTGCGGTCCACGTCTCAAGAATGAAGCCGTGATTAAGGGGTCCTACCCTCTGAGCAGACAGCAGTGCTGACCTAATTTAGGACCCTAATCAATTTGCCCCCGCATGATTAATTGAGATCTTCCCATTGATTTTCCTTCAGAGCACAGCCGAGGTGGAATTCAGAGAGAGACGGACGAGGGCTTGTGCGCCCCTGCGGCAGGCGACCGAGACCTCAGAGGGGGCGCGGGTCCCCCCCTCGTCTGTGCGTGGGGCCGGCCACAGGTGCCCTTTGTGTCTGAGGTCCCACCCGCAGCTCCCTGTGGGAGCTCAGCAGACTCTGAACCTGGAAGCCCACCCCACCCCCCCCCACCATGGGGGCACTGAGACTCAGATTTACCGCATTCCAGGCCTGGCCTGGCTGTGGCTTCACCACGTAATTTGCAATTCTTAAAAAGCCATGACCCAGGAGGAGCCCTTCCAAAGTGGTTATTTCAGTTAAGAATGCAGCCCCGGGCAGACAAAAGAATTTCAGAGTAACCTGAAGTTTGAGTACTGGGAAGGCCCCGGAATCCCCAGGGATGCTCTGTAAACACGGCAGGTGTTCTTAGCCTTCATCTCCCCCCCTCCTCCCCACCCCTTTCCAGACTCCATCAGAAATCAAGACCCTGCCTCCCAGAAACTAGGAGGGGAAGCCACTCTGGGGACCTCTGCCCAAGGGGAGCGGGGAAGCCTGGCAGGGAGGGGGCTGCAGGCTTTGAGCCCAGCGTGATCCCTTGATGGACGCTACTGTGGGGAGCAGAGAAAACAGAGCAGTTTGAAACCGAATTCCGCCCTCCACCTGCTTGGTGTCTGAGCTGGACTCAAAGCGTGGTCCCATCTCCAGCCGCGTGTCCACACCACCTGCAGCCACAGACGGGCCTCACCGGGGACCTCGTGAGAAAAGTAGCCGCTCAGCTCCCCGACCCCCACCCCACCTGCCGATTCGAGTCTCCGTGTCAGGGAATTCCTGGGAGACCCATGTGCACACCACAGCGTGAGGAGCACGGTCCCGGAGGGCTCTGCGGGGTCTGCTAGGCATCCCCACCCTCACTTTGCTCTCTCCGCTCTTTATGACACCACTGTGCTGGGGCAGGGACTTGGGAGGGAGGAATTCCGTGCGTATTATTTCATGGGCGCTCATGCTTCCTCCTTTGTTTACTCAAACATATTTATGACGTGCCGGCTTTGAACCAGGCCCTGTCTTGGACTCTAGAGACACATTAAGTGCCCACAGTAGTGGACAAAACAGCTAAAAGTCTCTCCTGGAGCTTCTGTTGCTCCAGGGGAGAGGGGGATGGACGACCTGCAGAATATACAAATAATCAAGCTGCGTTGTGTCTTCGGGAGGGAAGAGCCTCAGTGGGGATGGAAGGTAGGCCTGTGTGTGGCGGGGGGGGGGGGGGGGGGGGGGGGTTGGTGGTGAATTGTGATTTTAATCCAGGTGAGAAAATGTATTTGAGCAAAGACCTTGGGGAAGTGGGGTTTGGCTGGGGCAGGGGCAAAGCTGGAGCAGGCGCCAAGGGCCTGGGGTAGAGTGTGCCCGGAGAGCTCCATCCCCCACCAGCAGGAAGACCTGTGCTGCCTGTGGAAGGAGCAGGAGGGTGGTGAGGTCTGGGGGTGGACAGACCAGAGCAGGCGGGGCTAGGGAGGGACTTTGAGGTTGATTCTGGGCGTGAATCTGTGATGCGGACCGAAAATCTCTCTCACATCTGGTTTTCTCTGCTCAGTGGTCACCCTGCTGGCCGTGTCTCCTCCCTGCTTCCCCTCCCCTCCAGCATAGGCCCGAGGGCACCAAGCCTCTCTGGGCGAGGACTGGCCCTTGGGGCAACAGCTTTGCCCTTAGCAGGCCCTGGTCCCTTCGCAGTCAGGGCCTCGGGCCTGGCCACCGCTCTCTGGAGCAGCCCCTGGGCACCTCTGACTCTGTTTAGCACCCACCATGGGGCCACAGGCTTCCTGCCCCGGGGCCCCAGCTGCCAGTGGAAGAGCAGGGCCCTGGGTGGGGGTTCCACAAGGGCGCAGGGCATGTGGGAGCTGAGGCCTCAACCTGCACTAGATCTGTTGTGGGGGGTGCGGGACACCAGGTGCTTTGCCTCCTCTGCCCCCCACCCCCCACCCCGCACTAAGAATCTGAGCTTCAGCAGAGGAGCGGGACCCCCAGGACTGACCCTGGGCATTCAGGCTGGACTGAGGGGCTTGACACCCTGACTCTCACCCCTGCACATCGTGCCTGGCGTGGCAGGTGGATTGGGCCAGGCCTGGATGGGGCTGGGGGCAGTGGGTGCTCTGCAAACATCAATGATACCCAGCAGGGAGAGGTTCGGGGGGTGCTGTGCCGTGCAGAGGGCTCCACCCACCTCATGTCTCCCTGCGGGTGACTGCAGACATCCATCACCCACCTCATACTCCGATGCCTCATCTGCAAAACGGGGATGATGCTCAGACCCACACCCCTCAGGGGCTCCTGGAAGGTGACGTGAGGGCCGACTGGGCAAAGCGCGTGACCGGCCCTGAGTGCAGGGGGCTTGCTGTGGGCGCCGACGTGCAGGTGGGCCAACCAGGTGCGGGAGGTGAAGGTATTTGCTCGGGGCCTTGTGGCCCCATGAGGCAGCACTCACTTCCAAGCACCCCTTTCCCGGTTCTTGCTCGGGAGCACTGTCCAGAGAGCAGGCCTGGCGAAGGCCCTGCTCTGGCCTGGGGTTGACTTTCTGAGGGCGCCCCCCGCCCCCACCCCCAGGGCACGGGCAGGGGCGAGACGGGGCTGTGCATCTGCCTCCCCTGCTCATTTCCCAGCCCCTGACGCTCACAACTCAGCCAAAGGGTTGAGGTCGGGGGTAATCCCACTGGCTCCCCCCACACACACCTCCAGCAGCTACTGGCGAAGCTGGCGGCCTTCTTCCCGCTAATGAGCTCCTCGGAGCTTGCAGCCATCAGCCAAGGCCCTTGTGAGGCGGCCCCCGGGGCTGCTCAGTTTGGAAGGTGTGCTCCCCCCTCCCAAAGCCCGTGGCTACTCAGCGCCTTGCCCCATTGACCCTTGGCCCCAGCCCGGGGCTGCTGCACCTGCAGAGCTGGCAGGCTCAAGGAGGGCCCCAGAAGGCCCAGACCCAGTGCGTGGAGCCGTCAGAGCTGGGTTCCTAACCCGCACCCTGTTGCCAGAGTGCGCAGATTGTCCGGGCGAGGGGTCGGGTCTCCAGGGGGCACTCCAGCCTGAGTGGTCAGAGCAGCCCCGGGCTCACCGCCGCACCTGGTCCTGGCCTCCCCTCGGCTCCTAGGGAGCACAGGGCCACCAGTCCTGCGCAGGGAGACGCCCAGCACATCCCCGCCCGGCCCCCATTGAGCCCCTCCAGTGGCGGCTGAGCACCCCCCTCCAGGTTGCAAAGCAGCCTCCCCCTTCCTCCATGAATTGCCTCCCAGAGACTTACTTGCAACCTGTCTGCTTCTCAGAAAAACAGGAGAGGCTCTTTCTAGGTGACCGCCCCTCCCCTGCGGATACCTTTCCCACGTGCCTCTGTATGCGGGTCGACCCGGGGGGCTGGGGCCCCAGAACGTCCCCTCTGCACACAGTAGCGGGTCCTGCCCGGCGGACTCCCACTCGGGAAGGGCGCTGCGTCCACCCCATCCCACCCCGTCCGCAGCCCGAGTTGTGCACAGCCCTGGGGTGGGTGGAGTCTGAAGATGTCAGGCCGTGTCTCCAACTCACAGGGGGAGGGGAGGGCACCAGGTGGGTGTCTCCAGGGAGGGGAAAGTGCAGCCACAGGAACACGGCATCTGGCTGCCCCGCTCTCTCCACTCCTGCTCACATCCCCGCCGGATGTGCAGAATTTACAAGGGAAAGAGAATTGTGACCTGTCTGGTTTTGAGCCTGTCTCGGAGCTAGAATTGCAAAGCCAGCTGCGGCCACACAGGGAGCGGCCCTCCGTGGAGGGGAGAGCCAGGAACGTGGGTCATGGGGCAGCGTCTGCTGGGACCATGTCTTTGAACTTGGCATCCGGTGGCTCCCCCGCCGCTCAGGGAGGTGGAGAGAGTCTGCTTAGACTCAGGGTAATCCAGGTTTTCTGTGCAAACCAGTGGCGCAGGAGGAGCAGGTGGGGGTCCACTGGGAAGCCACAGTGTCGCGTCCCATGGCCCGGGGGCCACACCCTCGGCCCTCAGGGGGTGTGTCCATCTCCTGCGCAGTACAAGGGAGAAGCACTTGGAGCTCCGCCCGTCCCCTCTTGGCCCCCAGAACCTGTGGCCCCTTTTAATCCATCAGGGGTCTGCTCCCGAGGGTTCCTGGTGCCTTTCCAGCTAAGGAAGTAGTGACCACAGTGACCCAGGGCTGGCCTAGCACATCCTTGGTGCCCCGTAAACGTGGCACCTGCGTGGCAGCAGTGCTGACGGCGGTCCGTAGCCACCCACCCGGCGGTTTCGAGTGAGGGAGAGCCTACCCTGCGCTCTCACCTCAGTACAGGAGGGATGAGTGGGGTGTGAGGCTGTGGGGGCACAGTTTCGGGTTCCTTGTCACCGGGGGAACGCCGCTGCAGGCCACTCCCCGGGCTTCGCCTCTGCCCGCACAGGCCACACTCCCTGCACCGGGTCAGCTCGGAGAGCCAGACCAGCCCGGCGCCAAGCCGCGGAGCCAACATAGGTTCCTCTGTGTGATCTCTACGTGCCACGGGTCCTCCCTGAAAATGTCAGGAAGGAATCTTGCACTTAGGTGAAGGGGCTGGAATTTATTTTCAGTAAGATGAGAAAACAGGGGTGGGGGAGAAAAAGAGGATTCAGAACTCTCCCATGTAAGAAGCTGAAAAATGCACCTTCCCTGCTTTTCTTTGCCCAAAACACTAGCCAAGGACAGAGGAGAGCTCGGGCCTCTCTCCCTGACCTCGTGGGTTCTCTGGCTCCTCAGCCAACCCACCCCCGCCCCGAGGTCGATGATCACCACAGGGCCCTGCCGGTGGCGCAGGCAGCTGTGCTCGGGCTTCGCGTGTGACCCCGCAGCCCCAGTCCCCCGTGTGCAGGCTGGGGCGGCCGCACCGGCGACCCCCAGGATTTCACTTGCCGAGCATGAGCTGACAATGACACCCTGCGTTGGTTTATCTGGAACTGGGTGCTCCTCCGGAGGCTCGGGGCTCTGAGGAGAAGCTGCGTGGAGCACCCAAGGGCTGAGTGTCTCCAGAGGCCCCGGGACAGTCGTTTCCCAGCGTCTGGTGTTGCTGGTGTCGTGTCTTCCTGATGATTCCCCGTCTCACAGTGGAAGCACCAAATCACCTCTGAGGCTGGAGGTGTGGCGCTGGGCAGGCAGAGGGACAGAGCCCTGGGGTCCCCACATTCCCCCACCTTCCCCCGCCCCCGTAGAGAACTTTTTTCTTTCTTAGGAGGGGAAGGAGGGGAGATGACATGGTGTCTTCCACCTAAAGACTTTCTCCTTCCCACAGCGATGGTTCTGCGATTTACATTAAGGGCTATAACGGGTCGGAGTAAATGGAGCAGGTTTGCAATTAGTTTTCAAAGTACTTATCTCATTAAAGTAAATGAATTATTGATTTAGTGACACTCATGCTTTTAGTGACTGGCGTGGTGCCATCCCCGCTCTGTGCCTTGGCTCTCAGAGCCAGTGGCCGGCACAAGCAAACTCGCTTTGTGTAGGGTTTCTTTTTTTTTTTTTAATTTTAATATTTCCTTCTCATTATTTAGCTTTGTAATTAAAGTGGATTCACATGAGAAATGAAGGGTTGGTTTATGGGAATAGAAGCTCCAGAGACAAGTGTGCCTGCCTCCCTGCAGGGAAGAGCAGATCTAATACGTCTCTGACCTCAACAGCTGATGAAGGTTGAGGAAGGTGGGGGCACCCCCTGGGTGGGGCGGATTAAAATGCGCCCCCAGTGCTGGCCTGTCAGCAAACCCCTTTCCTCTGGACCATGGCAGTTCATGCTTCCTAAATTCCTAAGAGACTGTGACCAAGGGCTTGCAGGGTGACGGGGCCTCGGCCCCCCAGGTTGGAGGAGCCCCGGGCGGCAGCTGGAGGGCAGCACGGGCTGCAGGAGCTCCGGCCCCAGAGCAGAGGATGCATGTCTCGGGCTGGGCTGGGACCTCAGTGCCAACGGCAGCACGCCACTGTGCCCGGGATGAGCAGGAGAGTCTTCCCACCCTGGGTGCTCTGGGGAGAGCAGCACAGAAGAGGGGAGCATGCGGGGACGCTGCCCTCCAGCCGTGGTGTCCCCCGGGTGGAAGCTCGCAGGCCCTGAGGCTACCATGCAGAGTGCTGGCTGCTGGTCTGCTGTGGCCCCCGCCCCACCCGGTGCTGACTCGGCGTCTTCCAGAGTCATCCCCAGGAGATGCAACCGCCAGGGGAAGACAGAGCACCCCATTAAAGCTGCCGGCTTATGCCGGCCTTGGCTTCTGGCGGCCTGATCTCATCCTTGGTTCAAATTCCCACGGCCTGGCCCCGGAGTAGGACGGCTGGGGACAGCGCTCCGGGCACAGGATGGGGGGCAGGGCCCTTGCCCCTGTGAGGCTGCCTCCTCAGGCGGCGGTAGTGGGACAGGTGCTGGCACACCCAGGTGTCACCTGTGGGGTCGTCGTCGGCTGGGCAGGGGCTGCGTCAGCAGAGGGCCACCCTGGGAGCGAGTGCTGCTCGTTCGTCACCTGCACCACCGACAGGCAAGGCCGTGAACCGGAGGGATCACACCTGGACAGCAGTTGGCCTCCCAGACCTCAGGGTCCCTGCTCCCTGACGTCAGGACACCTGAGCCCCTTCTGGAATGTCACCCCCTCGCCAAGTTCAGCCTCACCGAGTGACTCCTAGGAGCCTACAGGCCTGAGCATTAGGGACCCGCAGCTCCCGGGCCTCCTTGCACAGCTGCATGCCCCAGCCCGCACATCTGGGCCACTTCCTTCAGCCATGGATGACTCAAGAGTCCTGACACCCAGTCCAGGGCAGAAGGCTCTTTCCTGAGACTTGAGCTCAGCGGGCTGCAGGGGAAAAAGGAAAGAGCTTAGGTTTGGGAATTCAAGTAGATCCACCCGTGGGCTCCTCATCCATTTACTTCTGTGCGACCTCATGCAGGCTGTTCGACATCTCTGAGCTTCGTTGACCATAAGCTTCCCGCACCCCTCCTCGTCTGCAAAAGCTGGGAGACGTAAAGAGGCATGAGTGTGTAAACCTCCCAGGACAGGGCAGCCCGGGTGGCTCAGAGGTTTAGCACCACCTTCAGCCCAGGGATCGAGTCCCACATCGGGCTCCCTGCATGGAGCCTGCTTCTCCCTCTGCCTGGGTCTGTCTGTCTGTCTGTCTCTCTCTCTCTCTCTCTCTCTCTCTCTCATAAATAAATAAGTAATCTTTAAAAAAAAAAAAGAAAAAAAAAACCTCCCAGGACAGTGCGACAGTGCCTGGCACATAGTAGGTGCTCAGCAAACAGCTGGGAGCCTCCCATGTTTGGCCACACGGCTCGGCTCCAGTGGCTGCCTCCCCAGCTGGACACACGCTGCCCAGCCTGTGATCTGAAATCCCAGAGCAGCAAACCGGGGCTGTCGCTAACTGGTTCAAATGTGGCTTTTCAAATACGTATCTTTCTTTGTGATTAAATTAAAAAAAAAAAAAAAACTTTTTTCATTTAATTAAAAATGTTGACATTGTGCCTGGACACCCCGCCAGACAAAGTGGTTATAAATTAAACATTAAATCTTTAATGGTCCATAAAGAAATATTCGTTTCTGGTTCTGTATATACTGGATATAAATAAAGAGAGGGCTTTTTTTCATCTGGGAGGCACTTTCTTTTTTTAACCTCAGCTGGATAATCTTGTTAAGTGAATGTAATTAAAAGTTGAATCAATCTGCGTCCTCCCCCTGGCTTTGTCCAGGGTGGGGGGCTGAGGGGAGGGGTGCTTAGGGGAGGAGGAGGAGGCGGCCCCACGGGCTGTAACCCCTCTCTGGGAGGCACCAGGAGGAGGTCAGGAGGAGACAGGAGGCCACCAGGTACTGCATGGGGTCCCCAGGCTTCTATCCGCAGGTTTCCTAGTTTCCGTCCCAAACTGCACCCTCACTGTGAGGTCAGCAGCCTGGGGCTCCGTCCGGAGAAGCCGGGGCCACTCTGAGAGCAACTTCTCAGAGCTCCAGTCTGCAAGAGTGCCACTGACGTGGGAGGAGGCTCAGGGCTCAGGCGGCAGGTGCAGGCGGTGGCCCAGGGAAGGGATTTAGAAAACCCTCCTCTGCTCTGAGAGGGAGGAGCCCTGAGGAGGGGGCTGGCGTGGGTTAGGAGGTTCTGAAACCCTCAGTTTCCCTCCGTGAATCTCTTCCTCTTGTGTCCCGCCAGGTTGGTCAGCTGGGGAGGTTGGGTGCATGTGTCTGTGAACGTTAAAGCTTGTAAAGGCCAGGCGGGAGAGGGCGGACAGATGGACAGACAGAGAGATTGGCTGGAAGCGGCAGACACGGCCGGGATTACGTGCTTCTGAGGCCCTTCCCCTGAGAAGAGCGTATCCGTGTCCGGTTGCTGCTGCGACGCACACACATGGTGACTTAAAGCAACACGGACGTGCCTCCTCATGGTTCGGGAGGTCAGAAGTCTGAGCGGGTCCCACTGGGCTCGAGTCAAGGTGTCAGGGGCAAAGGGGGCTCCTTCTGGAGGCCCTGGGGAGAGCCTGCTTCCCGGCATCTCCAGCCTCCACAGGCGCCACGTCCCTGGGCTTGGGGCCCCTTCTCGTCCTGCAAAGCTGGCAGGGGCCGGGTCTTTCTCACGTCATCAAACCTCCTCACTCTGAACCTGCGTCCTCCTTCCACGTTGAAGGACCCTGTGATTACACTGCACCGCGCCCCCCCCCCCCCCACCAGTAATCCAAGCTCACCCTCCTATTCTCAGGTCGGTTGGTTAGCCAACTTAACTCCATCTGCTACCATTAATTCTCCTTCACTGTGTAACCTGACACAGTCCTAGGTCCCAGGGGCTAGGCCCTGGACATCTGGGGGCAGGGGAAAGCGTTGGTCTCTGACCACAGGGGCTCTCCCTACTGCTCTTGAAAACACAGCTCCCCCAAAATGCATGTGAACCCGGGGCATATCTTCAGTCCCTGGGATTAAGGAGGGTTGGAGGATGATGCCCCAGCTAGGGAGAAGGGGAGGAAAGAAGCACAAATGGCCAAAGCGCTGGGGCCCATGATGCTTTGACAGTAGAAACAATTGTGCATGGTCCTAGGGGGGTTAGCCTGAGGTCAGAGGATGCACCACTGCCTGCAAGGGGAGCACCTGCAGCAGGACAGGTGCAAAGTCCCTGTGGCCAGAGCCCATATGGGAAGGGGACAGGAGCAGCAGCAGGGGTGGGCAGGGCAGGACCACGTGGGACCTTGTATGCCAGGCTGAGCCTCCCCCAGGAGCAATGGAAGTGCATGAATGGGAAGGAAGGGAGCATGATGAGAGTTGCATCATGAAAATGTCTCCCTGGCGGTGAAGTGGAGCAGACTGGTGGGAGCCTGAGTGGGTGCAGGAGAACCACTTGGGACTCGGTCCAGGTGGGAAGTGTGTGCCTGAGCTGAAGAGGTGGGAGGTGGCACGCGGTAAGGAAAAGCAGGTGAACCACAGACACTCCAGAGGTCAGCCTGACAGCATCGGGCCCAGGCTGGGTGGTGCCCACGTGGATGGGTGAGGGCTCCAGGTACCACGATGGGAACCATGGCACAGGTTCCTGGCAGGGGGAGACCCTGAGCCCTGGGCATGTCGTGCTGGAGGAGTCAGGAGACACCCCAGGAAAGATGCACTTTGGGGTACCTGGGTGGCTCAGCAGTTGGACATCTGCCTTTAGCTCAGAGCGTGATCCTGGGGTCCAGGGATCGAGTCCTGCACCAGGCTCCCCGCAGGGAGCCTGCCTCTCCCTCTGCCTGTGTCTGTGCCTCTCTCTGTGTGTCTCTCATGAATAAATAAATAAAATCTTCAAAAAAAAATAAAAAAATATGTGTACTTTGGGCTGGCCTGACCACTGGGGATGTTGGCTGGAGGTGCCCCATCAGGCATCTAGCAGGGGGCAGCACACCCAGAGCATGCATGAAGTGGCCCGGGGCACCGCCTGGGGTAAGAAGGGAAAGTCCAGGATTGAACCCGCGGAAGCCTGGGTATTCCATCACCCACCAGAGGGGCCAGAGCTGCACAGGGGATGGGTTTGGACTGGCTGGAGCAGCAGGAGTGGGCGCGGGTGAGGGTATCCTGCACAGGACGGGGGCGGCTCAGGGAGGAGTGAGGGTCCAGTCAACAGGCCCCGTCCTGCTGAGAAAGACAGGGCTGACTCGGGCCACCTGATAATTCCATTGAAGGAGATTGTTGGTGGAGAAAAAGGGAAAGGAAAGATCCAGAAGCCTGAACAAGTTTATGAGGGAACCACCAGAAGCTGTACTTGGCTCGAGGGTAAATCCGTGATGGGGAGCTGGGGGGATGTGGGGCTACGAGGCAGGTTGGCACCCACCGGTTAAGGGTCTGGACCTTCCCGACCTTCCCAAGCCTCCAGGCTGCTGCCAGAGTGTCCGACGGGGGCAGGTTTGTGATGCAGCGTTGAGGCCGGACTCACAGAGGGTCGGTGCAGAGGTGCACGGAGCTCTGGGACGAGGAGGGGGCCCCCGCCTGGTGCCCTGAGTGCAGGAGTGTGGCGGGGGCCAAGCCGATGCAGGCCGGAGAGGACACCAGGGAGGAGCAGCGAGAGCGAATTTGCCAAGTCTTTGAGCCTGGAGTCCTGAGTCCCCATCAACACCGTCGGGAAATGCCCGGGCTTCGGAGTTTCTCGGGAAGGCGGTGTGGGGGTGGGGTGGGGAGTAACCGCCAGTCTGCTGTCCTGCTCACAGTTGGCAGTGACCCTGGCCCCGGAGGCCAGGTGGCCATGTCCAGAGGGACCCAGGTTGACTGGGCTGGAAACCTCCATGTAGGAGTCCGTGCAGGGGGAGCCAGGGCGCAGTGGGGCCTGTGCCGCTCCAAGAGGAAGGGGCCGAGAGAGGGCGTCCCAGAGGCTCCGCTGGCTTGCTCAGAGGCTGAAGCAGCCAAGGGGAGGGGGCACGAGGAGCCGGGGAGGGGTGCCAGGGGTCCTTCCCGTGAACCTCAGCCCTGCTCTGATGTTTTCGTAAATCAGATGTCGCCCAGGTCAGGCAGGGCCGTGGCCAGCACATCTGTCGAAGCGAATACTCGCCCGGCGTCGACCAGCGGCAGGTGGCAGTCTGCCTACACCTTGTCCTCATTAGGGGCCCCTCCCCTAACAAAAGTCATTTTTGTAATTATTATCGAAAAGTCCTGACCGTGAGCCTCAGGGCCTCGGGAATGTCAGCATAAACACGTTCGCAATTCATCATGTTTCCCGTCTCAGCAAAGACTTTGGGCGTGAGCGGAGGACAGCCACTATCTATTATTAAATAAACCAGAACTGTCGATAGAGGCACAATCTGCAAATTAGCCGCTTGTCAATGTGGGTTAGTCCCAGGCAGATGCTCGCCAGGACATGGGTCTGGTAGGGGGGCCACGTTCACTCTTCACTTCTGCGACGGCTTCCAGCAGAAGACTCCAGAACTGGTAAAGCGAGTGGAGATGTGTTAATCCCAAAAGGGAGTCACTGAGCTGTAATCACCTTTTCGAGGTGAGGTGACTCTGTGGCTGTGACCGTCGGGGGGGAGCGCGGTGTCCAAGCTGCACTCACTCACTCACTCCCCGGCCCCCTGGGGAAGCACTCGGCTTCACCCCGGAGACCTAGCTCCCACCTACAAGAGCCGAGACCCCAAGGGGGAGACCAGCAGGTGCTCTCCCGGGGACCCAGGATTTGTTTAATCGGGCACAGTAACGCATAGACTCAGGAATGATGGTCAGGACAGAATTTTTATATTCTCAGTAGTCCCTAGAAATGGGAGGTGCCCCTCATGGGGAAGCACCAGGGTGGGTCAGGAGGCAGAGGGAGCGGGAACCTTTACTGTGGTTTCCATGGGAAGGACCCCGAGGGACAGCTAGGCAGACACAGGACCGGCTAGTGGAACAATTGTAGTGGGCTCTGCACCACGAGGACTGTCTTGTCTGGTCCCCGGCCCTGGGGAGATGACGGCAGGGGGGAAGTGGCCCCGAGTGTCTAGGGGCTCTGGGTTGGTGGGTTTGTATATGGAAGGCGCGCTCCTGGGCTGGCCCCACAGCCCCAGCACAGACGGGGGCTTGGACACCCAAGTGCACCTTGTCTGCCGGTGCTCTTGCAGGTGGCTATGACGGTGCTGGGTGTCCAGGTTCCGTGGTGGTCCCAGAAGCGGGTCTGTGGGGCTCAGGGGTGTCAGGAGTCCTTGGTCAGCTGCAGAAGAGGAAGGAGGCAGGCGACGTTGCTAATCCAGGGGAAGGGGGCATCGTCCTGGGCACGCCAGGCAGGCTTCCTCGTCTTCCTACCTGGTGCGCCTAGGACTAGGCCCCCTCCCCAACCTTCAGTGGCCAGTCCCAGCTCACAGGAAGGACCCGGCGGGCAGGGGTCCACCTCTCCAGGTGACGAGGCTGTGGTCACGGTCCCCGGGGTGGCCTGCCAAGCCTGCAGAGCTCTGAGCCTGGAGCAGAAGCTCTGCAGAGCTGGGTCTTGCTGATTAATAAGGCCGGACGCTGGATCGCTCTGCATGTCAACACCCACCAGCCCCTTCCAGCCTCACCAACCCCCCCCGAGGGTGACACTAACACGTCCTCTACCACCGGGGCCACCAGCCACTTCCCCGGGTGGCCACCTGGAGAAGCCGCGGCTTCCCCACATGCGCCCAGGGACGGACACACCCAACTGGCAGCCCTGGGGGCAATTTGTGATGATTTGTGCCAAGTGCTCCCTAAAACGCAGGAACACAGCACAGACCTGATACACGAAAACCACTCCTCTTGGCTTCACACTTGCTCCCTCCCGGGTAAACCCGCTAGTTTGGGGAGTGTGGTTTATCTCACGCAAGCTGTGCCGCGCTCGTTGGGGTTTGAGTCTCCTTCCCGACCCAGGGCACCTTGGTGTAGGTGAAGCCCACCAGATCTCCACACCCCCGCCCTCCCGGGCTGTAAGGAGCTGCCAGCCTCTTCGTCCCTCTGGAGCCCACAAGCGTAGAGCCTCCTGGGAGTCTGTTGCAAACTTCACTCCCCTGCCGTGCCCCCGGGGGCTGGGGACATGGGACAGCCCCACCCTTTCCTTCCTGTTTGGGGGCAACTCAGCCCAGACAGGGAGCAGGTCCTGCCATTATCATCCGAGCACGGCCAGCTGCCGCCCCCTCCGCAGCAGCAGGCCAGGCACCTGGTCTCCCTTAATCCTCACGAGGGCACCAAGGGGTCAGGAGCATCTTCACCCCCACTTTACAGGAGAGTAAACTGAGGCAGCCCTTTGCTGTGAGCACCCAGCACAGCCGGGGCCTTCCCTTCCCTGCGGGCTGCTGGGAAAAGCTACATCTCCCCCAAATGGAAGATCTCTGCGTCGTTCTTCTGTTTCTACACATGATTTTCTAGCTGATGCATTAAACCAGAACAGGGCAGCTCTGCTCTCGGTGTCTCCCCGCCTTCCCGACGCCGGTGGGAGAGGCGCAGGCGGCAGACCGAGCCTCCGACGTGGCCCGGCACGGGTCCCAGGCCCGCGGGCTGTCCTAACACCCCGCTCCCAGCGCTCTCAGCCCATTATCTACTTTTGTTTTGTAAGTAGGTTGATGCAGACAGATTTCTGAAAATCTTAGAGGAACGAACAGGTTGGTTTCTTAGGGGATTTGCTCAGGAAATGAGATTTTGCCCGTCTCCCAAAGGAGAAAGGCCACGTCTAAATTATTGATAGAAAACATGCCTCCTCTGAGAAGCCGGCTTTGGGCCGTCGGCGCGCTGAATGGCGCTGTCTGCCCCGCGCACCGACTCCGCTCCCGGGCCTGCCTCCGCCACCCTCCCCGCCGCCCACTGGCGCCAGACCTGAGTCCCACAAACGGGGCAGCGCCAGCCCCCACCCCTCCCATCCCACCCAGCGCTTCTGCCGCGGGGGCCGCGTTCCCCATGCGGACCTGCCCTGCATCTTCAGGTTTCTAAAGGTCACCTGCAGGGGATGCTGGATGGGACTTGACACCTCACTGGCGCAGGAGACGCATCCCAGCTCTGGCTTTGAACCTCCCGGCCGCTCTCTCTGTACTCAAGAGCCAGCTTTTAAAGAAACAGGAAGGACGGGAGCCAAGACGGAGCAGCCAAGTGGAGACTGGACGGCCGCCCAGACACGGCCATCCCTGAACTCCATTTCGGCGAGTGTTCAAGAGAACATGGTGTGCAGCGCCCGGCTCCGTGGGGAGCAGTGCTGACGGGCCCTCTGCTGCGCCTGCGGTTTGCATTAGAAAGACGAAGAGCCTCCTCAGCGTAATGAGACACCAGCGTGCCCGTGTGGCCGCGGCCGCGGAGCCCGGCAGAGGCGTGCAGGGCCCACGGTCCGAGCGCCCTCCGGGGCGGGCCCGGCATCTACCTCCCGTATCATTGCCCTCCACCCCCACCCCGCCTGGACCCCGTAAATACTGATGACTGGATAAGCAGACGCAGAGACCGGGCAGCTGTGAAGTCAGGTGCACCCTCCGAGACGTGCAGGGCCCGGTGTGACATCAGCACCGCGAGTGCCTGCGGCTTTTCTCCTCATTGGGTGCCACAGACGGCTTTGTGTCTGTTTTCATAAGGACGCGAAATAAAATGGAAACGAGTCAATAGGTTGACATCAAGATCAGAGAACAGGAAGGACAGAGAAATAGAGCTGTGGGGCTTTGAAATTCTATTTAGTGACACGGGGCCACGGTTTTCACCGTGGTTTTCTGAATCTGCAGGCGACCAAGTGGGCAACATGGCCAGTGGTACGATTCTCATCTCTAAGCGTGGCTGGAAAGCCAAATGCTCATCGACAGATGGACGGATGAACGAAATGTGGACCGACCGTCCATGCAGCAGAATATTACTCGGCCATGAGAAGGAAGGATGTTCTGACACCTGCCACACACGGGCGGGCCTGGAAAACCTCATGTTACATGGAATTTGCCAGTCACAAAATGACAAATGCCACGTGACTCGGCTCACAGGGGCCCCTGGGGTTGTCAGATTCACAGACAGACAACAGAAGAACGGTTTCCAGGAGCCCGGGGCGGGGGGTGGGGATCCGTGTTTAATGGGGACAGAGTTTCAGTTTGGGACGATGACAACGTGCTGGAGGCGGATGGATGGACGGACGGATGTGCAACAAATGAGAATGTACTTAATGCCATTGAACTGTGCACTTAAAAATGGTTAAAATCATAAATTTTATATCATCTATATTTTAACCACAGTAGAAAATAAAAAGCCAAATAAGCAAAAACCAAAAAACCCAAAACAAATTTAAAAAGTAGATTGAGGGCAGCCCGGGTGGCTCAGCGGTTTAGCGCCGCCTTCGGCCCAGGGCCTGACCCTGGAGACCCGGGATCGAGTCCCTCCTCGGGCTCCCTGTGTGGAGCCTGCTTCTCCCTCTGCCTGTGTCTCTGCCTCCCTCTCTCTCTCTGTGTGTGTCTCTCGTGAATAAATAAAATCTTAAAAAAAAATTAAATAAAATAAATAAAAAGTAGATTCAAAATACCCCCCCAGGAGATTATTGGTTCTCCTGAGGTCCTTCGCCCTGAAAGCTGTTTCTCAGGGTCCAGTCGTGGGACAGCAGCGTGGGCGCCCAGCTCGATGAAGAAGAGCACTGGGAAGACGCCTCCCAGGGGAGGTGAGCATCCCAGGGGTTGGTGCCTCGGGAATGATGTCACAGAGGGTCGCCCAGGGGGAGGGAGCACCTCCAGGCAGCTGGACAAGTGCCGAGGCTGCTCGAAGGCCCCAAGAGGAGCGTCCCAGGGCGGCTGCAACACATCACCACCCGCTGGGGACTTGAGAACCCAGAAGCTGGTGGCCTCACAGGCCTGGGGGCCAGCAGCCTCCCTCCGGAGGCCCAGGGCGGAATCCTCCCGGCCTCTTCTCGCTCCTGGTGCTGCAGGCATTGCTCGGCGTGTGGCCCATCCTCTGCCTTGTGTCTGCTGACTGGTTCTTAGGGTCCCCCCTTAGTCCAGGGCTCACTCGTCTTGACCTTTACACAGCTACATCTGCAAAGGCCCTATTTCCAGAGGAGGTCACATTCTGGGGTTCCAGGTAGACATGCACTCCGGGGGCGCTCTGCTCCCCAGTACAGCTGGCATCTCGTCTCATCCGCGTGCTATTGGCCCCTGGGGCTCTGCAGACATGTTGAAACACGTGGTCAGCATGGGAGCCTACTGATACTCCTCAGGGAGGGCCCGAAGGCCCGCCCGCCTGCCTCCCCTCCGTGCCAGGGGGACCCTGGGGATTTCCACGTCCACAGCAGGGCCAACCTCAGGGACCTCCGGGCCTCAGTTTCCACACCAGGCCGAGCCGGGGGCAGGAGGGTGGCCCACAGCAGTGCCTCAGTGCCCCTCGGCTGCAGGCGACCACCTGTCCTGTGACCCAGAGCTGTGCTGGGCTCAACTAGGGCACAGAAGTGTCTTCCCCATGGCCGCTCCCACTGAGGGCTTGGTGCCCACAGACCACCCCCTCCAGACAGAGCCTCTTAGAGAGCATGAGCAATGACGGCGTCCCTGGGCCCGGCACTCATCAGGGTGTCACAGA
This sequence comes from Canis lupus baileyi, assembly GCF_048164855.1. Taxonomy (NCBI): domain Eukaryota; kingdom Metazoa; phylum Chordata; class Mammalia; order Carnivora; family Canidae; genus Canis; species Canis lupus. Next base: position 58,844,443 of record NC_132853.1, on the reverse strand, counting down.
GCCCAGCACAGCTGGGAGAGCCAGCAGGCCGCTGAAGGTCAGAGAACAGCACGGCCGGGGGAGCAAGCAGATAGGAGGGTTGGCACGGATGCTGAGCCGTAGGTGTCCGGGGGACAGCAGACTCAGTAATCAGCCAGGTGGCCTCTACCTGTCTCACCCACGGGCACTGGGTGGGCGTCAGCAGTGCTGTTATGGCAGGGCCCGGGGCACGTCCCCACGGGCAAGGGTCAAGGAAAGCCTGGGGCATGTCTTCCCCCACTGGAAGGGCCTGAGGGGACCTAGCAGGTGGACCCTAAGCCCCACCAGGCTTCCCAGGAGAGGGGTGTGGGCTTCCCTGAGCACAGAGCAAGCGCACACCTGCCCTGCCACCCCGTGGAGGCCAGTTCGGGAGGGGGAGCTTCCCTCAGGCCTGGGTGGGCTCAGAACCCAAGGCCGCCCCTGCAGCCACTCGGATGGATGGCTGGAACCTGCTAGAACTTCCCAGTCTCTCCCATAACGGTTTGAGGTCTCTGAGACATGAGCCAGCACCCTCCCCTCCCCTGGCAGGCCTCCCCTCCCTCCCTCCCCTCCCCTCCTCTTCCCTCTCCAAAGGTGAATTTCTTTTCAGAAGGAAAAAAAATCCTTTAAATTGAAGTAGCTCTGCCATCATGATCTCCATCATCAAAAGTCATGTTTAAGCCACCCACTTAATTTTTTATTTATAAAATTGCGCCCTTCACCTCCAATTCCCCTTAGAAAGAGAGAGAGAGAGAGAGAGAAAGCACAAAACAGGCCATTTAATAAAATTCCAGGTAAGATGACAGGAGTGCCCGCGGGCGGGCAGGCCTCATAGAGCCATCCTGAGTCCCCCAGTGCCGGCCTGCCGCTCCTTGGAAGGGCAGAGGCACCACCTCGGTGGGCAGGGGGCCCCCAAGGCCCTTCCTGGCACTGGAGGCCGCACTGCAGCAATGCATTCAACGCCAAAAAATCTGCTCCGACTGTCCCCGAGAGCCAGTGCGTCACGGCTCGCATGGGGAGACGCAGAAGGAGCAAAGCAAAGGGCGGGCACTGGCCCTCTGAGTGCTGCGGACTGAGTGAGTGTGGGCCCCGAACATGCAGGGTGACATCCTGCCTCTCCACTGTGAGGGAGTTGGGGGCCTTTGGCAGGTGACCAGGGTGAGCTGAGGTCGTGAGGGTGGGGCCTCATGATGGAATAGGGTCCTTGTCAGAGGAGACACCCGTCCTTGTTGCTCGGCGCCCGCCGCATGAGATCAGCGGGAAGGCAGGAAGCAGGCTCTTGCCGGGACCCCGATCTGCTGGCACCCTGACGTTGGACCCCCTGCCCCCAGCACCCGTTTAGGCCTCCCAGGCTGGGGCCTCTCGTTACGACGGCCAAGCACATGAAGAACCTGTGTCTTCGCAGGAAGACTCCCTCTCCTAAGCCTCCTCCTGCAAAAATGGGTGTGTGGTCCCCTTGAGCGTCTGCGAGGAGTGACGGCACCTGTGCTGACTCGTCTCTTCTTGCCCTCTTCTTGCCGGCCGAGCTAAGGAGGCGCATAGGATGGGTGTCCAAACACCGCTCCTCGGGACCGCGGGGGGCTGAGCCCAGGCTGGACGTGTGAGGGCCCCCCTTCTCTTACCGGGACATCGGGGATGATACTGCCTACCCCATGGGACTGTGCGGGCTTGGCGACGCAGCCTCAGCGTCTGGCCCATCATAGCTGCTCAGTGAATAAGACCCAAGGTGGTGAGGAGAGAAGCCCTTGGGCCAGCGGGAGTCCCAGCCCGCCGCGAGGTCGTGCTCTGCTCTCTCTGCGTCCCCCATCCCTGCCGGGGCGGGAAGTGGGGCGTCCAGGATGCGGCGGTGGCAGCGGCCCACGAGGAGCCACACAAGAGCCAAGGGGTCTGCGCCACAACCCTCGGGGAGGTTTTCCGGCAGATTGTTTGGCGTGAACCACACTGAAAACCGGCCTTGCTCGGGGGCAGGACACATGTCACTGTTGTCATAAGGACGATACAAGCCGGCAGTGGGTTCATTTCTGAAAGAGCAAAACGTTTTGTGAACGGAAGGAAGCGGGGTCACAGGGGTCACCGGTGTCACCTGGCTGGGGTTGACTAGAGAGAGGAACAAGGGAACAAGTGCTCCTGAGGAGGAGCTTTGCCAGAGAGGGGTCAGTGTGCGGGGGACCAGCCCGAGGCCGCGGGTCAGCTGCGCGCTGGGAGCTGGTGTGGGCACGGGCATGGGGGTGGGCAGGTAAAGCAGAGCCACGTGGGCAGGGAGACGGGGGAAGGGTCTCCGTGGGTGGGTGAGTCTCATCCACAGTGGGGACCCCCCGGGAGCAAAGACCAACCACTCTAGGAGGACCCCATCACTTCAGTAGAGTCGTGGGGTCGGGTCCCTGGAGGCAGATGCTGACTGGCTGGCTCGCTCATCCGTCCATCCATCCATTTATTCAGTCATTCGTTCAGCACACATGCACCCCCTCCCCTGTGGGGCTCGCAGTCAAGGGCACAGGCGGCCGCGCTGGGCAGCGGGAGTTCCCACCCCCGCAGGCGGAGAGCAGCCCCAATCCGCACACGTCGTCGGAGCCCACCAAGGCTCCCTGGGGAGGAGTCTCAGTTGTCTCGTGGCTCCACAGACGTTGTCCTGGGGCCACGGTGATGGGGACGGCCGAGGGAAGGCCCTCTGAGCTCGGTCACGCCTCTTGCTCTGCTTGGCCGTCTCTGAAGGGTCTTGACGCAAGCGCACTTGGGGCAGTCAGCACCCCTGGCCTAATGAGCCAGGGAGCCTGTGTCCCTCTAGGACTGATCATCCAGGCAAAAATCACCATAATTGATTATCCTGCTGAGAGGCGGAGAGCCGTGTTTGCTAACAGAGAGGCTGAGAATCAGCTCCACGTTTCCCACCCCGGGAGCTTGCCCTCGGGTGTCATCAGCAAGGGCTCCAGGCGCCTTCCTCCCCTCTGGGTCCCTCGCTCCCAGCATGGGCCGTGGGGTAGGGTGGGCGACAGGATGGAGCAGAACGGGGGCAGGGAAGCCACTCCTCATCCCAGAAGGCAAGTCAGGCGGGTCCAGGTGGGCCCGTCCTTGTCTGGCTCACACCTGGAGGGTCGCTAGGCCACAGCTGGAGTGGGTGCCAGTGGGAGCTGCTTCCTTTCCACACAACGAGCCCCTTTCCTTTCGTGACGCCGGAGATCTTGTACCCCTGCAGAGGACAGGGCGGGGCCGGGGGGAGGACCATTGTGCGCCACGGATGGTGGAGGCGTTTGGCTCAGCAGGAACCTCCAACCATCCCTCCAGTTCTGGATTTTTCAAGACCCAGAGGCTCTTTGGAGATGGACGTGGCTCCCAGCCTCTGAGCCAGGGACCGAGAGGTGTTAACACCGGTGTTCATACCGGATATTTTTGCATTGACCAAACAAGGACACTCGTGACAATGAGAGACATTTCGGAGAACTCGGAGGCTGTTAGGGGTGCCTGGGGGTCGAGGCAGGCGGGTGGGGAGGGGGGTGCCTCACCAGCCCCCGACCTGCGCTGACGTTGCCTGGTGGGGCGTTCCAGAGCCGGGCGTCCCCGGCACCCAGAGGAGGCCTGCAGGTTGGGCTCGGAGCCTGGGGCGTAGAGGATGCTGCGGGGCGGACGTGGGAGCCGTCAGGTGGGAGGGCCGCGGGGTGGGAAGGAGCAGTGCTCTACCCCAAACCCTCAGACCAGCCCCGACAGGGCCGCGCAGGCGGAGGAGCAGACCCCTCTCACCCAGCTCCCCAGCCCAGCGCTCGGCCCCGCTCTGGGCGGCTTGCTCACCGGGGCCGGAGGGACTGAATTAAATGGAACTAAATTGAATTGAATCGGGAGGAAAACTCACTTTAAGAAACCAAGAAAAAAGTCAACAATAAGAAAACCCCCAAATCAACTGAAGGCGGCAATTGATGCAAGCTGATTGATTCAATCCATCTCATTTTGTGACGCCGCTGCCTTCATCTGGCGGGACCTTCCGCTCCCGTCCACCCCTCCGCCGAGTGGCTCTGCGCGCCGCGCGTGGAAACGAGCAGTTTTGCAGGAGAGGGAAGATGCCGATCGACACTCGGGTCCGCCTGGATGAGGCCTCCCCACCGTGTGGTGGACAGATCGGCGGCTCTGCTGCAGCCCTGGGTACCAGGTCGGGGGCAGGGGAGCAGGAGGGGTACACGGGGTGGGTGGTAGGGGGAGGTTGTGCAGGAGATGCAGCCACCGGGGTTCGCACAAGCTCCACCAGCAGGCTCTATGCCATCAAACGCTCCTTTCCCACCGAGAAGAGCGCCGTCCACCCGGGGGTGACGGAGCGCAGGGGGCCCCCCAGGGACCTGCGGGGGGAAATCAGCTGTCCCCGCCACTGGGGGCACCACTGCTTAGCCCATTGGCACGTTTTGTCATCTGAAAATGGGGGACAGAACAGTTAGCGCGTCCTCCTCAGGGTTACGAGGGCTGAATGAGGCAACCATTAGTTGTCAAGTGCCTGGTGCATAAGATATGCCAAGCACGTGACTGCGGCGACCTGCTCTTTATCATGACGTGGATGACAGTGATGACCATGGTGTTTCTCCATCTCAAGAGAGAGGCCCGGTCTGATTGTCTTCGGATTCCAGAGGCTTTTCGTTGGAAGCACACACACGCACACACACACATGCACACACGCAAGCACGCACACAGTGGGGAGAGGGGGAGGGGCTGCTTAACAAGAGTGCAGTTTTCTTTGGGGGGATGGAAAGTTCTAGAACCAGATAGTGGTTGCACAGCAGTGTGAATGGACTTAATGCCACCAAATTGTATACTTGACAATGATTGAGACAGTAAATTGTAGAAGTACTTTGTCACAGTCTGAAAAGTGGTGCACAGTATGTGCCCTGGCGGGCACAGTCAGCAGAGGGTGCAACTCATGATCTCAGGGTTGTGAGTTCGAGCCCCAGGTTGGGGGTAGAGATGACTTACAGATAAAAATCTTTGAAAAATTCTGAAACATTATTAACATAAGCAAGGAAAATTTAAGTTCAGAAAAAGCAGATGACGCCCACACGCACTACACCTCTCTTTTCTAGTCCCTGAAAGCCCCTCTGAGGAAAGGGCAGGATCAGGGGTCCAGACATGCATGTGCCGTCCCCAGGCCCCGGCTCGGCTTCCTGACTTCAGGCAAGTGCCTTGGTCTCTCCGGCCCCAGGTCCCTGGACCGTCTGATGAGCAAGTGCACAGTCCTGCTGCCTCAGGGTCAGCTCTGAGCCCCTCCTACTGACGGAAGCTCCTGGGAGCTGCACACAACTCCAGGCGACATCCAGTTGCTTCTGAAATCATGTGTTTGTGGGATTTAGAATTCTCTTACTTCTCTTGAAGCAGCAGCAGCCCGTCTGCTTTTCTTCGTGTTAAGCTTTGAGTTAATATTAAGCTAGATCTACATGCCATGACCCCACATGGAGGGACACCTGGGAGGCGGGGAAAAAACCCACGCAGCGGGACAGGGCAGGGCCCAGTTTGGGATTGGATACCACCCGCCATCCACAGTCGGCAAAGTCTGCCTTTGTGGGTAACCTCCAAACCCGGTGGGGTGGGGTGGGGTGGGGAGGAAGCAGGGAGGGGCCACTCAGAGTCTGGGGCCAAGGGTGGAGAGAGAGGGAACACAGGATATCCCCCGAGTTGCAGAGAAGACGCGTCAGGAAAATCTGGAGCGCAGGCCCGCGGCGTTCTGTGTTCCTTTGTCTGTTAAACGGAACGTGGGCTCCCAGCGTCGCTGCAGAGGCCGCCAGCGCAGGGGCTTCTCCGGGGCGGGCTCCCTGGCTCCCTCCTCCTGCGCACCTGACTAGGCAGCGAGCGAGCAACCAGATGCGCGGTGGCATCCCTGATTGTAATCCTCTCCTCTCTCTCCTTTTTTTCTTAGAGAGCCCACAGTGCCTCGGGAAAAATTGGCTGAATAAAAGGTATAAAGACTTTCTCTTTTTATTCCCCCACCCCGTCCCCCGAATAGTTTTTGACAGATGTGAGCATGTTGAGCATCTTGGGAGCTGCTGCTGATGAGTGCTGGGGGTTTCTGGGGCTTCCCCGCTCGTGGGAGGGGGCGGGGCTTGGGGGCAGAGGATGGAGGGTTTGGCTGGGTTAGCACCTCGCTGACAATGACGATGGTGACTGGTGACGTGCCCTCTCTCTCGTCCTCCAAAGGACCGGCCCACGCTGGGAAGGAGGGGGCCAGAGGAGCTAGAAGGGAAATGAGAGGGCAGGAGTGTGTTGATGGGCGACATAGCTCAATGACTCCCAGAGGCCAGAGAAGCAGTCCCCCCACCCAGTCCCACCCTGGGTTCTCAGTGCACAGGTGTGCATCCCCCCGACCATGAGGCCTTCAGAACCTGGGGTAATTTGTGTCCCCACCCCACCCCCAGCCTGGTCTCCTGGGGGCGAGGGCTGCAGAATCAGCTCAGGTCCCAGTGGTGACCCTCACGGGGGGGAGGGGAGGCAGTGACACTCCTGACCCCAGCCCTCAACCCGCATGCTCCTTGCAGCCCAGCGTCCATCACCCGCCAGCCGCCGATCTCCTCTGCAAATTCAGTTGCAAAATTTTACTTTGGGGGAGAATTCTATCATGGAAGTAATGTGTATCTGTTGTGAACACATTAGAAAGTGCAGCCAGCCGTGTGTTTGTGACCCTGGGCACCCCCGCCGGCTTTTCCTCGTGGGCTCCTGGGTCTCAGGCCTTGTGCACAACGACTGCTGAGCGTTTTCCACAGCTGAGAAATGCAAAGCGAGGCTGTCAGGTGGCAGAGTCTAACGTCCTCCTTGGCAATTCTACTTTGGTGATCTCTTTTGTACTGTTCCTGCCCCCAAGCATGCCCCCGCCTCAAAAGTAGGCATTGGCCAAATGGCTAGGGAGCTAGCTCTGTGCCAGAACCCGGTTCGTGGGGAGGGCGGCTCTGGCTCCGCTCACTGGCGGGAGGGGCCTGAGAGGCAGGGCCTGGGGCTCCTCTCCCCATGCATGGCAGGGCCCCCTGGGACTGGCCGTCCTGTCTCTGTCAGTGTCCCATGTGGTTCGCGCTCCCCTTGCAAGGCCGCCTCCCTGATGTGCCGTTTCGTAAGCAGAGTCGTATCTTACGGGGCGGAAGCAACCAAAGGAATCTTCAGGTGAATCTGTTTGTAGGTTCAGGAATCCACCCTCTAAGGGATGATGTGGATGTTTTGTCTGGCTTGCAAGCTCAGATTATTGCACGTTCTTTTTTTTTTTTTTTTGAACAGCTTCAGCAAGGTCTGTGCCTACAATCAACTACGCGTATTATGTAGGGCGTGTGATTTGATAAATTTCGACACAGGGGCATACCCATGATGTCATCACTACAGTCCAGCCGCTGGATGTGTTGGTCCATCACCCCCAAAAGTTTCCTCGTGCCCCTTCCTCTCTTCCTCCGGGCTGTCCAGTCCCCCTCCCAGGCAGACACTGATCTGCGTCCTGTTGCTCTGAGTGGTTAAACATTCTAGACAGTTAACATCATACTACATGTGCTCTTTTTGGTTGGTGGGCTTCTCTCTCCCAGCATTAGGTATCCTGAGACTCGCCCAGGTCGTGGTGCACGCGTGAAGAGTTAGTGCCTTTTATTATTATCATTATTATTATTATTATTAATTATTGCTGAGTAGTATTCTGTGCTCTGAATGCGCCACAGGGCATCCCTCCATTCACCCCTGGAAGGACACAGGGTCATTTCCAGCTTTGGTTATTAGTGTGTAAGGCTGCTGAGAGCATTCCCGCACAAGTCTTTGTATGGACACAGGCCTCCTTCTCTCCTGGGTACAGGACCTTACGCAGCCAAGTGGCTGGATTTCATGGTGCACTAAAGTGAATGTCAAACTTTTTTCCAAAGTGGTTGTGCCATTTCACACGCCCACCAGCCGTGCGCGGGGATTGCCTTCTGCATCCTCCCCAACACTTGGTGGTATTGGCTGCGGGAATTTTTGCCACTAAGATGGGCACAGGATGGTATTTCACTGTGGCTGAGTTCGCATTTCCCTAAAGCTGAGTGACGCTGAGCATCTTCTCATGTGGGTTGTTTGACGTCCATTATTTCTGTGAAGTGTCTGTCCCAACCATTAACTTTTTTTTTTTTTTAAGTAGGTATTTGTCTTCTTACGGTATAGCCTTTGGGGAGTGCTTTATGTATACTGAGTACAAGTCCCTTATAGGTAGGTACATGCTCTGCAGACATTGCCTCCTAATTCGTCTGTCTTCCCACTCTCATAAAAGTGTCTTTTAAAGAGCGAACATTTGACATTTTGATAAATTCCAGTTTAACCATTTGTTCTTTGTGGATCGTACTTCTGATATTTTATCTAAGAAATCTTAGCCTGATCCAAGGTCACAAAGATTTTCTTTTCCTGTGCTTTCTTTAGACATCTTATAGGTGTCAGAGTTTATATTTTGATCTCTGGTTTATCTTGACTTCCTTCTTGCGTGTGCTAACAAAGCATTGATTGAAGTTCATTTTTCTGAACTGAATCTGTGTATTGATTTCAGTACTGTTTATTAAGACTATCCTTTCTCCCCTGAATTGCCTTTGCAAAAATCAGTCGTCATATATGTGTGGGTCCACTTGTGGACTTGGTTCCATTGATCTATATATAGTCTGTCTTAACGTCCTACCCCACCTGTTACGATTATCATAACTTTAGAACAAATCTTGAAATCAGGTAATGTTAACCTCCAACTTTGTTCTTTTATTAAAAAAAAAAGATTTTATTTAGCTATTCATGAGAGATACAGAGAGAGAGAGAGAGAGGCAGAGACACGGGCAGAGGGAGAAGCAGGCTCCCCGTAAGGAGCCCGATGTGGGACTCGATCCTGGATCCCAGGATCACGCCCTAAGCTAAAGACAGGTGCTCAACCACTGAGCGGCCCCAGTGTCCTGCCAACTTTGTTCTTGTTTTTCAAAGTTGTATTAGCTATTCTAGGTCCCTTAAATTTCCATATGAATTTTGGAATCAGCATGTGAATTATAGAAGAAAAAAAGCCTACTGGGATTTTGGTCAGGATTGCATCAAATCAATTGGGGGGAATCATTGACATCTTGATAGTATTGAGTCTTATGCCCCATAAACAAGTTATACCTCTTCATTTATTTAAGATTTCTTTAATTTCTCTCATCAGTGGTTTGTACTTTTCAGCATGTGGGTCATCTGAGCCTTTCTTTTGATCTTTTGTCAAACTGACCCTAAGTATTTTTTACTTTCATGCCACTTTAAATGGTCTTTTTCCTTCAATTTCTGATTATTGCTATGTGTAGAATTTTTAAAAATTTTTTATATTGATCTTGCATCTGCATTTTTACCAAATTTACCAACTAGTTCTAGTAACCATTTTGTAGATTTCAACATATTTTACACAGATTACCACGTTATTTGTGAAAAAAAGATGTTTTACTTTTTCTTCTTCTCCAATCTAGATGTCTTTTGTTCCTTTTTGTTGCCTTGTTCCACTGGCTTGAACCTCCAGCACACTATTGAATAGAAGTGTTAGGAGAGCAGGCATCCTTGTTTGGTTCCTGATAGTAAAGAGAACATAATTCCTTGACTGTTAGTTATAACTAACATTATAATGTTACCTGTAGGTTTTTCATAGATTCACTTCCATCCCAAGTCTATTGCCAGTGTGCTGAGCATTTTTATTGGTTTTTATTAGGAATCAGTGTTGAATTTTGTTAAATTTTTTTCCTGTGTCTATTGAAATGATCAGATGCTTTTTCTTAGTTCATTAATTTGATGAATTAGATTGGTTGATTTTCAAACTTGAAGTGAGTCTATAACTCACTATTTTTTGTTTTTCCTATTTTTCTTTATATCTTTTTTCCCTTTTTTTTTTGGCTTTCTTTTGAATTGAGTTTTTAAAATTATTGTATTCCATTTTATTTCCGTTCTTGACTTATTAGTTATAGCTCTTTGGTTTTTTATATTGAATGCTGCTTTAGAGTTTATGGGGTTTTTAAGCTGGTTACGGTCTACCTTCAAATGATGTTAATCCACTTCACAAGCAATATAAGCATACTGCCATTTCTTCCTCCTGGCCTTACACACATGTGTTATAAATCTTACAACACAAGGTTATTTTTGTTTATTTAGACAGTAGTATTTTAAAGGGATTTGAGTAAAAAGAACAAAATCTGTATTTATCCATATAGTTCCCATTTCTGATGGTGTCTATTCCTTTGTGTGAATCCATATTTCCATCTGGTGTCATTTCCCTTCTATCCAAAGGGCTCTCTCTTCAGTATTTGTTACAGCACCAATCTACTGGTGATAAATTCTTGCAGTTTTTTGTATGTCTGAAAAAGTCACTATTTCAACTTTGTTTTGGGAGACATTTTTGCAGGGTGTAGAGGTCTGGGTTGACAGGTGCTTTTTCTTTCAGTGCTACAAAGTTTCAGGGCCTGCCTGGCTCCCGTGGTCTCAGAGCCTACTGGCAACCCTCTCTTTGTTCTGTGCATAAAAATGTGTCCCGTTTCCCTGGATCCTTCTAATATTTTCTCCTGCAATGTTTAATCTGCCGTTGATTTCATCCAATGTATTTTTTTCACCTCAGACATCGTAGTTTATATCTGTACAAATTCAGTTTGCACATTTCTTGTATATCTTACACATCTGCACGTAATTTCTGAAACACATAGAATATAGTTGTAATTGTTTTCACATCCCTGTCTGCTAATTCTAGCATAGGTGTCAGTTCCGAGTTAGGTTCAAATGATTGATTTTTCTCCTCATTTCTTGCATGCCTGGTAATCAAAGATTACCAATCAAAGATTGGATGCTGGACATGGTAAATTCTACCCCATGGGGTGCTGGCTACTTTTATTCCTATAAATATTCTTGAGTTTTGTTCTGGGACACAGTTAAATTACTAGGATACTGTTTGATCCCCTCCTCTCAGATCTTACTTCTAAGATTGGCTAGATGGACCTGAGCCATGGTTAGTCTGGGTCAGATAATCCCACTACCAAGCCAAGGCCCTCTGAGCACTCTACCCATTGCTCCATGAACCATGAAGGCTTCCGGTGAGGCGGGCAGGGACACATACTTTTCCTGGCCCCATGCATGCAAGTACAGTTTCCCATAATCCCATAATCCTTTCACGTTGTTCTTCCCTGAGCCTCAGGGCTTTTGCTCCAGTGCAGGTGATGATCTGTACTCAGCTAAACAATCATGGGGACCCTCCATGGTCCTCTAAGGTCTCCTTCCATCCAGCTCTCTCCTCTCCAGCACACTGGGTACAAGTCCAGCCATCCTGGGGTCCCCGGACTCTCAGTCCTGGCTCCTCAGCTCAGGGAGCTCACCATGCTTGACTTGGGGTCCCTGCATCTTGGCCTAGAAGCTCTGCACACAGTGAGACACAGGGCAGCAGTGGAGGGCGGGGAGGGACTCCCCTCTGTGGTTGCCCGCTTCTCAGGGGTCACTGTCCTTCCTCATATACTGTCCGTGTCTTGAAACTCATTCCCGAGTGACCTGCTGTTGTGCCAAGTGGGAAAGTAGGTTAGTCCCTACTTCTCTGTCTTGACCAGCAATGGAACCTTCTTCCTGTTTCAGCACAGATCCTGTCACATGCACTGACCGTTAGGCCTACCTGGCCTACCATTCCTGGCCCTCCTCCCCACTCCCCTTCTCAGTCAGTGCTAGTTCGAGGCTTGTAGGCCTGGGGACACACGCCCTGAGCACAGAGACAGATGCCCTTGTTTCGTTTGTCTTGAGATTGGCCTCCTCCACAACGAGGAGGCATCTGCAGTAGCAGGAGCTTAGCTCCTAAAGGATGGCTAGAGGGCTCTTCATAGAACCTCTTCTCAGGAAAACATTTTGATCGTAAAGAATAAGGGAGTGGAACCTCAGTGGGAGGGGAGGCCAGGAAACTGCAGAGAAGGGAACCCAGAGCCCCCCAGCGGCCCCACTGCCTCGCTGAGTAAGCCTGTCATGGTGTACAGGGTCCTCCTTGCCCCAAAAAGAGGAACCAAGCAGGGAAGAAGACCCATCGAGACCATTCACTCTTCTGAATCCCAGTCCCCACACTCTCCTCTGTTTATTGGGGCCTAGACAGAGCCACACTCTTACCCCGTTCTGTGCACAGCATTTCCCAGCATACCAGGGCCTCAGACAGCCATCGGCACATTCAACACGTGTTGTCCCGTTTGACGCTTTCTTACGGGTGGGGGAAACTGAGACTTAGGAAAGGCAAATGATCTGCCCAGGCTCACAAGGCAAGACCGCAGCCTTGGCTGTCCAGGCTTCTTTTCCTGCTGGAGATTTCCCTTGAGCAAAGTTGATGTTCCTGGTAAGAGAATGCAGATTTCTTGAACTTGGTCATCTGAGCCTTTCTCATAGATGCCTCCACCTGCCACACTGAAGCCAATTGGCCAGCATGGAATACAGTGGACTCCACCACTTCTGGCCAATGAGGGCTCTCATCTCTTTGGAGAAACCATTTCCATTGTCAAGGTCTTTGGCTGTCTAGTCTCCTGGGACTACAAAGCTCCTAACTCACTGTAGAGCCTTTTCAGGAATATCTCGTGTTTGGAGCTCTCTGATACATATGCACACGTGTGTTTGGACTAGTGCATCAGTTAGGCTGCCACAATGGAAGAAAAGTATAGGGGGAGATGCCCAAAAATGTTGACCATGAAGAGTTCACCCAGACCCATGGCCATTTTGACCCTGCTAAGGCCAAAGCTATTTTGCATCAGCTGAACACGAGTACCAGGTCCCAGAAAGTCAGCTCCCAAATTCCCAAGTCCTGGGTCGCGGGGACTGAAAAGGGTCCCCAACGCCTCCCTTGGCTTTCAGATATATCCAGCTGGGTGGTTTTGTGCTTACCCACAAACGAAGCAGGACATGAAATATTTGAGAGGGGATTGGAAGGTAACAGAGAGAGGAGTCTGTGTACTTGCGCGTGCTTGTGCGAAAGTATAAAAACCCCAAGTCTGTGTTTTCCCCAGGGTATTAATTACAGTTGGAAAGGAGGCTTGTCCGGGCGTGTTCCGCTTGGGCAGAGTAATTTATCATCTGGTTTCGGGGAGCGGGAGGCAGGTCACGGTGCAGAGAGCAAGACACACATCTCTCTCTCTCTCTCTCTCTCTCTCTCTCTCACTCAGACTTCACAGCCGTCCCCACCTGCTCCAGGGTGGACAGCTCTGCCCAGGGACACGTGCCCCAGGGGAGCACAGAGAGCTCTGCAGGGGAGAGAGGGGAGATGGGAAGGCCCTGACATGATCCTCAGGGGACAGGCCATGAGGGGAGAGGCCTGTGCAGCTCTAGGCGCTTGGACATCTGCCTCTGTTGGGGGCAGGGCCGGCCTGGCTGCACACACCTGATTCCTATCGGCCCCCAGTGACTCCCAGTGATGAGGACAGAAGGGCAGGTGGTCTCTGGTGGGTGGGGAGCAGGGGGCTCCAACGGGATCTTACTCCCGTTGATGGCTAGTCTGCATAGGTGTCTCGTCACCACCCAGCAACGTGGCTGTTACAGCTTAGGGCCGCTCTGGCCTTGGTGGGACAGCTGGAGAGGGGAAGTGAGCCCAGGGGACCTGGCCACTCCACCCTCTGCCTCTGGGTCCCTCCACTCTCGGCTGAGCACCAGCCCTCTCCCCGCCCCCCTCACCCCCACATCCCTCAAGCCTGGGTCAAGGTCTTGCTGGCACTTTGCTTCCCTCCTCTGAGCCATCACACCCCTGCTCCTGCCTCCCGCTGCTGCTGGCAGACACCAGCCCCGGGAGCCTGGAGTGACGACCCTCACTTTTAAGCAAACTAAAAATTGTTTTTCTGAAATGTTAGCAATTATATAATAAGTATTCATCGTTACGTCAAGTCCTTCGGCCGACTGCTCCCCGTCTGCCCTCCCCATCCGCCCCAAGCCAGCCGATAGTGGGCAGGGCCCCGTCCCCGCACCTCATCCTCCTGCGGAGGGACAGGCCTCCCACGGCCCGGTGACCCTGTCATGAGCACCTCCCACGGCCCGGTGACCCATGAGCACCTCCCATGCTTGGGAATCACTGAACCCATCAGACAGGTACTCCAGCAGATCATCCGGGTGGGGGTCCTCCTTGGTTTCTGCCGTCGTCGCTGGGGCCACCGCTCCAGCAGGTCTGTGGGAAGGGAGGGAGAGAAGCACTCAGAGTGGAGGCCCACCTCGCCTCTGCAGGCCTCCCCTTGCTCTGCTATGCACCCCACAGCGCTGTCTCTCGGGGCTTCCTGTGTGACCCGTCCCTAGGATGTGGCCTGCAGGGCTGCTGGTCTCTGCCCAAACCAGCAGGATGTCTCCACCACCCCGGCCCTCCACCCCGGGTTGGGTGCACAGCCTGCCAGTCACGGCCACTTTGCAGATGACCTGGAGAGAGGGTAGGAGGGAGACGCAGGAACCAGGACAGGGGCAGAGCAGGGCAGGGCCGGAGGAGCCGCTTCCACAGCTGCTCCGTGCATGCCAGGCCCAGAGGTCCCTGCCTGGAAGGCCGAGTGGGACCCCGGCGCTTCCCGAACAACTGCAGAGCCTGCGTTTTCCCCCCTCGAGTGTCACGGCACATGTACTCACGTCCCCCTCTTTGATGTCTCTCGATTGGGACTATAGTGATGATTGTTTATCAGATCCCCCTGCCCCGGGCCCAGGCCCTTCACCTGGGGGATCCTTAAGCCCTGAAACCATCCAGAGAGGTCAATGTTGTTATCCTCGCTTTGCCAAAAAGGAAACTGAGGCTCAGAGAGGTTAAGTGACTGGCTCAAAGCCACACGGTGAGTGAACAAAGACGCACCACACGTTCTCGTCATCAAGGTTGGAAGGGTGAGTGAGGACTGCTCATCAGGCCAAGAAGTCCTCCCCACTCCTCAGTGGGGCTCTGAGGAAATCTTGAGGGTGGGTGGAGGTGATCTTGAGGTATTTGTCCTCCGACACCCGTCCCTCCCCGTCTTTGTAAGGGATGTGCTCCCGAGGGTGATGATGATGCTTTTAAATAGTCGAAGTTGGACTGTGCCCCTCCTCTGCTCACACCCTCCTGTGGCTCCCGCTCTCTTGGAGAAAGGCAGAGTCGTCACAGTTCCCTCCCGTATGAGACCTCCCATGATCTGGCCCCATCACTCCTCTGACCCCTTCTCCTGCTGCTCGCCCTCATTCTCATGGCTCTAGCTCACGGGCCACCTCGCACATTCTCTGGATGGCCAGGCACATCCCATGAGTGACAGGGCCTTCGTCCGGGACGCTCCCTCTCCTGGACGAGCCGTAGGGCTCTCTCCCTCGACTCCTCCAGGTTGGCCTACAGATCACCCCCTCGATCAGGTCCCGCCTGACCACCCCCTTCTAGTCCAGGACTGGCCAACAGTGCAGTCAGGTGCTTTCAGCGTCGCCGGAATGACTGTCTCCAAAGAACGCTGGCTGCAGGGATGCCCCGGGTGCTGTGCCGCAGGGCCCTGCCCTCGACCCTGTCCTCGGGATGACCTTTAACCGGTGATGTGCGGAAGCGTGGCTCAGGCCTGGCGCAGGTTCTAGCCCATCGGACAGAAGTGAGGGGCGTAAGCAGTAGTTGGCCTGGTCTGCTGGCCAGAAGCACAGATGAGATTTAACAGCACATAGTAAGAACTCATGTGAAATCTCGCTCTCGGGCCCAAAAACCCTAAACGGCTGGTTGTAAGAGGAGGGAGACCCAGAGGCTTTCATGTTGGCGACTTTGGTATAATTAGGAGGACAGTTTCCGGGCCCAGAGTGCGTGGCCTGAAACAACAGACACGCACTCCTCGCAGCTCCTGAGGCCGGAGGCTGGGACCAGGGCACTGGCACAGTTCTGGGGAGGGCTCCCTCCCCTGGGGCCCCAGACGGCGGTTTTCACGTGGTGCTCGCACACGGCGGGAAGCTGAGGCAGGAGCCAAGCTCCCCTGTGACTCTTAACAAGGGTGCTTACCCCAGCCCAGGGGCCGCAGCCCGCACGGCCTCACCCGATTATCATCCCCTCCCAAAGCCCCTCCAAACACCAGCGCACAGAGCGGAGGTGGGGGGTATGGTCACCCTAGATCTAAGTGGCTGCCCTCAATGCCCTCTTTACTTGCATGAGTAAAGGCACACATGATGGACGGCAGAAGCTGGCCGGATGGAGCCTCCCCGGAATGTTGGGCTCACCCTGGACGTGGCTGCCCTGAGCCAGGGGGACGTTCCAGGGCACATCCCCAGTGAAATGGCTGTAGGGGCCACGGCTGTTTGCCCAGGGGTGTGTCTCAGATATCTGAGGGCTGCCCTAGTGGAAGACAAGGTGGGGGGCTCAGGTCCAGGAAGATGAGGGTGACGGGTCCTGGCGGGCAGATATCGGGGAGGGGGGCTGCCTGAGGAGAGCTTCCTAGGGGTGACCTGCATGGGGGTGGGGTGAGGTGTGCTGGTCTTCCCTCCCTGTCCGCAGAGTCTGTAGAGGTTGCGTGAGTTGCGAGTCGGGAGGGGGGCACCAGGGGACTCCTCAGGCTCTTCATAGGGGGATGCGGGGTGGTGCTCCGTGGCCACCGACTGTCACTGCTCCGGAAGGAGAAGCTCTGCTTTCAGCAGGACACGAACGGGGGGCAGCAGGTGGGAAGTGTGACAGGGGACCAGGAGGTGCAAGGTGCGAGGTGCAAGGTGCGAGGGCGGCAGTGGAAGTCCAGCCTGCCCTCCCTGCCCTCCCCGCGCCCTCCCGCTCTTCCCGCCCCCTCACCCCGGCTCCTCTTGCTCCCTCTCCCAATGCCCAGGTGCGCTTTCCTTCTTAAATCCTCTCTCCTGCTGCTGAATTATTGAAAGTGTTGTTTGCTTTATTGCTGTGCTGGAGGGGCGCTGCCGCAGAGCAGCTGAGCCTAGAATGTGTCCACAGTCCGGAGCGTCGCCCGCGGCCCTCAGGATCCCCTCCCCAGGCCTCTCCGCGGTGGGGGGGAGCTGCCCCCAGTCCCTTTCCTCTTGCTTCCCTCATCGTTTATTTATAACTGCTCCTGTCCTGACCAGATGATGCTGCATCCGTGCCACCAGTCTGGAGGCCCGGGATTGACTTTGTGGCAGATGGCACCGCCCAGCCCAGGTGCAGGGCCACATCTCCACGCCGAGGTGCTGGGACGTCCGTCCCGCAGCTGACCAGCTGAACAGCTCCAGGGCATCCGTGGAAGTGGCCGGCAAACGGGGGCGGGGGGGGGGCTGACTCTGATGCGTGTGCCACACTGGTGTGTTTACGGGGGAGGGTTGGCGTGTAGGTGTGTGTGTGGGTGCACATGTATGTGCATGTGTGTGTGCAGGACAGGATTGGTGTCTGTGTGCGTGTGCACATAGGCCTGTGGCTCCATGTGCGGCATGTGCATCTCCACATGTTCACACAGGTGTGGATTTTCACAGCAGGCATCCTAGGGCTGAACTCGGCACAGGCCCTATTGGTGAGATGTTGCCATCCGAGCCGATCGCTCCAGAAGGGGTGACGGTGTGGCCGCCCCAGAGTGGAGAGGACACCAGGAGACATCTGGTTTCTTCTGGAAGCCTCTGGCAGCATCGTCAGGCTTCTGGGGACAGAGCGTCGTGCCAGAGGGCTGAGCCATCAGAGGCGGGGGACAGAAGGGGATGGACTTCCCCACTCACTCCCCGGAGGTGGGGTGCAACATCCACCAGACCCTCCAGGCCGGAGCCCGTCGGATGCTGGGCTGGGAGACCCAGCTGGTCGAGGTGACAGCTCAGGGGGGCTCTCTAGACAAACCCAGAGGTAATGGGATCAGGTGGCAGCCCCGAGCTGAGCCCCCAGCATGTGGCTGCCCGTCCACCTTGGCCAGGACCCAGAGAAGGACACCCAGAGCCCCAGGGTGGGTGTGGGGCACCGCTCCTCACCGGGAGCCCGACCCTTCCTGCTGTCCTGTTCCCCGTCGCTCACCCTCCCGTGGTCCCTGGGGGCTTGTTTGCATGTCCTCTGGCCATTGGTCATTTGGCCAGGCTCCCCCAATATTTGAAGCAGCCTGGGAGCAGGCTTGGTGCTATCACCCCAGTTTAGAAATAAGGAAACTTGGGGCACCTGGATGGCTCAGAGGTTGAGCATCTGCCTTCAGCTCAGGGGGTGATCCCGGGGTCCTGGGATCGAGTCCTGTATCGGGCTCCCCGCAGGGTGTCTGCTTCTCCCTCTGCCTGCGTCACTGCCTCTCTCTCTATGTCTCTCATGAATAAATAAATAAAATCATTTAAAAAAAGGAAACTGAGGCTCAGAGCAGCGCTGTGAATGGCAGAGCCAGGCTTGCTGCCCTCGGGCCTCCAGCCCCTCTGGCCGGGCTCATTGCTTGGCACGGGCTGGCTCCCAAGCGCTTGCCAGGGGGGCCGAGAAGCTTGTCAGACCTTCTGCAGGCCCAGCAGTGGGTCCCTGGGGAGTGAAGCCTCCTCTGAGCCTCTGCTTTCTTTCTTTTTTTTTTTTTTGTATTTTTTTTTTTAATTGGAGCTCGATTTGCCGACATACAGCATAACACCCAGTGCTCATCCCGTCAGGTGCCCCCTCAGTGCCTGTCACCCAGTCACCGAATCCACTAGTGTTCATGGCTTGTGAAGGACTTTGGAAAACAGCTCCAGAGAGTGTGGTGTGAGCACACCCCCTGCCCCCCGAGCCCCCACCCTCGCCCACCAGCACCCTGCCCACCCCAGCAGCTCCATCCGGGCACCTCCCTGGAGCTCACAGGCGGGCCCTGCAGGGGAGCCAGGGTGCCGAGCCAGGGGGTCCCACCATCACGCCCCTCCTCTCCCTCCGGCTCAGCCCAGTCCCCTTCGGGTGGGGGGATGAGGTGGCCTGGAGGGGGCGGTCCCCTGAGGCCACTCATGGACCTCCCTGTGCCCCCCTCCCCACAGCAGGCCTTGGTGGGGGGTGGGAGGGGGGAGGCTGGCGAAGTGCTGAGCTGTCAGAGGCGGTTCTTGCCTTCTCCGAGCCTGAAGACAGCAGCACACACGTCCCTCTGTCCCTGTGTCAGCCACCAGCCCGAGCCCCAGAGTGACGGGGGTCCGGGGGGCCCTGCCGGCGTGCAGGACCCCACCCCCCAGGCGGCCTCTGGGCCTCGGTTTCCCTCCCCGGAAGGGACCGTAAGAGCTACAGAAAGAATAGCCTCCTTTTTTCTCCTCCTTTGCATCCCTCAAGAGGGGGTGACGGCCTGGGCGGCCGGGGCCCCTCGGGGGCTGGTGGCCCGCAGACCGCGCTGGCCTGAAGTGCTGGGGGCTGAGCAGAACCAGGAAAGCTGGATTCCCAGGCCGCACCTCCAGCTGCACAGGGGAGAAGCAGGAGGGCAGCATGAAACCTGGAGGGGGCAGAGGGTGCCTGCCCTGTGACCCCCACGGCACCCCAACACACCACCCCCCTCCGGGCTGACCTCCTCTCTGCGGGCCTGCCAGGCGCCCAGGCTTCTGCTCCCCTCCCTCTCTGCCGCCTGGGGGAGGGGCCTGGGGGCTGGGGCTGGGGCAGGTCCCCCCCTGCCCCCCCCCACACCCAGCTCCCACAGTCCCACCCTCTGAAGCCATCAGTGGTTGCCTACACCTGCGTTCTCCCCTTTCCCAAAGAAGCACCTGCTCCCCAATCCCCTCCCACATCCAGGGCCACACACCACCTCCCTCTGACCCCAGGGCAGGCCCAAGCACCCGGAGGAGGGAGGGGAGGACTGGAGGGGTGCGGAGGAAGAGGGCAGGGCGGCACTTAGCCCAGTGGCTGCTGAACAGACCGGAGCTGCCTCAGCCCCGCTGCCCCTGGGGCATTGTCCCCGCCCCCGCGAGCCTGCCCGGAGCCAAGGGTCCGAAATGGTATATTTTTGGGTGTGTACCCAGTGAGGGCGCTCAGCCGTGGTGTCAGCCCCCGCAGACCCAGACCCAGGGCTGAGATGTGCAGGAAGCGCAGAGTGCCCCCCACCCTGCCCCCAGCCCTCCCCACCTGTCCCCAGGGCCTGGCCGCAGGGTGCCGCAGGGTGCAGGGCTCAGGGGTGTCCCCAGGACAAGTGCCACCCGTGGAGGGGGACGGGGCAGGGGCCACAGTGGGGACTGGGTGAGACTCTGTATGCCCTGCGTGCTCTGTCTCCCCAGCGGGCCCGGGGTGTGGGGGGCACCTTCTGGGAATCCCCAGAGCAAACTTCAGGTGGCTCCCAAGACCTCGGCACCCTCACCCGCATCTTCTCTGCTCCCTTCCTCCCTCCCCTCCTCCCTGAGCCACAGAATCAGGTGGGGAAACTGGATCTTGGGAAGAATAATGAGGAACGCAGAGGTGAGCCCCCAGCTGATCCCCCAGCGCTCTGAGCAGGGGGAGGGGGAATCCAGGAAGCTAAGGGACCCTGGTGAGAGGAAGCCTCCCAACCAGCAGCCCCCTTCCTGCCCCCCTCAGCTGGCAAGGAAGTGACGGTGACCTGGGGACCAGGGTGGGGGTCCCGGCCCCCCAGGGGCAGCAGGGGCACGAGGCAGGAAGGGCCCCCAATGCAGGGTTAGGAGAACCTCTTCCTTCCAGTGAAGTTGGGCTGAAGTGGGAGAGGGTGAGGCCTGGCGTGTGCATGTGCACGTGTGTGCGTGTGCGTCCATGTGCATGGGCACATTTCTCCCACGACCGTTGGCCTCCAGGCTCCCGTGGACGTGGTTTGGAAGTCGATGTGAGTTTTGTGGTTTCCTTGGGAGGGAAGACCTGCCCCGGCTGCGGGCTGGCTGCCCCACGCGCGTGCTTCCTCCGGGCAGCCCTCAGCCTGGCCCGCAGCTTCCTCCCCCAGGGCCACAGCCAGGGCCCAGCTCCAGGGCACCGGCGCTGAGGGGCCCCCGGGCGGCTGGACCCGGGGTCCGGCAGGGAGTCAGCGGGAGCCCCAGAAGGGAGCCGGGGCCGCCAGGAGCCAGGCGACCGTGGTCAGCCTCCCGGCTGAACTTAGAGGCCACGCTCCCAATCCAGGCAGAAGTGGGGCCACATGTCCGTCCCTGGCAAAGGCTGTTGGTGCTGCTGGAAATGTCCCGGCCGTACCCAGCCCCCCGGTACTCGGGCTGCTGGGGGTTCCGCGGGTTCCTCCCTCGAGGGCAGCCTCCAGGGCACTGACCCTCAACTTGTGGGCAGAACAGAGTCCGCTCTGCATCCTGACTTGGGGCCGCATCTGTGAGCTGGCTCCCGGCCCTCCAGTGGCCTGGGATCCCCCCACCCGCCCCCCGGAGCCTGGCAAGGGCAGGAGGTGCCCCCGGGGGCTGGATGAGGCCAGAGCGGGCCCTCTGCTTCCCACTGGGCTGCGGGCTCCTCGGGCTCCTCGGGCTCCTGACTCCCGGAGCCCCTCCCTCCTCAGTGCCCTCTGTTCTCCCCCACGGTCCCTGGCAGGCCCTGGGGATGTGTGGGGGGCGGGCAGGGAGGTCCCCTGGCTGCATCTCTGAGGCTGTTTTAGGACAGGGTCAGGCTCCGCTTCCCGGCCGGGGGCCGATGCTGTAGAAAGGTCGGGGGGGCAAACAGGAGGCACACACACCATCTCCTCTGCTGGACCCGCCCCCCCCATCTGGGGACACAGCGCCCCCAGCCCCAGACCCTTCTCCTTCTTTATCCTACGGGTCACGGGAGGGCCCCTGACCCCCACTCCTGGCACCTGCTGCCCCCTTCCTCACTGCCCAAGGCCCAGCCCCCAGCACCATCCACCAGGGTCGTACCTTTGTGCCCTCAAGTCCCAGCCTGGAGCACAGAGTCCTTTCCCATCCAGCCTCCGTTGTCCCAGCTCAGCCCCTGCAGCTCCTCCACCTTCCCATGCCCCCTGTGGTGCAGCTGGGGACATGCTCCTCCTAAAACGCCCTGCCCATGGCCCCACTTTCATCTGCAACCCCATCAGCTGGCTCCTCCCTTCCCTTCAGCATAAGCCTGCTGGGAGGGAGACAGGAGGCAGTGCCAGGCAGCTTAGATGTCACCACCTCCGGGAAGCCTTCCTTGACCACCACGCAGCACAGTG
Source organism: Canis lupus baileyi (assembly GCF_048164855.1). Taxonomy (NCBI): domain Eukaryota; kingdom Metazoa; phylum Chordata; class Mammalia; order Carnivora; family Canidae; genus Canis; species Canis lupus. The sequence goes on along the minus strand of NC_132853.1, from coordinate 58,822,559 downwards.
TTGTGCCTTCCTCTGCACCTGCACGCACTGGTCCGAGGGTGCTACCGTGACCCATATGCTGTGCCATCTCCCCTCCACCAGCAGCCCCTCCAGGACCCTGACTGCGTCTTGCTCAGCGTTTTTTGCTGCCCACATTGTGACTGCTGGATGCCCAGGGTCCAGAAACCTTGTGCGCTAGAATGAATGAGTGAGTGTGTTCCAAGGGGCGGGGCGGGGCCCGGTCACAGAGTGACCCCTGAAGGCCTGTGCATCCATCCCTCCCAGGCCTCCCCAGCTGGCCTTGCGCTGTGGGCCCAGCTGGCCGCATGGCTTCCCATGCTCTGCACACAATGTTTCAAGGGGACGTGGGACAATCTTAAAGGTGACAAAGTTGCAGCCCACAGTTGGCTGTGGAGAGAGTCCACGATGAGCTGGGGCCGGGGGCCTGGCTGTGGTAAGGCTGGACCAGCCGTGCCTGGCCATGAGGTTCACTGCTGCTCTGTGCACGAGGCCTGCCACCGGCTCTGGGGGCATCTCTGTGTTCGGACGGTCTGAGTGGGGGCCCAGCTGGAGGGGAGCGGCCCCCGAGAAGGGGGGCAGAGGGGCCTGGGGTGGGAGGGCCGCCGGGTCTGAGCAGGGGGCCCACTGCCGGGGGCGGGGCCTTTGCATCCCAGGCCTGGCCTGGGACCCTGCTCCACTGCTCAAGAGCTGTGTGACTCCAAGGAGTCACCAGACCTCTCTGAGCTCCAGGTGGCTCCTCCATAGACTAGGTCCCCAGGCCATTGGGCAGGCTGGAGGAGAATCAGAGATGGGTCATGTACTCCGCGCCCATTACAGTGGAAGAAGGGACAGGGTCCCTGGGATGGCGTGACGTCCTCTTGTTCTCACCCACTTGGGCTCTGCTCAAGGACACATCTCCTCCTGCAGAAGCTTCCTCCGGCTTCCCTGTTGTGGGCCCACTGTCGGGCCTATGCTGACGGTGGCCTGGGTCCACCTTCCTCACCCACACCCTACGGGATGTGCAAGGAGGAAGCTCAGACCGCTGGCCGAGGTGTCCAGTGTCCCTTAGCCGCCCGAGGTGGAGCCAGGACTGGAACTACTTCTGTTCCTCCAGAGGCTTTCCTGCACTTGGGTCATGCGCTCCTGCAGTGTCTGCCCTCCCACATCTTCTGGTCCATGTCTGATGTCCAACCCTGTGTACCTGGTGGGGCCCACAGGGTCTTCCCTAAGCCCTGACCTATTATTCTCTCTTGCTAGGCACCCCAGGCTGGCAGTGTGGGCAGGTGATGTGTGCAATGCCGTCTAGATGTGCCCTGGCTGGGGAGGAGCTCAGCAAACATTTGTGAGCAGATGGATGGATGGATGGATGGATGGATGGATGGATGGAGAAAAGAAGGAAGGAGGGAAGAAGGGGGCAGGCAGGGTGGTGGCGGCCTGTCCTCGGGTACCAGAACGCCTGCCATCACTGAGCATGAGCAGGGGCACCGTCAGAGCCGCGGCCTCCATAAGGCCCCAGCATGGGGCCGGGGGTGCCATGTGGCCTGGTGGTTGGTGGGGCCGCGGCCCAGAGCGGATGCGGTGCCCCCCGCCGGCCTCTCCTCCCACTGTTGCTGGGCTCAGCTCACAGGTGCACAAGGGCGGCCGCGTGCCAGGTGAGGGTCCAGCAACACCAGCGGCCGCGGCTGCCAGACCTCAGCGATGCGCGCCCCTGGGACAGAGGGTGGTCAGACACATGGTCTGGGGAGAAAGACAGTGGCCCAGGGTGTGTGAGCAGCTGGAGGGGTGGCTGGCAGAGGAGGAATAGGACACTGGGAGCCGGGCTGGGTCCTCCAGCCGTGGCTTGGCTGGCGGGAGAGGCTGGGGTTGGGGGGCCGGTGGGTGGCTGCGTAATTGGCAACAGGCGGAGATGCCAAAGCAAAACTCTCCAAATTAGCAGTAATTGCAGGAGAAATAAAGAGCAAACAGGGCGCGCTGAATGAGGTTTTCTATAAATATTATGTTTTTTAAAGTTTGCCCTAGAGTAATAGAAGCTGTTTAAACGCTAATATCCTGTCTGTGCATTTAAAAAGCCTTATAATGAGGATTTAGTGTCTTCCCTTCCCGAGGCCTGGAATCTGGGGGCCCCTGGGTCTCCGGCCTCCTGTCTCCCCAGCGGCTCGGGATGGGCACCCCCTGGAGTCTGAAAAGCCGGTGTGGACGCAGCGCAGCACCCCCAGGCAGACACAGGTGCCCCTCCTGCTGCGCATGCCCAGGGCGCCCGGGGCTGCAGCCCCGCCTGGCTGGCGTTCCCTCCTCTCCTCCTTCCAGCCAGGGAGGCCGGGCGGCGGTGTTCTCTGGGCCTGAACACTTTTTCTCAAGCCTTGGCCACGCCTGGCTCCTGCTGTGAAGGCCGAGAGCCCCAGGGTCCCCTAGACCTGCCTGCGGGCCGCCTTTCCCCTCGGCCAGCGGGGGAGCTTGTCTAATTAATGAGGAGATGGGCGCTCCTGGGTGAGGCACCTACAGGATAATGTCTGGTTTTATTAAAACCATTATGCAAAGTGTTCGCTCATGCCAGCCACAGGCGCGCGGGCGTTTTCAAGTGGTGAGGGAGATGGGGTAGGAACCGGCCCCCTGCATCGCCGGAGAGGCCACTTGGGCAGGGCCCAGGCCTGGCTAGGAAAGCGCTGGCAAGGAGTGCCCCGCCCCCAGCTCCGCCTGAGGCCATCAGGGAAGACATGCAGCCCCCGGATCCCATTTCTTCACGTGCCTTGGGTGTGCGGGGGCTGCGTGGGACACAGACTGACCCTGGCGTGGTTTGTGGAGGGGCTTCAGGACGCTCGTCCATCCAGCTGCCCCTGGCGCCACTTTCAAGGGCAGAAACAGGTCTGGTTGCCGTGGCAGTCCGTGGGCTGGTGCCCATACAATGCAGGCGGCACCCACATGGAAGCTTCCAGCTCATCCACAATCCCCACTGCAGGCAGTGCTGGGTGCAGATGGGCAGGGAGGGTGTGGGAGACGCCCGGGCTTGGGTGCTGGGGCTGCTGCACCATCCAGTGGTGACACCAACAGCCTGTCCACCCCCCACCCCACCCCCCACCCCGGGGCACAGATGTTCCCAGTGCCTCAGCTCCCGGGGCTGGGAGGCAGTAGGAGCCCATCTACACCTGTTGGCAGTGCCAGGTCACCCGTTGATACAACGTCCTGGGTGTGAGGTGGTCGGCAGCCCTGGTGGAGGTGCAGTGTCCCTCGCCGTGGAAGGTCGGGGGAGCCTCACGAAACAACAAGCAGGAGTAAACCAGGGAGGGAGGGGAGCTGCGCCCTGAGCCATGCCGACCCCAGTGGCCCCTGGACAGGGCCCAGCCCTTGCCTTCTGCCATCATTGCCCAGTTTGGCAGTCACTATGTACAGGGCCCTGGGAGGTGTCGCAGGTAGATAGCATGGGACTGTCCGAACCGGTGGATGAAGACAGAGATGCTCGGTGTGCTTGAGTGCGATGGCCTCTGGACCGTGAACTTGCTCCTTTCCCACACCTCTCATCCTCCCTGGGACATACAGGCGGGGGAGATGCATCCCACCTACCTGCCCCCCATCCGCCGCCGGCCCTAACGTGCTCACAGGAGAAACGGGGGACTCTGTCCCATTTCCATTACTCAAGTGTTCCTCTTTGGAATGGAGCTGAGGTGACATCCATGTCCAGGCCCCAAGGAAGTGGCAGGGAGCCAGAGACTGGGAGCGGGGGGGACCCACTCCTGTTCACAGCCCTGTCCCATCCTCACCCTTCCCAGCCCCCTAAACAGAATTGGGGCCCACAGGAGACCGCAGTTCCCAAAGAGCCGGGAAGTAAGGACACGATGGCAGCCATGCTCCATAGGGTTGGGGAGGAGGGTGTCTGGATTTTCTGCTGAAAGAAGCAGGTTGCTCTGAAATCTAATCTCTGCATCTAATGAAGAACGAGGCGTGACTGGGCAAGAGTGGGACAGGGAGCGGGTCGGGGGGGCAAGACCTGGCAGGAGGAGAATTGGGGAGCAGCCCGGGGCGGAGGGGGAGCGCTCAGTGGGGAAGAGTGGGGAGTGGGCTTCCTGGGCCGCGGACCCCTCCGCTGGGGCCCGTGGCTACAAGGCAGAGGGCAAACCTCAGGCAAGAGGACCCTCATGCCAGCCCCGAGGAGGCAGGGGAGGCCCAAGGAGTCTAGAGCCTTGGAAGCCTTCCTGGTCAACAGAGCTTCCACCCGGCACCCCCAGCCCCGCCGGCCCTGGTCCTGGAGCTTCAGGCGAGGCCATGCCCTCTGGCGTTTGTCGGTTCCCAAAATGCAGCAGAACTCAAGCAGGGAGGGCTGCTGGCTGGCTGTCCCTGAAGGCCGCGGGGGGCCAGGCCTCGAGGGCTGCCACGTGTCCAGGCCCTCCCAGGGCAGAGCTTCCTCTGGATGCCCAGCCGTGAGCCTGGTACGGCACAGGCACCCTGCGCAGGTACTGAGCAAGGGAATGAGCGGATGTCAGGGTTCAGCAGCGCCCCAGGCAAGCGCCGTGGAGCATTTTCAAGGCGAGCCTGGCCATCTGAGCTGCCCCTGGTTCTGCTGAAGGCGTTCGTAGACGCCGTGCCCGAGAGCGGGAAGTAAATCCTGGCGAGAGGGACTCGGAACTGGGGCCCGGCCAGGACACGGCCCTGCCAGAGCAGAGAACTGTCACTTCAGGGTGTCCGTGGCCTGAAGTCCTCTGGGGATGTGACCCCAGGAGCAGGGCGGGACACAGGGGTGCCCTGAGCTGCTGGCAGGGCCGCCCCCCCAACCCCGTCCCCGGGACCACATGCCAGCATTCCCCCTGGAGCCCATCTATCTGTTCTGCCAAAACCAGGGTTTCGCTCCTTGTGATTTCAAAACTTAATTATGGAAAGAAGTTGGGATTAAGGACCCCCATTCCTCTTCCTCCAGCCGTTGCTCGTCAGCAGCTGGGATCTGGAGCATCCCTCAAGCTCTGGAGGGCGAGTGGGGCGATGCGGCACAGGCTGGCCTTGGCAGGGGCAGAGTAGGGCTGTGGCGTCTGGGAGAGTCTCGGTTCGGCCCTGAGCCTCCCACGTGCCCGAAGCCACAGCCCCCACAGGACACAGACAGGACAGGCCCAAGGCGCACTTCCCTCTGCCCGTGGGGAAACCTCCTTCCCGGAGCTGCCGTCCACCCACCCCCATGAGCCCCCACCCCTGCTCCACCACATTGGGCACACGGGCTGCTTTAGGACCCCGGGACCTGGCAAAGGGCCGGGCAACCTCTGAAAGTCTGTGTCCAGAAGCCCAGGCTGCGTCCCGCAGCGTTTCTCCATCCCTGCACACCCAGCTGGGCACAAGACGCGCAGGTGACGGGGCAGGTCCACGCTCACACGTCGCCCGCCTCAGCCCCGTCTTCCTGAAAGGCAGCCTGGGAGAATGACAGAAGAACGACCCGACCCTTTGACTCCATAATCCCACTCTGGGGACCGTCTCCTCGGGAAATAACTCAAAGCCAGAAACAAAAAAAGCTTGGAGTATCGAGATATTTATAGCCACAGAAGCAGCCCCACTGGCTAGATCCTACGTGTCTGGCCGTCAGGTAATAGTTAAGTGAATTACGCAGCAGCGACTCGATGGGATATCGTGCAGCCTTTAAACCCAATGCGCAGGAAGACTCGACACGGGGAAGTGTCTTTGAAATATCATTAAGTGAAAAAGTAGGACACCTGATTACAACGAAGTAAAAATTATAATTCGTAGAGATAAAGCTCAGAGGGGGCAACGGAGAACTAGAGACGGTGGGGCTAAGAGGAAGAAGCTGAGGGGTGTAACTCTGAAAAAAATTGGAGGGAGTGAGTAAAAGTTAACGGAACAGTCTCCCTCCAAGTTCCCAGCCCATGTGCTTTGGGGGTTGTCTCAGCTGCAGGGGGAGCTGTGTCCGTCTGTCCCGCTTGCTGCCCGGGGCCCTCCCTGCACCGTGGAAATGCTGTCCTTCCATGGGCAACACGAGTCCAGCACACATTGCCCCTGGCCGTGTGTCCACCGGCCATACCTTGATGGAGCACATGCTTGCGTGGGTCGCTGGGCACAGGAGTGGGGCCATTCCCCACGCTCACGGGTGCAAGGTGCAGACGCAGAGGGAGGACGCTCACCTGCCCTGGGGCGGGAGCAGTGCCACAGAGTGACCCCCGCAGGATGGATGCCCATGACCCAAGGGGGTGGCCTGGGTGGAAGGAGGGAGAGACTCTCTGTGTGTGGACAGAGAGCAGCCCGACTCGGGCTGCAGGGTGATATGTCGCCTGGTGGCAAGGTAGGAGCAGGGTCTAAGGGAGCATGAGCAGCCCCAAGCCCAGGGACGTGGCTGGGGATGGTCCTCGCTCAGGCACCGGGAAGGGGCATCCCTCATTCCAGGCCACTCGATTCTGCTCATGTGGGACCTGCCTCCCGGGAGGAGGCCAACAGCCTGCTGTCTTTTCAGACAAAGACCACTCAGGGGAACCAGCCAGAAGCTGGAAGTGGTCCAAAGAGAGGGGAAGTCAGCCGGTGGTTGGAGACCCCAACACAAGGGAAGCCGGTACCTTTGTGTCTTGCCCGTCCCAATGCCCCCAGCCCAGCCCCTGCCCCCACGGAGCCCGAGGCTCCCCTCTGTTGGCAGGTGTCAGGACCCCCGGTTGGCTGGACTGCCCTTGACCGGTGCGAACATGGTGGAGACACTCGGGTGGGCAGGAAGTCCTGTCCCGAGAGCTGCAGAGCAGGACCTGCAGAAGGGGAACCCTGGCCCTGGCCCCACTGCGCCCACAAGGTCACGGCTGTGGTTACGGGTGACCACGAGGTTATGGCAGACGTCAGGGCAGCTTTTCGCAGTGGCGGTAACCAGGCTTTGCCTGGAGCTGCAGGACGGAGACGGCGGTGCGGTGGTGGGATGAGAGCAGAGGGGGCCGCCGAGCCCAGCCCGAGCGGCCACACCACCTCCCTCGGGCCCGGCTCCACGGCCTGACGTGCAGCCCGCCCCGTTGACTGACAGAGGCAAGACGTTGATTCATCCCATAACTAGATAAATAATCATTTCCCCGAAGCTGGGGCAAGATTGGCTGGATTTGAAGGAGCTTGAGTCGGAAAAGGAGAAAGAAGAGAGAGAGAGAGAGAGAGAGCGAGAACACACACGGGGGTGCTGGGGCCCAGTGCACACTGGGAGGACGTCCCATGAAGTCGGATGCTCCCCCGAGGGCAGCACTGACACTGGACAGACGTCCCCCTACAGAGGGGGTGCCTGGCTCAGGACCCCGCGGCTGCAAGGGAGGGAGAGCCACGCGGGCAGGCCCGTGAGCGGAGCCCTTCCCCCTGAGCGTCCTGCTCCTGGGGACGTCCTGAGAAAACCCGGGTTCCTTCGCCCCGCGGGCTGACCTCACGCCGCACTGGCCCAGGGTCCCAGGATGGCCCGGTCACCGGGGACGTCCTGGGAAGCTTCCCGGCTGAGTTTGCAAGTCACACGGGCCAACCGCACGTCACGTCGGGAGCAGCCCAGCCTTGCCGGGGAGGGGGGCGGGGAGGAGTCCGGAAGGTACAGCACCCAGGGCACTTCTGACCAGAGATACAGACTCCGGCCTTAGCCCGTGAGCAGGGGGTGAATCGAGGGCCCCCTCAGATCCAGAAACAACAATAAATACGGGTGGTGAAAGGTTCTCGCTCTGTGCCCGTCACCATGGTGGGGGAAGGAGCCCCGGTAATTACCAATCCCGAAGTGCAAGATCACTAGTCACAGGTGATAATCTTGTTCATCCTTGGCTCTCTTTTCTTAATTAAAAAAAAAAAAAAAACCAACGCTACTAATTATAAAGTAAGAAGCACTTCTAACCCAACAAATATTTTTAAATAATCGATACCATTAGGGAGACTGGGAGAAGGAAAAAGTTCGCGTGGCTCTTTCTTCTTGAGATGAGAAACTCTGGGTTAAATCTTGGCTGTCTTAGCCTAGATTTTTCCAGTTCCCCCCACACCCCCCCCAAAAAAGCAGAGCTTAAGAATAAGATATTATGTGCAGGAGGCTTATTTTGGGAAGTGATCTGAGGAACGGGCGCTGGGAAGAGTGAAGGAGGGAGGCTGATCTGGGGTTGGTGGTTGCGATGAGTGCGGGCACCCACAGGGCAGGGGTCTCAACCCTGGGGGGACTCCCCCCCCACCCAGGGAGCCGTGTAGGTGCACTCCCGACCGTCCACAGAGGGGGTGAGAGAAGAGGGTTGTGGACCCCTGGCCACCGTAGCCCGTTGGCAAGGCTGTGCCACAGGCCATTGACTGGCAAGTACCCCCAGGTTTGCTCCTGCGTGGCTTCCTGCAGACATCCCACATGCTGGGGGCCTGGGGGCGGTGGGGACAGAGAGGTGTGAGGCAAGGGGCCATCAGGGCACACCCGGGACCACAGATGGCTGCAGCAGAGGCTGAGCAGAAAGGGGGAGCTGAAGGGATGCAAGAGTCCATCCGCCTCTTGTGTCTGTCCAACCCATCACAGACCCTTGGAGGCGGCAGCCAGCCTCAGCCTCCCTCGGGGGTCAGCGCCGTGTGTCTCCTTTGGGGATGAGCCCGTACGGAAGCTTTGTACTGTGTCTTGGGCCTGCTGCACAGCCCTGTCTCGCTCCAGGACCTCCTCGAACCTGGTAGCCCTTGGAGACACATATGTACTCGGCCTGCAGGTCCAGGGAGGCCACTGAGGTGGTGCCCCTCCTTGGTAGGAGAACGATGGGACACAACACCGCGCCTTTACCTAAACTCCAAGGTGGTGTCCCAGAGCGCCCCAGACTCTGAATACTTCATCCACGCGGCCCGCCCCGGATCTTCCCAGCGTTCCTCTCTCGCCCCCTGGCCTCCGTGTGTCCTGGGGCATTCAGCGTCCTTCCCTCCTCCTCCCCCATCTGAACCAACCAGCGTGACCCCTCAACGCGGAGGGCGAGCCTGATTGTTCTCTGGAGTGTCAGAACCACCACCGGAGACCCTGCAGGTATGGCGATGACGTTCGGCTACAGGGTAAGGACAGCCCTGGAGAAAGACAGTAAGCGTGCGTTGCTGTGCTTCCTTCATCAAAGCAGAGCGCTTTTAACCCTCTTTACCGACAGGGGTGGGCAAGAACACATTTTCCGTATCAGTGACCACGTCCCAAGGAGCGGAGGCGGTGTTGGTTTGGCTCCAGTGAAGAAGCACTACGGTGTGTGTCTGGAGGCTTGGTTAGGTGCCTGCTGGCTCACCATCCGCCGCCGCGATCCGTCTGGTCCTCGTGGAGGAAATGGTCAGGAGTATGATAGGGACCTCCACCCTCGCTTCCTTCAAGTGATTGGTAGTGGGCGGGGGTCACCCATGCTGGGTGAGGGGTCGCCAGGGATTATCAGGAGCCTATTTGGCACCAGCAGTGGACTTCTTAGCAGTGTCTGATTTTGGCCACTCAGCTCTAGGACCCCTTCCTAAGGGACTTTACCCCCACCCCCCCATCATCCAGGCCCTGGGAGAGGTGCTGAGAGGCAGGGACTGTATTTGGGGGAAGAGCACAGAGGTGAGGGGCACCGGGGATGATACGTAGGGAAGGAGGGAGAACCAATCCAGGGGCATGTCGTTGAGCTGGTGGCCACTGTGGGCAACCGGATGGTCCCCAGAGGGAGCGGATGAGGAGCTAGAAATGAATCCACCAGAGGAGCAAAGAAGCAGCATTATCCTCTGGTCAAGGATGGCTCCTCTTTGCACTTCCGGGTTTGCCCGTGCATCACGAGGGCTCCCGAAGGCGTCCCCAAAGCCAGCAGCAGAAAAGCCCGAAGGCAGAGAGTAGAAGCCATGCAGCGTGGCAAGGGGAGGTGCTGTCAGCGTACAGCCACGCACAGCCCGCTGCCGCGGCAAAGGCTGGGGGGAACAGATGGGTGGGAGGTGGGGCGTGGGATGCGTCTGATGCGTGGGCTCAAGTTGGGAGACCTTGGGCAAGTCCCCAGCCTGGGCCTCACTCTTCCCACGTGTAGTGCTGGGTTATTAATAACCATTCCCGAGGGGGTTCGAGAATCACTTGAGACGGTGCTGGTGAAGGCTCTGCAGACGGTACAGCTCTGCCCTAGCGGAAAGGACTTGGAGACACTGCGTGGACGTGGCACCCTGGATGCAGCCCCAGTGTTTTCCTGGGGCCGCCTCTCCTTCCAGCAGTGCTCTGACCCCCAGGCTTCCCCGTGTTCATGGGGACAAGAGGTCCCTGTCAGCTAGACAGTGAGAAGCACCTCGTCACACCTCAGACGGGCCCCGGGGGGGTGACGCTTCTCCCTCTGTGGTCCTCCCCTGTCTGGCCCCTGCCCCACCCCAGTCCCTGTGCCAGGGAAGTCTTGTCAGTGCCTCTGAGAGTACCCAGGGGACCCAGGGCATTCTCCCAGTAATGACTGCTGATGTTTCAGAGACGTGTGTCATCACCCCAGGATTGTGACAGCTCCGTGAAGCAGGCAGGGGAGGAGGACGAGACAGCCGCTGTTGAGAGGAGGTGGCGTTGGTTTGAAGCAGAGCATCTGGGTCGTCTGCTGCAGGGGAAGAGGTGCAGAGGAGGTCTGAATGCTGAAGAAAAGTTTTTAGGAAGTGTGCCCGAGTCCGCCCCGGGCTCCCCATCAGCCTCCCCACCACCACCCCCCAGCCCGGCCTCCAGTGGAGTCAGAAAAGTGTGAGGGGAGGAAGGGACACGTGGGGGAAGGGGTGAGGGGCAGAGACATGAGCATAGCCCTGGGGGAGCACCGAGGGACAGGAGTTCCACCTCCGACGTCTCCAGGGGGCGGGAGGACTGTGTAAGTGCAAAACTGTGACCGTCTTGCAAAAGCGTTGTCCTTGCTCTAGGAAATGATGGAAATCTCTGGAGCGGGTGGACAGAAATGACCACCCTGGGGGTCTTGGGGGGGGGCCTGTGTTGGGCTCGCCATCCCCTGCCAACCCCACTTGTGCCCTGGGTGGAAAGCTTGGCTTCCCGTAGCCGCTAGAGCTAGCTGGCCCTCGCCAGTGCCGGAGGAAGCAAGAGAGCCCCCGATTCCCCTCTTCTGCTTCTCCCACTCCACTCGCCTCCCCATATTCCCCTTAAAAGTCTCTGGAATTCCCTCTCTCGGCCCCTTGACTTTGGAGCCCAAACAGGGCAGGTGTATCCAACATGGAAAGTGGGAGAGAATGCCCCTGCGCAGGAAGAAGGGCTCCCCGTGAGGACAGCACCTCTCAGCTCCACTTACCGCTGGGCCGATCAACGTGGTTTTACGCGGCACTTTTTTGTTTTTGTTTGGCGGGAAGAGAGGTGATGCTTCAGGGAAACTGGGAGAGGACGGGAAGAGAGATGTGTGGGGTCTTAGGAAGAACGGAGGTGTGAGGGAACGGATGAGGAAGGCGCTGAAGGCAGTGGAGACCCGGGGGCGGGGGTGGGCTCCTCCTGAGGGACTAGGGACGTGGCCGGCCCAGCCGCCCGCTTCCAGAGACGCCCAAGGGTGCATGGGTGGCTTTGTCCTCCCCCGCATGGCCTCTGCAACTGGTCTCTGCATAAGGCGGGGGCTCAGGGGCTCAGACCCGTTCACGGGGCAGGGCAGTTTTCTGGGTTTTTGTCCCCTTCCCCTGACAAAAACTTGCTCTCCATGCCAAGTTCCCTTTTGGTTTTTTTTCTCGTCGAGTTGATGTGTGGGATTTTGCCAGCCCAGCAAAGCTTTCTTGGCTTCAGTAACTCCCTGTGGACATGCCCGGGGAAACCTCATGGTGCAGCTCCCTGCCCCTCTCGGGTACAGCAAGAGCCAGACGGTGTAGAGCCCCAGGGCTCTGCTCCCTCACTGCCACCCTCCTGGGGGGCACCTCTGCCCCTTCCTGCTGAAGCAGCCCCCATCGGTTATGCCCCAGGCCCTGGGTGACTCCGTCTGTGGTGCTTGTTTCCTCGTTTTCTTAATATTTACTTCTGGAATCGGAGGCAGCGTTAGAGACACGGCCGACCGCGGTACCTGCTGATCGATACGGGGGCTTTGGATCTCCCCCTGGAGCCCCGTCTTCTGACCCACTGGGTTGGCCGTGGCCAAGAGCACGTGCCCCGTGGGCTTGCCACTCTCTAGGAGCCCTCCAGCGTTCCTCTCCACTTCCAACGCTGACGGCTTGAGCACCACCGTGAGGCTGCTTTGTTTAGGACACACTACGCTTTGGACATTTGCCACCTCACTGAGCCTGGGGCAGTAGTTTGGGTACTTTCCGCCCCCATTTTACAGATAAGGAGACCGACTTGGAAAGCTTTAGAGCAGGATTGTCCTGTCGAACTTTCCACAGCCGTGGATATGTTTGGTGTCTGCATTCAGGACGGCAGCCACATGCCGCCCGGGACCGCTGAGTGCGTGACACGTGGTAGTGCAGTGGAGGAGCTAGAGCTTTGCTTTTACTTAATTCCGACTGAGGCGTTAGAGACTTACTTAAGGGCGTCTACTTACTTTCAGAACTGGGCCTCAACCAGGCAGTTCTGAGTCACCTGTCCCGACCCAGAGGCCACTGACGTCTCAGAGTCTACAGTTGGGTTCAGACACTCAAGATGCTCTCACCTGCCCCTTGACTCTCACCAGGCTGGTTTCCCTCTCCCTGCAGCTCAGCGTGGTGCAGCCCCCAGGCGCACTCCTGTCCTGATTGTGCTGCCCACCCTTGCTGCGGGGGAGCTATAGGAGGGAGACGAGGGAGTGGCACAGCAGGTGTGAAGCCCTCTGAGGGACATGGCTGCTTCACACCAGCTTACGGGGTGGGGGTGGGTTCCCCAGAATGGCTGGCGCTGGACTGCAGCAGGGATCACTAGCTTCCTTGAGAGAAGAAGACAGGGTGAGCCCATCAGACCCTACAGCACGTCTTCTCATCCCCTGTCTTGCAGGGTCTCACTCCACGGGGACAGCCCCCCACCTACTTTCCACTGGCCCAGGGTCTCCTAGATCTGCTCCTCCTCTCCCTGGGCACTGGTCCTCATTCACAGCCTCACAGCTGAGCCGCAGATGCTTTTCAGCTTCGTGTGCTCAGCATCTTTGTGGGAGTGGATTTGTATCTTAGCCCTGGAGAACTGTAGAAAGTGAGGCTCCAGATAGCTAGCTCAGAGGCACAGAGGGGGCTTCTGGCTCCCCTAAAAATCACCCTGGAGTGGCCAGAGGGCTGAACAGCAGGCTAAAGGGGGGCACAGGGAGCCCATCAGCCTCTCTGAGCCTCAGCTGCCCCTGCTCTAACTGTCCCATCTCACAGGGGTGCTTGGGGTGCATTGAGGTGACATATAGGAATGAGCTTCAGGAGCTGGAGTGCAGGACACACAAATGTCACTGTAGCCTTGCGCTGTAGCCCCTGAAGGCTGGAAGGACATCGGAGTCAGCTTCCCCACCCCCAGGTACCCCTGGGCCCTGTGTGGATGGAGAGGAGGCAGGGTGTGGACACAAGGAGGAAGCCCTGAGGAAGCAGCAGCCACGTAGGGAGCTGGCTTTCTGGTCTGGTCCAGTGCAGAGGATGGCCAAGCATGCCGCCCATGACCCTTGAGGATGACAGCTCACCCCACACTCTCCTGACACAGAACAAGGCCCCAGATGGAGAAATCACTTAGCATGCTGGGAAAATCGGAAGCACATACCAAAGTCACGGGTACGTGTTGTCCTGGTGGCCTTGTGTAGGGTCAAGATGTGCCCCCCCATACCAGGAGATCCCTACGTTGGGGGACATGTGTGGGAAAGAGGGGACAGGAAGATAGATGCATTGTGTCTTCTCCTTCCCTCCCCGACTTACCAAGGGTCATGGAAGGGCCATAAAGACGGGTGTCCAGTTAGATACAACCGCCTCGGCCACCAGCACAGTTCAGAGCAAAGACAGGGCCTCCTGCCTCAGCGCGTGGAAGATACGTCTGTTGAAAGAGATATCTGTTTCCTGGTTTGCCCTGGGGAGAAAGGAGCTGGAAATAGCACCAGGAGGAAGGCGTGGGGAGTGACGGAGAGACACATACAAAGACAGAAAAGACAGAGGGAGAGACACAGAGAGATAAGCCCAGGAGAGACAGAGAACAAAATATGGACACCCCTCCAAGGGACAGCTGCAAGCGGGTACACATCTCATCTCTGCATCTGCCCCTACAGGGGGAGAAAACACAGCTCATGGGATCCAGGGTGGCCCCGTTGCCCCCCTATGGCCAACCCCCCGGCGTAGGCAGAAGCCTTGAAGCAGAAACTAAAGTCTCTTCCATCCTCCCCCTGGGCTTAGCAGACACCAAGAGGGAGCCCTGGCATCCACGGCGTCCTTCTCAGCACGCATGAGTCCTCCCCGGGGGTGGGTCTGCGGCTGGTTTCCACCAGCGTAATTCTAGGGCGCACCCCTCACCACCAACCAGTGTGAGTTCTGAGAATGCAAACAAGTTTGAGCATAAGCCAGAACAAACAGTAATTAGGAAGGTAAATCCGATGCAAAAATAAGCATAATGCATTTCAAATTCAAATAAGAATATTTGTGGACTCTATGCTCTTTCTGAATTATCAGTGGAACGTTCCACTCCATTTGCATAGATAATTGAGAGTTAACTGTACTTTCTGTACAAAGGCCTGGGAGATGATCGGAGCAAATTCGGCCCAGCTAGGTGGAGAGAAAGAAAACTCATCTGGCCACTGCAGAGAGAAGGGACCTAGAACAAAGCCCGGCTTTAGGCACTCAATAGATATTTGTTGAATTAATTAGCATGATTTACTGAGCATCTACTGTGTGCCAGCTCCTTTGTATACGGAATGTCTTTGAATCCATCCCCACAACCTTTGAGGGAGATATTGCTGTCCCATTTTTATAGATGCAGAAAGTAAAGCTCAAGATGTTGAGTCGCTTGCTCTGAGTCACATGGCTGGTCAGGGCAGAAGTAGGCTTGCCTCCAGGTCCGGGTGGCTTCCAAGCCTGAGTGTGTACCACTTCCTGCTGGTGGAGGGTTCCAGAAGGGCTGAGGCTGTATGTGTGTGTGTGTGGTGGAAAGCAGGAGACAGGGGATTTTCCTACAAGCTCAGCTCTGCTTTTGTTCCTCAAGAAGAGGGCAGTGACTCAGACCCCACATCCTGGGTCCCACTTTCCCCCTGGGACACCCTCTAATCTCTGTTTCAAGAAAAGGGCTCTGTTTCTTCTCCATCCACTGAAATGGGAAGAATGAGATGCATCCTCCTCCCTCCTTCTCCCTCCCTTCTGGCAGGGGGTGGAGGGGTGCTGGGGCGTACAATGAGGCTGAGGGTATTCTGGATGCCTGGGAACCGATCTGTCCAAAACACTAGGATGATGACGATAATTATTGCCATGGCCTGTATCACCGGATTGGAATTTCCAAGTCCTCTCATTCTACACTGGAGAGGAAAATCAATACGCTCACCCAAGGAGCCGAATGCAAACAAGTTCAGCCGCGTGGGAGCTGGCTGCTGGGACGCTTTTCTCCCAGTGCAGGTCGGGAGGCAGAAGTGCCAGCCATGAGTGAAGCCCCAAAGCTGAGCAGTGCATGGAGTGCTCATTTCCTCGTCCAGTCCTGGGCAGGCAGGAGACCCAAGAAGGAAAGCCACTGTTGGCTCCTGGGCTTGTGGGGGCCGCCGTGGTGGGACATAACGATGACCTCAGTGCCAGACATCAGGATGGAGTAAACCGATGGTCAAATGAAGCAAGACCCCGTTGCCAGACATCTGTGTTTGGGGTGGGGGAGTCTGTGTGCACTTCCTGCCAGCGCAGACTTGCGTTCTCTGGGGCCCCACCCCAAGAAGAGACCCAGCTTGCTGTTCCTTCTGCATCCCACCGCAGGCCAGCGGCTGTCACAGGCCGCATGACAACAATGAGACGATGGAGCCGGGGCTGAGTGTGGAGACGCCCGCATGAGCCCAGTGCCGCCCACTGCAAGTACAGTGCAAAACCACACGTGTCCGCACGTCCCCTTCCCGTAGCCACATTTAAAAAGTGAAAAGAAACCGGTGAGACGAATTATAACAATATACTTTATTCAGTCTGGCATATCCAAAATATCACTGTTTCAACAAGTAATCAGATAAACAAATTATTTTTCACTCTTTTCGTGGTGCTGAGTCTTTGAAATCCAGCTTGTGTTTTGCACCCACGGGACCTCATGGATCCTGTGTCGGACGATACCAGCTCCAGGGGAAGCTCTTGAAGAACCAGGAGGCAATCTGCACCCAAATTCCGGGTGGAATTCCCTTTCTGGGGACTAGAGTTTCCTTACTGGAAGCCCCCGTAGGCCATGTGGCACCTGGGATCCTGAAGAGAAGCAAAGAGGAGAAAGTAGCTCACATCCATTTCTGCCAACGCAGGTATAGGCATGAAGGCTGAGCCGTGTGGAACACGGACGAGGTTGGTGTCTTGAGAAAGTGATCCGTCCGATTTTTCTCTTACCACTTCTTTTTCACAAGGAGAATTGATCCACCAGATGGAAAGAACACCAGATTTTTTTTTTTTTCCCAGGGCTGCCTTCTGTCCCCATCTCAATGATCACTTTTGCTCTGCTAGTGATGACAGTTTCTCCTTCATATTCTCTCCCGCCTTCTCCGGACCAGGTTGGGAGGCATCAGGGCTGCCCACCCCAGCCCAGAACACCTACTTACCCCATTGGTGTCTGGCCACCTTCCCGTGTGCCAGCTTAAGTGATTCTCCTTTTAAACCGCCTCCAGACAGGCACTGAACCAGCTGCTCCGTCCTCCAGAGAAGAACCCGGCCAGCTCAAGCCTCCATTGACCCTCTCCACGGCATTTACTCTCAAAAATACAATTCCAATACAGTAAAGATTCTGGTCTCCCAGCGTGGATTTCCAATTACCCACACTCGGCCAAGTGGCAGCCACTTCATTATAATTCTGTAATTGCCATATAGAATTCCTATAAATTTGCTGTTAATTTTTAACCACCGCATCCTTCTCTTAGAAAGTGTAACAATAATTTGAAAATCTATAGACGATATTTTTAAGTGGATGGAGGCAGAGTCGGTGGGGGGTGTGTGGGGGGGAGAAGGTGGGGGAATAAATCCAGCGGGGGCTAGTTCTAGAGGAAATCCTAATGGAACAGCAGTGGTGGTGAGCGTATGAAGGTGGGTCTGGGGCTTCTTTCAACTTCCATGCAAACGCTTCTTCCTAATATACGGCGTGTTGGTGGCAGCAAGGATTGATCAGAGTCTGATCCGGGAAGATCCTGCTCTTAAATGAGAATGGCTTTGCACACGGGGTCCTCCGCTCACGGGCGCGCTCCCCGCCCCCACCGGGAGGTAATTTACAAGCCTGGCTTCCGAGTGTAATCTTCCCGCATTGTACTGCTCCACGGTGCCTCCCCGAATTGCAACACGGACCAGGTCTATAAAAGATGCTTTGGAGGAACGGAGGAAATGGCAGTCACACAGGCACCCCCCCCCACCCCCTCCACCCTCCTCCCCACCTCCCGCCAAGCAAGTGAAGACCCAGGTGCTAAGCAGAGAAATTAGCCTGCCTTTCAGGAGATGCTAATGAGGCAAGTTGTAAGGGGATGAGTTGAGCCAGAAAGGAAATTGTGGGGCCCTGCAGAAGCCACAGGGACCAGGGAGCTGCAGAGACCCCGACCAGGTAGTCCTAAGAGCACCCGGCTTCTCCTTGGGGGGTGGAGGGAGTAGGGCGGCAAGGGGGTTGCAGGTGGTCAGAGAATGAGAACAGTCTAACTGAAGACAGACCGTGAGAAAGTGCAAGGTCTCAAGGGGGTCTCCTCTGCTGGGGAGGATGTTCCCGTGCAAGGTGCCGTCAGCAGTGCCAGCCCCCCCCCGCCCCCCCCATGCCACAGTGAGGTAATTTGCCCCCACGGGGGCCTTGGCTCTGGCTGGCGAGTGGGGCCGGCTGGAGCTGTCCCTGGTGCTGCAGGGCCCGGAGCCGCGTCCTTCCAGCTCCTTCCCCACTGCCAAGTCCAGTCCCGTCCCCACTCCTAGAGAAAGGGGGCTATTGGCTCCAGGCTGGGCGGGTTATCAGGCGGCGGCAGCGGTGAGAAATTGGGCCACGGAGCGATTTGAAGGTCCCAGTGTTTGATCTATTGCGGGGCTGGCTCCTTGCAGCTTTGCTGCCCCTGCCTTTGGTGACCTGAGAGAATTAAAGCTGCCTTAAATACAGTCTCTGCTGGCTGTATATTAATCGAGCAGGAATCAAAAGTCACAGCATCCTAGGGAAGTAAGAAAAGGCACAGACGGCTCCCCCTATCCTAATGCAGCAACTCTCAGCGGGAGGAAAGCCTGGGAGCTGCTAAGACAGCACAGCGCTGCCAGCCTTCCCCAAACCTCCTTGCCAGTGAATTCTCAGAAACCTTGTGTCTTGGAACTGGAGGGTTGTGTTGATGCCAAACAGTGCTGGACCCCAGTGCTAGGATAGATCAGCAACGAGGAGGGCTTCCCCCCTCCCGGGTGTGACAGGGAGCAGAAGGGTGGAGGGCCAGCAGGGGTGGGGGCCTCCAAAAGGCTCACACCCGAGGCCCCCGTGCCTCCCCCAGAGATATCCTGCTTCCCCTGCTCTTGGCAACCTTTAGAGAGTCTAACGAAACAAGCAGCATCCGCTGCCCCTTTCTCTGCTGCATTGTACTCACAGTGGGCAGCAATTCATACAACTTCCCCACGTGTGTTCTGAGCTGCCAGGCGCAGCCGACACGAGCCAGGGTCCTGCCTACCCTTCCCTCCTCCCTGGCCTGGCTCACTCCTCTCAAAGCCTGAGAAAGGACCCCACGTTGGTCCTCTCTCGTGCTGGGGGCCTGGGGAAGACGGTCCTCGGGTGAGCATCTGTTCCTTTGCTTCCCGGCAGGCAGGCCTGTCCCCACCCCTGCGGGTCCTGGGACAAGCTCTGCTCCCACGAGGCTGAGGCTTCCTCCGTGTGAGAAACCTCCCAGCCCCCACCGCCCGCGCCCCCACCTCTCACCACTGGCCGCCTCCCTGCTCCATCACTCAGCTCCTGTCTGCAGCTTGGCACTGGCCGCCTGACACAGTGCACCCGCCTCCCCTGGGCCACGCGCTTTGCCAGGACAGCACTGCCTCTCTGGGCCTTTGCTGCCTTGGGCTCCTAATGAGCTTTTAATGAGCTGATGCTTTGGCTCTAAGGGGCACGAAAGGGCAGAGGAAGCATGGAATGCCAGCCCCTCACATTCTGCTTCCTGAGGCTCGAGGCTGGTTTTTTTTTTTTTTTTTTTTTTAACTAGCTGAGTGCTAGGGCTGGGGCTACAGGCAGATGCTGGATTCAGTCTTTCAGACTCGCTCAGAGTTCAGAGCACCTGACTTTCACAGTCCTTGGGCCCAGGTGACTCCGTGGCCGTCACTCCCTCCTAACACGGCTGTGCTGCATCTGTCCCTCTGTGGCCTCTCCTCCCCCAAGGCTGAAGGAAGGGGCAGTGGTTTCTCTGCTAAGTAAGATTTATTTTAACTAATGGTAAAGTGAAGAGGCCAAGTGTTTCAATTGCCAGCTTTAGAAAGAGGCAGGAAACACAAGGGTGGGCTCTGGCCACCTCTACCCCAGGCAGCTCAGCCCCCTCCGCTGTGGATGTCAGAACAAACCTTGACCCCCCCTTTCCATGGCTGCCTAGGAGCCCTGGGCCATGTTTCCTCAGCTCAGTCCTAACTGAACTGGACACAAATCCGCGCTGGCCACAGCCACGGGAGGTTCCTAAACTGCCGCCCACATCCTGGGCGCACAGTCCACCCCGTCCAACACCCGAAGCGCGCAGCGCTGCCGTTGGGCCGCTTCCCTGGAGCACGCAGCCTTATCCTACAGGTTCTGGTGGGTGACCCGCCGCCCCTCCCAGGAGTCAGAGGACGGGACGGTGGCTTCGGCGGCGGGCCCAGGCTCCCCCTGGGCTTCCTTCAAGGCTTCCCCCTTTGAATGAAATTAAAGTGGAAAGGTTTGTTTGAGACTCAAGGCAGAATTTCTTGACAGTCAGGGTGATAAAAATCTTGATGGGCTCCCCAGAGAGATGTCAGGGTCTCCCTCAGTGGAAGTGCTTCAAGAAAAAAAAATTAAAATAAGAAGACAGCGCCTGTCCCCGAAGGCTGCGGTGAGTGCCAGCTAGAGGGCAGAGGACTGGACGGTAGGAGCCCGAGTCCCCTTCCAACTCCACTGCCCATGCCGGGGAGCCCTCTGTTTTCCCTTCCAGGGAAGGAGGGTGACCTGAGGGCAAGGGGCGGGAGCTGTCCCTGGTGCTGAAGGGCAGCAGGCGGGGGGTGGGGGGGGGGAGGCGGGGGGGGGGATGCCCAGGGTAACTTCAGTGCTGTGCCCGGGTGGGCTGCCCGGAGCTGTGAGTTGCATAGACCGCCCTTGGCCCCACAACCCCTGCCAGTGATGAACCTGTAACACAAGCCCTGCCCCAGCTCGCCTCGGTCGTGTCTGCCGTGGGCACCCAGCTATCCACGGGCATTCCGTCGGTGGGGCCCAGAGCTAGACTCATCTCCACGCAAATATACAGCCTCCCTGCGCCTCCCAGGACTCCTCCTCTTCTGTGGCCATTCACGGTGTTGGCACAGGGCATCACGGTGACATGCACAGATTCAGGCAGGATGGGAAGGCGCCTGGTGGTGGGCCAGGCTCAGGGTGTGGGATGAGGAGATGGAGGAAATCAAGCGTCTCGTGGCAGATCAGCTGGGAAACCCACAGAAGGTCTTCCTCTGTCCAATAGCAGCTTCTCTCCTTGGCTTGATCATAGGGTTCAGCAACCCTACTGAGTTCTCACGACCTCCTGCCTAATGAGAAAGAGAAAATTTAAGATAATTGCTGCACAGACCGAGCAGTGGTGTGATTAGTAAATGCCCAGGCTATTGCAAATGGCGATTACATTAACAGATTTGGTTTGGGGTTGATCCTGTTAGGAGACAGAGAGCCAAGGGCTAATGATGGGGACGCTCACAGGATCGCGCGAGCCAAGCACAGTTGTAGAAGGGAAGCGAGCGGCTTGCGTGAATCTGCAAGCCAGAAGGCTTGATTTCCAGCCTAAACCCTGCCTCCAACTAGTTGGGTGACCTTGGGCCACCTCTGTGATCCTAGAAGTGCCATCAGGTACCACGTGGGCATCATCCCACCTTCCCCGTCTCTCTTGTGAGGATCCAGGGAAATGAGACATGTTACGGCGTGTTGGAAAAGTTGGGAAAGCACTGAGCAAATCCAAGGTGCTGTTATGGTTGGCAATCAATAATGATAATAAATCACCATCTATTTTCCCCCCCTCGCACGCTCTCATTCCTGGGACGTTTAAGCAAATGTTTCAGGTTCTTGAGGCCTTAACATCAGAGACAGAAAGACAAAGTCTACTCCCCTTCCTCCTCTGGCTTCTGTGGGATTCTAGGGCCAGTGCCCTGAATGGTGGCGTGGCCACAGCTGGCACCGTAGAGCGCAGATCTGTTCCTCCAGAGCTCTCTCAGCCCGCTCCGCCTCCTTGCCAGGAGCTCACGGCCCAGATGCAGCAGGAGCCTGCGAAGAGCTTTCCAGGGCTGCAGCTGCCGAGGCCTCTTACCCACCAAGCCCCAAGGTAGAGCATCACAGCACTGGCTGGTTTCAGATGTTCTCATGGCTCTGTGATGAGCTCTCTCCCCCTCTCCAGAAGAGGAGAAGGGAGAAGTCCTGGGGGCTCATTTAAAATAAATAAAGCTTGGCAACAGCACTGAGTGGGAAGAGCCGAGTCGCACGGCACCCACAGCCCCTTTGCTGAGCGCGCTCCTCTGGTTCTCAGGCCCTGAGGGGAGGGGAACTTGCCAAAGAAAGATGTGCTTATAACTGCAACCCTGTGCAACTTCTGGCTTTGCCCATATATCTCGAGTGTGCCCTTTGCTTTCACTCTCCCTATATTTATTATGTTTAATTTTGCCGGGACATGGCTGTAAGTGAGGCGATGGACCCGAATGTGGCTGGCAAGCGCCTCTTAATTAAACAGATAAATAAACTCCTTTTGCACGCGGATTTCTACTTCTGCTGCAGTCTGCTGGGACCAGGGGGACAGCACCAGTGGGTGTGGAGGGGCTGCCGCTGGGCTGGAAGGTGGGTGCTGGCCCTGGCAGCCCGGACCCGGCCTGGTGTCCCCTCTGCACCGCCGATTGCTCTGTGGCTCGGTGGGGGGGGGGTGCGGAGGTGCCCACGGGTGGGGAGCGCCTCCAGCACCCCGTCCTCACTGGCCTGGCCACAGAGGGGAGGCTCTGGCCGGTGTGAGTGAGCCCTCTGCTGGACGAGGCCAGTGTGGCCTCAACAGCCAGGGCAGCTCCTTCCCATCCCGTTGGTCTCTGGCAATCCTCTTCCTCAGAGGGGCTCCCCCACCGACTTCTCTGCCTTCTAGGTGAATTGGACACACCAAGAGGAAGCAGAGACAGCATCTCACTCCCAAAATAGGGGAGCTGTCACCTTTGGGGATGTGAGGAGGCTCCCACCTTTTACATGAAGACAGGGAGCTCCGTGACATTTCCCCAAGGGGGTCTGTTGGAGGTGCGCCCGGCAGCTCAGGGGGCCTCCCCCGACCCTAGTCCCGTTCCCTTAGCTGTGGAATTGGGGTATGAGTCCCCCTGAAAGAGAGTTCGGTTGGCTGTGTGGGTGTCTGGTTGGTTCACACACGGAGGGGGCTTCTGGGGTTGCCCCGAGCTCTCTCAGATCCACCCTGAGCCCCACCCATCCTAGCCCATGCCAGTGCTCACGTCCAGGCCTGTGCCAAATACCCTGGGGGCTGGGGCAGGGAGCTCTGGCTCTGCTGGAAGCATGGAGCACGCTGTCTCTGTCGATTAAGGCCCAGCTGCAACCGGAGACGGTGAGCTCACCCCTTGTCCTATCACGCCTTTGCCAAGCTCCAGGCTATCCTCCCCGCATAGGTGAAGGCTGAGGACGCCGGCCTGGGCACTCGGAATGGGAGACGGGCATGCCCATGAGTAACTCAGCCCTCCGCAGCGTCCAAGGGGCCCAACCTAAAGGGACCGCGGCCTTTGTGTTCCCTGCGGGAATACACCCACATGTGGCCTTGGGTATTTCCAAAGGATGGGGGGGGGGGAGTGTCATTGGGCGATAGCGCACCAGATGGTTTGACTAGGGAACTGCCCACCTCTCATTACAAACAGAGGCCACGTCGAACACGTGTTGGCATGTGCTTTGCCAAGGAGACTCCACGTCCCCATTTCACAGAGGTACACGCCAGAGAGACTGGGGATGTTTGCGAGCCTACGGGGCCTCGGTCTCCCAGAGAGGGTGGGAAACGGGGAAGGCGGGGGGGTGGGCAGCTCTTGCACCCAGGAGGGCTTCCTCCAGGCAAGGTGACATGGGGTGGGGATGGGGGCAGGAAGGAGCCAGGAGATCTCCGAAGCCTTGGAACCACGCAGACCTTTTGAGGTGCCTCCTTGCCTGATATTTATAGTGGTGCCCAGGAGCGCAGAAATAATTACAGCTCAGTTCCTGCCTCCCTAACAAGGCCTTTCTCAGATTCAGGGCGAACGGGATATTTTTTTCCTTGGCTCTTTTTTTAAGTAGTGAATATTAGCTCTGGATTGACAGCCCTTCCCAGCGTGCAGCCTTCCTTCACCCCAAAAGCGGGGGCAGCAGAGCACCGGGCCCCCTGGGCTTCCCCCACCCACCACTCAGGAGGCACCAGGGGCCCGGGAGCACTGTGAGGGGCCCCGGGGGACCCGGAGAATGTAGTGCCGCGCTATCTAGGCCCAGGAGGTCCCAGGTGAGGAGGGCAGGGCTCCTACCGGTCAGGGTGGTGCAGACTCGAAACAATCACAGGAGACATGTTCTGTGCCATTGGGATGCTCCCAGGAGCACCGTTGGAGGAGCACAGGCCCCTTCTCTCCTTTCTCCTCTGGTCCACAGAGCTGAGATGGTCCTGACACCCCGAGCAGACAGGAGCCCAACCCTGGGGCACTGGCTTTTTGCAGCAGCTTTGCCTCCTCAGGGCCTAGGCTTCCAAGCCCGTCTGGCCACTGTGGCCACCTCAGCATCAGGATGAGCCTTGAAGTGGGTGTGAGGACGGGGAGGGCCTCACTCGTCCCTGCCAGGTGCTCTTCCAGGCATTGGGGCGACGCTGTGCAACCCAGCCAGCAAGTTGCCTGCCCTTCCGACACTCAGCTCTGCTACAGGGTTTGGCTATTCGGTGGCCTAACCCCCCCAAAGGCATCACCCTGTGGACAGAGGCCTCCCTCGATTTGTCAGGTCGTAGTAATTGGCTTGAAGTGGAAGTCACGAGCCCATGGCACAGCACAAGAAAGAGGTGGTGGGCACACAGCCACTGTCCTGAGAAATAAGCCAGACACACATGTTGTTCAAATCATTCTTCTGGAGGGTTTTTTTGTTTTGTTTTGTTTTTAACGCCGTCTTGCCATTCTCCATCTCTCTGGAGCCCAGGTGTGATTAGCTGACTGGTGGAGGCAGGTGTCTAGACATGCTCCCCGGGCCTGACGCTCTCTGGAGGTGAGGCCTGAAGCCAGGTGGCTGGGCCGGAAGGCCCCGCAGATGACCAGGTGCAAGGATGCTGGACGCCATACCAACACCAAGGCAGGCATTCTGGGGGCCAGTGACAGAGCGGGGGGCTCCCTCTAGGAAAGCTTCCCCAAGCCCACCCCATGTCTAAGCTCACCCCAGATCTGAGTTCCCACTCTCCTGGGGCCATCACCGGTCTCCGCACAGTAGGCTGCATTGGGGGAGGGGGTTGCTTTCCCCAGCAGACTCCAGGGCAGAGAACTTTGTTTCTGTAGCTCCAGCACCTGGTGCAGCACCTGTCTGCACATAGTGGGTTCTCAGTAAGGAAAAGCAGGAGCGTCCACTCAGAGGGTTTCTCCTCTGTGTTGGATGTCTGGGACATCCTCTAATCCTCTTACGGGAGGGATAAAGCCTGGATCTCAGCAGACGTTTGGTAACAACGGCAAATTAGCGAGTGAATGATTCACACAGAGAGTGGATGAAGAGCCCCGGGCTGGGGGTGAATGCTACACAGCTGCCCCAGGTCCCTGAGTGTCCTCCAAGATAGGAGCAGCCAGGGCAGCGACAACAGAAGGAGGGAAGGCTTCCGAGACAGGAGCGCAGAGCAGCAGGACTGGGGAGGCAGGAGGCACTCAGGGGGTGGCACCCTCCACAGGGCAGCCCTCTGCAGGGTCTCTCCCCTCACAGATGCTATGCCCAGCCAGGTGCCCCTCCCCCAGAGCCCCAGGCCTCAGCACCCAGCCACCCCACCACTGTCTCAGGCCGTACGGGCAGGTGCCTCTTCTGGGAGACACGTTAATAACCGTCCTGCCCAAAGGCGGGGGACTGCCTGTGCAAGTCCACAGCAGAGCGTGCCACCCCTGAGGGGACCACAGAGCGGAGCTCCAGAAAAGGAGCAGCAAGTGCAGCTACTTGCTGCAGGGCCGCTCTTCCCACTGCAGTCTTTCCCTTGACCCTTGTCACTGGTGCCACCTGCCTCCCTTCCAGACTCTGCACCCCCTTTCCTTCTAAGGCAGATGAACTGCAGGCTGCTCGGAGGGACGTGAGGGGCCGGATAGAGGGGCGTCCAAGGGGCACACGCCTGCCTGCCTCATCCAAACTGAGCGGCTTCCCAAGCAGTGCTGGGAGGGAGCCCATCCTCAACCCCCGTCCCTCTGCCCTCCTCGACGCTTCCTCCTAAACGGCCCTCCGGACAGGCTCTAGCGAGCGCAGTAAGACATCTCAGGCATCGACCACCCAGCCTCTCCTGGCAGGGACAGAAACAGAAGCCCAGAGAGGCTTTCCTAAACTTTCCTAAACCCACACAGCAGGTGAAGGGGCCTCCATTTTATGCTCAGGCCGGTGGTCTTCCCATTACAAGGCGGTCCCAGCCCTCCTTCCCTCGAGTGGGGCTCGCTCTCAGAAGTGAGAGAAAGAAGCCCAGGGGCCTTTAGATAGAATGGGGGAGTCCAGAAGTGGTACTGGGTATTCATGGGACTCTGCTCTTTCCTGGAGGAGCGTGCCTAAGGGGGGCAAGAGGTTAGGTATGTGTCCCCCCGCCCGCCCCGCCCCGCTGTCTCTACCTCTAACGGTGGCAGGTAGCTGACTGGCTGGCCCTCATAGCCAGGCTCACCTGCGGCTTGTCCTGGATTAACTGCGCCTGGTCAGGAGCCTCTGTCCAGTGTGAATGCGTGGCAGGCCGGTGGGTGTGTGTGCGTGGCTGGAGAAGCTGCAGATTCGGGTGCGGGTACACACAGGCACACACACCTGTGTCAGTGGTGGCGTAGGGACAGTCAGGCCCGGTGCCAGGCGGCGCCGGGCCCGGGGGTGGGCACATGGGCTCTCCTGCTGCATTGTGTGTGAACACCCGGTCCAGCGTGTGTGGCTGTGGGGAGGGGAGGACGCGTTGTGGCCGGTGCCCCTTGTCCCCGCCCCCGCCCCCTGTGAAATATCCACGGGACCGCGTGCCTGGGCCAGGCCGAGGGTGTCCACGGGGTCCGGGGGGCGCGCGGGCGGGCAGGGGAAGCTCCCGGGGGCTCCAGCCGGGTTTCCAAGCTCCGGGCAGCCGAGAAGCGTTCCCCGGCTAGGAAGCCTCTGCGTAGATGCCCTCATTACATCACCGACATCCCCGCCACCGCCACCGAGCCGGCCTCCCCTGCGAGCGGCGCCTCTCGGAACGCCAGGCAGGACGAGCGCCTTCCGGTCGGGCCGCAGAGCCGGGGAGCCGCTCCCCTCCGCAGCGGGCAGAGCGGGGCTCGGGGATCGGGGCGCCGGCGGGCGCGGGCGGGGGGCGCGCGGGGGCCCCGGGAGGGCGCCGGCGGGCGAGGGGTTAAGCGTGCGATCGCATCCTCTTCCCTCGGTGCGGGGCTCTGTTTGATGTTGGAGTACGCCGGGGACTCCCCCTCCCACCGCTACACACGCGCGCACACGCGCGCACTCACACGCACACGCACCACTCTTTGCAGACAGGGCTCCGGCGGCTCCAAAGTGCCGGGCGCCCGCTCCCCCGCCGCCCTCGCCGCTCCCCCCGGCACCCGCGCCCGGGCAGGGCAGCGCCGTGCATGCCTCCCTCCTGAGGAGCGCCGCGCGGGGGAGGGGAGGCCCGAGGAGGAAGAGGAGGAGGAAGAGGAGGAGGAGGAGGAGGAGGAGACCGAGAGGGCGCCGGGAGGCAGGGCGCGCGCACACACCGAGGGACGCGGAGGGTGCGAGCCGCGCAGCGAGCGCAGAGCTGCCTCGGGCCGCCGGCGCCCCCCTGCCGCCCCATGCTGTGCTCCATGGCGAACTCGGGCTGCCTCCTGCTGTCCAACTCCGGCAGCATGCTCCCGCACTCCGTGCCCTGCCCGCCCGCCTTCCTCTACCTCCAACAGGTAAGCGCCCCCGGCCCCCCGGCCCCCGCCCGCGCACGTGCGCCCCGCGCCCCACGCCCCGCGCCCTCCGCCTCCGCCTCCGCCTCCGCCTCCGCGCCGCCGCCGGGGCCCCGCTGCGCTCCCCGCGTCATGGCGCCCGGGCCCGGCGGGGGGAGCCGAGGCCGAGCGCGGGGTCGCCGGGGCGCGCGCGCGGCGCGGGGCGGGGGGCCGGAGTTTGGGGCGTCGCTCGCAACTTTTCCGAAGGCGCGGGAGGGGGCGGCGGGCGGAGTCTCGGGGGAAGCCGGAGGGGAGGGGGCGGCGGTTCTGGGCGCCGCGGTCACTTTGGGGAACTTCGCGCCGGGCTGCGGGGGGCGCGGGGGCGCGGAGCGGGGGGGGCCTCCCCGGCCGCGTCGGGAAAGCCGGGGGGGCCGCGCGGAGGCGGCGGCGGGCGGCGGCGGCGGCGGGGGCCGAGCTCTGCTGCAGCGGGGACCGCGCGCGGGCCTCGGGGGAGACGGGCCACCCGCCCGTGGGGCTGGCGAGGGAGGCCCCGGGGCTCCGGCCGGCGGGGAGGGGGCTGGGGCCGCACTTTTGCGATCTGCGGGGCTGCGCAGGAAGCTCGGGCTGGCGAGGGGGGCGGAAAGCCGAGCGCCTCTGAGCCCCCAGATCCCCAGGACGCTCCACGGAGGTGCGCGCAGGGCATCAGCGGCCGCCTGCCCGCCCGCCTGCCGCGGTGCGCGGGGCGGGGGTCCTGCGATCCCACCCGATGCGGAAGCAGCGCGGTCCCAGGCCTGCATTGGGGATGCAGGGGGCACCTCCTCGCCTCCCCCGGGCCCCCGGGTCTCTCGGGGCTGCGGTTCCCAGTGCCAGCCCCAGGCAGAGCCGGCCGGGGGCTGCAGTACCCCGCCTCACCCACCCGGCCGCCCACACCTCAGGGCTCCTCCTCCCTCCCCGCACCGTGGGGCTGCCTTCTTTATCTTTAGCACCCCGAACCTCTGCTGGGCCTGCAGGGATGGGGGCGGCTGCTTGCCTGGAGAGGCCTTGGAGATCTTCAGGCTGACTGTCCTGGGGCCTACACACCCAGCTGGAGGGCTCCCTCAGGACCAGGTCTCCACCACGGGTGGGCGTGGAGGTGGGAGGCAGAGGGTAGAGGGTATCTCACCAAAGCTGGCGGTCAGGGTCAGGCCGGGCCTCATCGACTGGGTGAACGTGGATTTCCACCACCTCCCCCATGTATGCATCTAAAGGGAGGAACACAGAAGCGTGTTTCTTGGAGACGATGACAGGCTCCAGGTGGGGCTGGGCCTTCGGATGGTGGGTTCTTGTCTTGCTGTGCCCCCCTTGGGCTCCCCGGAGAGCCAAGAAAGAAGGGGCCATTGCAGGGGGCTCCGGAGGAGCTGTGGACCATGCAGGTGAAGAAGGGGCCCTCAGAACTGAGCCAGATCAGCCAGACCTCGGGCTGCTGGGCGCTCAGGCCGGCCCCTTACAGGGATCCCCACGGCGGGCGGTGCCGAGCATGTGAGCAGCTGCAGAGGGAGGGATGGGGGGCTGTCCGATGGTGGGCACAGACGGCAGTCGAAGCGGCCTGTGGTGCAGAGACCTTGGCCCTTGGTCCCACCCTCCCTAGGACCACCTGTGACAGCTGGGCGGTCCTGGGCACAGCTCAGTGGCAACGAGAGCTGCTGAGGGGGGGCCCCCATGCCCCCCAGGCAGGCAGGTATCCAAGCCCAAGCCGTCGCCAACTTCCCCAATTCCCCCATCATCATTGGAGTCGCAGACGGTGGGGGCAGGCCCGGGAGGTGAGCCTCTCAGGGCGTCCCAAATTTCTATGAGTGCAGCAGTCACTTGGGGACCTCTGGGGTGGGGCCCAAGAATCTGCATTTCTAACAAGCTCACAGGTGAAATCCTGGAGCAGACCACTCAAGGAGCAAGTGTCTGCCCCACCCCCCATGGCCACCCCCAGGAATGTCCTGGTCTGCTGGACCCCAGGAGACCCCAGGAGACCCCAGCTCCGCAGGCAGACCGCGAGATTGGAGATTAATCCACAGCATATTGGCTGTGTTAGGCCAAGTCCGTTCACCTCTCTGAACCTCAGGATCTTCCTCTGAGAAAGAGGACGAAAGCATCCCGTCTTCTCAGGCTGAGTCGGAGGGTCGAGTTAAGATGAAGTAGTGGCCTCTGAAGAATGCCGAACGTTGGCACAGCCTTGACGGAGTCAGACCTGTGCCCGCACTTGGGGTGAATGTACCCACACGACCCTGGAGGAAGGCGCACTGATTTCTCCAGGGCTGGGTGGGTGCGTCCCCGGCTGGTGGTATCTAGAGCTTTCTGTAGGGGCAGCGGTAAGGCAAAGAGACGCTGATGAGCCATAGCCATCCCCGGTGGGTGTCAACCATGAGCAGAACAGTTTCTGGGAAAGCCAGAGCGTGCCCACTGGGCCGGGCTCTGCGGGGCCCTGTTTCCTTCGAAGGGGCCTGCAGCGGGTGGCTGTGTGTCCCTGAGGGCCGGGAAAGATCTTGGATGCAGCCATTTCCTGGCTTTCTGTAGGGACATACGTTTGTAGGAGCACACGCAGCTCTGGTGGCCCAGAGTCGATACGAAACAAATAATGACGGGTAGTTGGAGACCGCCTCTGGACTGAGGCAAAGGCTCCTGTGTCCCCCCGGGAAGTGGAGGCCACGTGGGGAGGGGGCCCCCGGGTGGCCCCCGGTCAGGTGTCCAGGATCGGAGCCCCACGGAGCAGTGGCAGGTGTGCATGCGCGAGCCCTGGTGCCGTGTGCAGGCCGTGTGCTCCGTCTCGGCAGCGTGTCTGAGAACAGGAGCAGGAGCAGATACGGGAAATCAAGCAAGACAAGAGACATGGTTTGCGGCGCATTGAGATGCAGCATTTAAACAGGCAAGCAGTGGAGACGTGCAGTCTTTCAAACTTGAAATTAGAAGGTAACACCTCAACCAGCAGCATCCCGACCTCCGTTCACGCAGCGACAGAGGACAGCGCCGTTTCCGGCTGCGTGGGCTGGACCCCCCGAGCGTGCGGAGACCCCGACCACGTCCCCCAGGAGACACAGCGACGCTGTAATTCATTAGAGACGCTTGTCGTCAGGCGTCCCTCCTCCCAGCCTCTCCTAGGCGGTGCCCATATTTGTCAGAGTCCTAACTGTCCGCCGGGACAACTCCAGGTCACCCGACACCCGGAGACATCCGGCTGCAGTTGGTTCCTTAAGAGCTTACCCTCGGGGCCCTGGGCGGCCTCGGTTTCCCCGCCTGCCCAGCCCACCGCCAGAGTCCACCCAAGGGCTCCCTGTGAGCAGCCCAGAGCCCTGGTCCCCCCACATCTGGCCCCTCCTCGGGACCCTGGGGTGGGACCCAGGAAGGCTGTCATCCGTGGTGCATTGCGGCCAGCCCAGCAAGGGGTGAGGTCGATCCTGGTCACCTTTCAGAGCAGGAGGGAGCTTGTTTGAAAATCTAGAACATCGGTGAGACTCCCCGTGAGGCTGCAGTCTGGGCCCCAGGAGAAGAAAGTTTTAGGGAGCGGGAGGGAAACCCCCTGTTCACAAAATGGGATTTTTGTCACTGTTACGACTTACTATCGAGCTGCAGCGTCCTACAGAGGAATCTTATCACCATATCCGGTTGCAAAGCTGGGAAATCGCGCTGCGGGGGAGGCACTAGGGCCCTAAGTTCCTTAAGAGGGAGCGTTGGTGATGGGGGGGGGAGGTGGGCGCTGGCAGGATGCGGGCGGTGGGAGGGAGAGCAGGCCCTGGAGCCCGCAGCGCCGGGACCTTCCTGAGGGCTGTGTCCTGAGCTCTTCTTCTTCTGATTTTCTTCATCTTCTTCATCGGGATGAAATCACAGCCTCGCTTGCCCTCGAAAACACTGGCAACCACCGGAAGTTTCCACGGAGGATGTGGCATTTCCACCCCGCGGCCAGCGTGAGGCAGCTTGCAGCTCGGGGGGGTCGTTGACGGCAGGAAGCTGTCCCTCGGGCCGTGGAACCCCTTCTGGGGGCTCAGGGAGTTCTAGGGTCTGAGATTCATTAGGAAGCTCTTCTCTTATTAATAATCATTTTGGGGGTGGGAGGTTAGCCACACCACTAACTCCGTTGGATGAATTACGGTAGCAAAGGTACCGCGGCCTCTCATACCGCCCAAGCGCACCTGGGCTGTTGTCTGTTCCCTGGGTTGCTGGCGTGTCCCCTCCGTGTGACCCCAGGAACCCCACCCGAGACCTGCTTGTCACAGGCCTGCGAGTACCCCCGGCCCGCGGGAGGGCCGGGCACAGAGCAGATGCAGTGTGAGTCTTCAGAAGCGCAGCCGTCGGGGGCTGGCCCGCTGCTGTCGTCTGGTGGCCTCACGTAGCAGTTATTTCTGTGGGTTCCTACCTGGTTGGTGCACTGGCCACTCACCTTTGGTGCAGAATCTGCTGAGTGTACGTGCACGGTTTATGGTTAAGGAAACTGAGGCACAGAGAGGTTGGGTGACACGCTGGCTCGTAAAGCCACCGACAGGCAGAGCCCAGAATCAAGGCTCTCGCGCTGGTGGGGCTCCTCGAGGACCGAGGGGTTTCTCCCCTCTGCCCGGGGCAGGGTGCTCCGTGTTCAGACCCAGTGGAGCATGAAGTGTGTGCCAAGCAGAGTGGCCTGAACCCCCGCTCCCCCGGGGGCGTCTCTGCCCAGAGGCAGGGGCGCGTGGGGCGTCTTCCGAGGCCGAGCTGGTGCGTCATAATGCAGACGGACGTGTGTGTCTCAGGGCCTGGAGGAACTGGGGTGGCCATGTCTGTCGCTGGCCTCGAAGCGGGTGTGGGGAGGCCGATCCTTCCCCGGACAGCACTTGTAGGGTCTTCCAACTCCGGTAGGAGGCCTGCGTGTGTTTCCTGTAGTTACGGTTGATGACTGGGGTTCAATGACATACGCCATTTCCTGGCATCCCAGGTGCGGGGTTGGCTTGGGGTAGGCTTGGCCATCCTTCCCCCGCCTTCAGGGGGGACCCCCAGTGAGCCTGTGAAGTGGGTCCATCTGTCCCGAGGCTCTGGGCGCTTACTGAGCACAGAGAAGCCACGTCCCGACGGCCCCGCGTGAGGACCCGAGTTTGCCAGCCTCCCCCGCCTCGGGGCCGTCGGGGCCAGAGGGGCAGGCGTGGCAGTACGTGGGGCTCGGTCCACAGCGGTTGGCGTGCTGGGAGGTCTGCAGAGGGCAGGGCAGGACCCTGCAGCAGGACAGACTCCACCTGGGGCTGGCGCCCCCTGCACGGTCCGACCAGGCGCTGAGCCACGGAGCTGGGGGACCGCGTGTGGCTGCCATCCTTGGAGAGACCAGGCTGAGGTCCCAGAGCGGGTGGTCCCTGCCTCTGTGGTCCTGGGGACAGCCACAGGAGGGGGCTCAGAGCAGAATGTGGGGCTCTCGGGAGAGGGCCGGAGCCGGCCGCACCGGGGGCCACCTCTGGGAGGGTGCCTGCGCCCCCAGCACCTGCTCGCGCCGGGGCCAAAGGAGGTGGTTCTGTGGCCAGGGCCCAGAGCTCCCGGTGCTGTGGGATCAAGGGGCCCTCGGGGGCCTGTGCGGCCAGGGGGTGGATTCTAACCCGGGCCCTGAGAAGCAGCCACTGCAGAAGGGGCTCCCTTACTCCCCAAGGGCAGGGCTTGGCCCGCCCCCCAGACTTCTGGGGTCCTGGCAAGGCTGCACACGGCTGTCCCCACCTGCCCTTGGCCTCTTTCCTCCTAGCGTCTCTTTCTGAGCTTCCTGACTGGCCTCCAGCCTTTGTCTTCAGCCTTCCTGTCCATCCTCGCATCCAGATTTTTCCATGCTTCTAAGCCTCTCCCCCTTCTTCCCTCCCGGCCTACTTTCTCTCCTTTCCCATATTCATTCCCCCTGTCTCTCCCCTTCACCCCGTCTTCCCCCCAGGGGATTCCAGCCCCCTTCCTCCTCCCCTGAACTCCGGCCTGCCTGTGCAGCCCCCTGCAGCCCCCGTACCGCCTGCCAGCCCATGGGCAGATGGCTGTGTGGTTCCATCTGGGGCCGCGTGGCCTGGAGCAGGACCGTGTGCCCAGACCTGTGTGCTGCCGGTGCAGCGGGTCTGTGGCATCCGGGCCCCCTGGGAGAGCGAGCCCAGTTCCGGAGGGAGGCCCACCGTGGCGAGGGCTGGAGGCCTCTGGCTGGTGAGCTCTGGCTGCTACGGGTGCTGCTCCCGGGAGCCCCGGGGAGGCTCTGGTGCCAGCCGGGCCCAGCCCACCTGCGGCAGCTCCACCCCGCAGTGGAAGCAAGTCCTCCCCCCCAGGCCAGGAGCTCCAAGGGGCTGCCAAAGTCTTTGTACCCCTCGGGTCCCGGGGCAGCTTAGAGAGTCTCCAGAGGAGGGGGAGCAGCATCCCCAGAGCACCCACACAGTATTCATGGAACAGCCATGGGCCCTGCAGTGGGCCCCGGGTCGCTGGGTCCTGTGCCCCTGGGCTCACAGGCTCTGCTCAACCACAACTCTTAGTTCCAGGAGCCGTGAGCACATCTTTTCCCGCCGTGGCCCTGAGGGCGTCGTGCAGCCCACGCACATGGTCAGATGGGGAGCCAGCCCGTGTCTTCCCTTCCAGGCCCGGGCTTCTGTGTCTCTAATGTGGGACTTTATGTCTTCCACTTCCCCGGCACGGGCTGTGGGAGCTGCAGAGGCTCCTACCTGCGCCCCGCAGCCCATACCTGTCCTGTCACCACCAACTGAGACGTGGTGCCCATGTGTCAGGCACCCAGGTAAGCCAGCTTCAGTGGGGGGGGCAGGTGGGTGTCGGGGGGGGGGCTGCAGTGCATGTGTGTGGTCATGTGTGTGCACGTAGTTGTATATCTAGGTGTGCACACATGAATGCGGTTGTGTGTTGAGGCAGGAGGAAGCCACCATGACCGTGAAGACACGGCCCCTGCCCCCGGGGAACCTACCACTCAGCGTTTGGGGATGTTCTGGAGGGAGAGTCCCCTCGTCCCTCACCTCTGCTCTGGGCCTCCTGGCCACAGGAGGTCCCGGCGTGGCTGTCCTTGTTCTCCTGTGTCCCTCGGTGGAGA
Source organism: Canis lupus baileyi (assembly GCF_048164855.1). Classification (NCBI taxonomy): domain Eukaryota; kingdom Metazoa; phylum Chordata; class Mammalia; order Carnivora; family Canidae; genus Canis; species Canis lupus. Next base: position 58,788,370 of record NC_132853.1, on the reverse strand, counting down.
GGAGCGGGTTGGGAATTCAGGAGGAAGGCGACCGAGCAGCTTAAGTGAACCAAGAGGAAACAAGTGAGAGAAGTCAGAGTCGTGAGCCCATGAGCCGATGGGGCTCCCTGACAATGATCCTGGGCTCAGGGGTCACCTGATACAGCTGCCCCCCACCCCCGCCGGGTCAGCCTCTGCGCGTGGTGTGTGCAGAGCTTGGGGAGAGAGCGAGGAGGGGAGGTCCCGTGATGACGCCCGCACACACCGTCCAGCAGAGGGGAGCGAGGCGGGAACCCGCTGCCGTCTCCAGCAGCGCGGGCAGGAGGGGCGCGGGGAGGCGCAGGCGTAAAGCTTGGGTTAAAAATCAGGAAGGGGCGAGTTCTGATGGCAGCTCTGCCCTACCCCATCCTCCTCCTGGGCCTCAGTCCCTCAAAGCAGCATGGGGACCAGTCGTGGCTGCCCGAACCCGGGAGGTGGGGTTTGAAATGGAGAGCCTGTGCGCGGGGCTTCGTCCCGTTATCAGCGGGGAGGGCGCTGCCTCAGCGTGGCGTGTTTGCCGACGGCTGCTCAGGAGGATCCGCGGCGAGCATCCCAGGCTCAACCAGGATCTGGGGAGTCTGACCATCTTCGAAGGTCAGCAGGTGGGCACATCAGGGAAAATAGACCCCCTGCGCCTGGACGGGACCAGACAGTGGGAAGGGGCAGTGCTGTAAAGGGAGATCCCGAAGGACGGTTGTAACTGTAACCTCCCAACTGCAGCTTTGGTTGTTATTCGAGGTGGTAAGTTCCCCGTCACCAGAGGAATTCAACAGAGGCTGCCTTAGCTCACTGTCTCGGAGGCTCTAGAGCAACGCCCTGCAGTACAAATGTAGCGCCAGCCAGTACGAAGGTTTACGTTTCCTGGTAGCCACTTAAAAGAAGTGAAAAGAAGGGCGCCTGGGTGGCTCAGCGGTTGAGCATCTGCCTTTGGCTCAGGGCGTAACCCCGTGGTCCCCGGATCGAGTCCCACGTTGGGCTCCCTGCATGGAGCCTGCTTCTCCCTCTGCCTGTGTCTTTGCCTCTCTCTGGGTGTCTCATGAATAATAAAATCTTAAAAAAAAAAAAAAAAGAAGTGAAAAGAAGCGGAAGGGATGAATTTCCGTGTTACATCTCGCTTAACCCAGTATATCCCACATGTCACCCCAGCACGCGGTCTGTTATTCGCGACACGGTTGGCGTTTTTGGTTCCCGTAGGAGTCTTTGAAGCGCGGCACACGTACGGCACGTACCGGGGCGGACCAGCCGCATTTCTGAGGCCATGGCTCATGCGGGGTCGTGGTTGTTCCCCCCGCTGGGCACAGCTGGAACATCCCCGTCATCGCAGAAAGTTCCGTGGGATAACGCAGAGCTCAGTAGGTCTCACTCCCGGCAGCACAGGCAGCCAGCTAGAAACACAGACCCCCTCGGCCCCCTCAGGCCCCCTGGCCTCCTCTGTCGGAAGCAGCACGGAGTGGAGGGTCTGGGGAGGGGGGCATCGGGGGGGGTCCCAGTGCTCTGGAACGTGGGGCACTTCGAGGGTGGCCTTGCGATCCCTCCCGTGACCGCACGTCTGAGCCCCACGGCGTCGTCCTGACCACGCCAGCGCCGGCCCGCACGCAGTCTGTGTCCCTGACAGAGTGTCCACCTGCCCGTGGCGCTCAGAAAACGACGCCTCTGAATGGAGTAATGATTTCCGTGAGCATAAATCTGTTTCTGCGTATAAAATGTCCGTTTGAGTTAAGTGACCGTGATATCTGCTGGGTTTTTGTTTTTGTTTTGTTTTGACATCTGTATTTGGTAAAATAAGAGGTTGGTGATTGGAACCCATCTCCCCCTTTCTCCCCTTTAAAAAAAAGTAACATTCTGGTAAGTCTTCCTCTTCAAAAGTCTGGAAACCGGTGATTTACAGCAGAGACCACTGGGCCAGATCCATCCCACCGTCTGTTTTTATAAAAAAAAAAAAAAAAAAGTTTTGTTGGAACGCAGCCACGCTCGTTTGTTGACGTGCCGTCTGCGGCAGCTTTCACGCGCAACAGCAGAGTTGAACGGTGGCGACACGGACCATATGGCCCGCACAGCTCAAAATATTTGCTGGAGGAGTTCGCAGTTTTACAGGAAAAGTTTGCCGACCCCTGACCCGGAGCAGCGCCGCCACATGGGGTGCGGAGTTTTCTAGGGGCCGCTTTTACCGAAGTGCGAAGAAACAGATAACATTCATTTTAATGACATCCTTGTCTTTCCCCCAGCCCAGAATGTGCCCATTGTAACATCTAATCAATCTAAACGTGACCGAGGTATCTGGCGTCCTTGTTTCATGCTGAATCTCTGAAAGCCACTCTATTCTTCACTCATGGCCCGTTGCGCATCAGACCCAGCCGCGTTTCGGAGGCTCGGAGGCCACGTGCGGCCGGTGGCTGCTGCCGTGGGCAGCGCGGGTCTGGAAGGAACGAGGCTGGTTGCAGCCAGGGGGAGGGTGTGGGGGCATCCGCACAGGCGGCTCGGAGCAGCTGGGCTCTGCCTTGGGTGTCGGCAGTGGACCTGGACCATCCCAGAGGAGAGCCACAGAGACCGGGGGTTCAGTGCCAGCTTCCTGGCACCTGGGGCGTCGGGAACAGACTGGCAGTTAAGAGCGTTCAGGGGTCTTAGCTGAGAAACTTGGACTTTTCTCAGTAGGCAAGAGGGAGCTACGGAAAGCCTTGAGCAGGGCAGCGGTGTGCTCAGGTCTACGGGGAAGGGAACGGAGGCTGCAGGGGTAGGGATACGATGGATGGGCCGAGCGAGGAAGATTCTGATGTTCCACGTGCACGTGGGCCGTGGAGGAGGTGGGTCCCTGTGGCGTCGGTGATGGTTTCTGGCTTGAGGCTGGTTTCTGGATGCATGGTGGGTGGGCCGTTCTGGTGGCCCTGACCCCAGCCCTGTCCCTGCCCCTGGCCTCGTGCACTCGGCACTTGTAAGCTCCGGGCCTGGCTTGCGGGTGGAGAAAGGCCTTCCTCCTCCCGCGGCACCAGGCTAGGCTGACGTCCCCGCAGAGGACCCTTGGGTCCTGCTCCCTCCTCTGGCCTCCTTTCCCGCCCATCCAGCCAGCCCTGCGGAGGCTGCCCCAGACAGCTGTGAACATTTGGCTAAACCCTTTTGGAAGCTTAACACCTTCACCTCCTGTTCTCTGGCAACATCTGGTCTGAGCCCGGCTGCTGCCCCGGCGGCCCTCCCGAATCCTGCCGTCGGACGTGCTCCAGAGCTTATTTGCAAGGTAGATGGGACCACCTGCTGCCTCGTTCCAGAGAAGCAGTAGCCCCACGCCCCAGCGTCCCCAGCGTCCCCAGCCGCTGCCAGACACCTGGCCAGGGGCTCGGGGCCTGCTGTGAGAGCCTCCTGCGTGGAGGGTGACGGGAGCCAGAGGACCTGACAGAGGGGCGAGCAGGTCACAGGTAGGGAAAGCTCACTTGGGCACCGTCTGGGAAGGCCTCGCAGATGAGGGCGTCGGGCGATTCTGGGCACGGGACCTGGTGGGAAAAACAGGCTGACCCGCGGGAGCGCCCTGAGCCGGGCTGGGGGGTGCCTGCCTACCCCGCAGGTGGACACGCGCTTCCCGTCAGGCAGCTCCAGCCTCCTGGCCTCTGCCCTTGCTCGGTCTTCCACCAGGAGTGCCGGCCCCCCGACACCTGCCCGTCGTGCTCTCTCATTTCCTTCAAGACTTTGCTCACTCTCTTGAGACCTTTCTGGACTGTTATTAAGCCACCCCCGATGTCTCCACCTTCCCCCTGCCGCCCATCTCTCCGCCTTCCCCTGCTATATTTTTGTCCACAGCATTTACGGATATCTGATAACATCACACGTTTTACCGGTTTATTCGCGATCCTTTACAAGGGGAGGGGCTCCTTGTGCGTTGTGTTCACTCTGCAGGTTCGTCTGCACGTACGACAGTGCCTGGCACGTGGCAGATGCCCAGTAAACCCTCACGATTGAGACCCTGCCCTCCATCCACTGGTCATCTCGGAGCCAGTGGCCTGCCCTATCCAACCAGCCGGGCACCCAATCTGTGCCCGGCCACGTGCCCCATTGACAGGGAAGTGGCTGAGTGTCCACAGGCGACGGAGATGGGAAGGGGCCTTCCCTCACAGCCCCTGGGGGACTCTGAGGCTCGAGGAGCAAGAATGTTCTAGATGCAAGCAAGCTTGGCCCGCCTCCTCCACCATCCAACCATTTCTTCTGTCCGGACCGTGTGGTTCCCACCTGTGGCCCTTTTTTTAACTGGGGTGTAGTTCACATCATAAAATACACCCTTGTGAAGCATACAGCCCCATCCGTGGTTTTGGAACACTCACAGTTTTGCAACCATCACTAGTGCCCAGTTCCAGGACATTTTCGCCCCGTGGGCATCAAGCAGCCGCTCCCCCGCCCCGGCCCCAGCCCCTGGCCGACCACCAGCAGCCCTGTCTGTGTGGAGTTCTCTCTTCTGGACATTGCACGTTAACAGAATCATGCACAGCGGGAGCCCTTCGTGTCTGGCCACCATGGCTTCTGCAGCCTGAGGCTGTGGGCTCTGCCCTCAAGGGCTTGCAGACCCGGGAGGCAGCAGGTTTCTGCATCCCCGGGTGTGACCCTCGGAGCCACCCTCTACTGGCCTCCCACTGAACGGGTGCCTGGTCCCTGAGGTCTGAGGGCCGGCCGGCCACCGCTCCTCCAGCCCTGGTGCAGCGCCCAGCTCCTCGGGCCCACACCCCCGATGGACTCCCGCGGTCCTAGCACCATGCAGCGGACCCTTGGCTGCTGCGGGGCAGGGGGCTGTGTGGCCGTTTCGGGGGTCTCCGGGGTGCAGGAGCCAACCTGGCCAGGGCGTGTGCACATCTGATGCAGGGGTTTTCAGGAGTGGCCCGAGTGTACATACGGCTGCTGCACGTCCAACACGGCCGCACATGGCTAAGAACTGTGGACAAAGTAGAGTGGACAGTGAGTGGCTCTCCGGGCTGGCACGTCCACCCCGATGTGTGCACCAATACGCCACCGCCCGGGTGACCCATGGCCCAGGTGGGCACGAGGATGGGGCAAGTGGGGAGGATGAGCCATGCACACAGGCTGGCAGAGGGGGCCATGGCTGTCCCTTGCCGGGCCACCCTCCCTGTCCAGGTCCCCAGAGCCTCCTGCAGAGCCCTCTGTTGTCCTGAAGTCGGCCTCCTTGAGCGTGCCTGGCCTCCGCCTCCTGCTGCAGTGCGCGTGGTGGGCAAATAGGAACAGGCTGGGCCTGCCGGTCACGGGCTCAGTGACCCTGGCACTTGGCCATCTCCGGTCTGTGCATTATCTATGCCTCCTTCCATTGTGTCCAGTGCGGGGGCTGGATCATGGCCTGGTATAGCCAAAGTGGCCAGTCCCAGGCTGGGGATGGGGTCAGCCCCGGCGGGCGTCGGCCTCTTTAAAAAGCCGCAGATATATTAAATCCGGAATGGGACTTGCTAAAATAAGGTCACAAAGTGTGTAGTTTATCTTAAATATTTCCATTTAGCAAATTAACAATTTAAGCCCATGCTTGAGCAAATGGAGTGTAATTGTGCTATTCACAAGTTGATGATGGGATTTATTTTAATTCAGAATTGAAAGTGTACATGTGAGGCCCGGCCAGACGTTTCTCACCTGGCGCAGCCTCTCAGTGGGCCCAGTGGGCACTGGGTGCCCAAGGAGCTGGGGGTCAGAGAGGTCGGGGGCCCCTCGGGGAGATGTCACAGCGGGCTTGTGTGCCCAGAGCCTCCGGGGCACCTGAATCTCTCATGGCAGCTCTGCTGCCTTCTAACTCCTGTAAATACAGTGCTGACACCAGCCCTAGTGACCTGCCCGCCACTCAGCCCCGTGGCGTGCATCCAGCCAGGGACCCTCACCTCTTCAGCCAGAGAGCTGGCATCTCTGCATCTTCTCCCTCCCTCCTCTTTGGAAATTGCTAGAATCTTTCAGGCTCCGTGCTGCTCCTGGAGAGACCCTACAAGGTGCCAAGAGTCGAGAGAGGCAGCTTCCCGAGGCCCCCCCACCTCCAGGCACCTCCAGCTCCACTGTGGGTGCAGGTTGGCCGGGACCCTGGGCGGGGCTCACTAGGAGAAGCGAGAGCCAAAAATCCAGGCAGCAGACCGCACAAGTGCACGAGGAGGACGGGGCACCCACCAAGGGGCCCGCCCTCTGCAGTTGCCAGGCTGCTTGCAGGCTTGCAGTGAGAGCAAGGATGCCAGTGCGGGACAGGGTGGGAGGTCAGAGGACTCCGGCCTGCGATGGACGAGGAGGGGCCCTGTGACCCACGGGGAGGCTGCAAGGGGGCCGTGCATCCCTGCCAGACCCAGGGGCACAGTGTGGTGCTGGGACACCCACACCCCTCCAGATCAGCACCGCCCTGGAAGGGGGGCCCTGACGGAGACCCCAAAGAGCCAGTGGCATGAGGATTTCCCCAGCCTCGTGCCTGGCTCGGCACAGCCCAGGACAGAGGCGATCAGCCCATTTTACAGGGAAGAAAAACTAAGGCAGGAGAGACTAGGAAGACGGGGGCGGCATGCCCCTCTTGGGGAGACAGGCCGCTGGCCCTGGGGCACTGCACACAGAGCGCCCTGCTCCACCCGGGCTCCCTTGGTTCCCACGTGGTCCGCTTTTTGAGGGCGTCTCTCCCCGGGGGCAAGGACTCCAGGCTCTGCCCCTTACTGTTTTTGAACCGTGTTTTTGAGTCTAATTTGCCGGTAGTGATGTTGGCCCCCCGTAAGGGCGAGCTGTACGACCCACTGCAAGCAGAACTTTCCTCACCTGGGAAGCTCCTTGGGGGCTTCCCTTACTTGTGATTCTCGGGGCAGCCCCAGCCGGCAGGGTAGGTGGGCTTCCCTCCAAGTCCGCGTGCCCCATGGGGCGCACGCTCTCGGGGCCTGGGTGGTTGGCATCACTGTCCTCCAAGCTGTGGCCTCACTCAGGGTCCTCCTGAAGCCCCTCCACTCCCCCCCCACAGATCTGCTCCCCCTGGGTGGCTCAAGGACCCCCCCCCCTTCATCTGTGGCTCAAGGCAAAGCCTACTTAATTCTTTTGATCTTGGTTCAGAAATCAGCCCCTCTAGCCGTTCTGCTGCTGCGTTGCTGCGTCTGCAGCCCCAGGCTGTCAGCACCCCGTAGTGGGCTCCCCTGACACCTGCCCTGGACACCTCCCCACCCCCCGCCGTGACCTGAGCGCTGCCCCCACTGTGGGCCTGCGGCGGCTGCCATCCTCCCAGGGGCTGTGCCGGGGTGGGAGCCCTCAGGAATGCAAATCGAACTTCCATTAAATATATGTGTATATATAAAAAAATAAATAAAAATTAAAAAATAAAGATGAAGAATGCAAGGCCAAGAAAAAAAAGCAAAAGGAATGCAGGGAGGCAGGCCCGGCCTTGGGGGCTTGTGGAGCCGTGTCTCCTGTGTCTTTTCTGGGGTCAGGGCTTGCTTGGGCGGGTGCCCTGGGAGGAATGGGGCAGGCGGGGGCGGGGGCGGGAGAGGCCTTGCGGGGTGGTAGCCCGTCGTGCCTGGGTCCCCGCCACAGCTCTGGGCGCGCCGGGTACGGGGCCCTGCGACGTGCGTCTGCCAACCTGGGACTCTGTAAACCCAGGGCCTGCGGGTCACTCCTTCCCAGCCGGGGCGGCAGGCCCCCAAACCGGGACTCAGCCCCTCATGACCGCCTGCCCTCACCTAAGTCGTGGAAGCCCGCAGAACCGGGGAGCGGGGCCGGGCGGGGGGGGCTGCCCCCGGGTAAAGCCTAAAGTCAGACTGGAGGGCGGGTGATGCCCAGGGAGCCCGCGGAGAGGACGGGGTGGGACAGGGTGGCAACGGGCGCGAGTCCCTCCCCTACCCCTACCCCCAGGGGAGGCCCTCTGTGGAAGAATGGGCCTGCGGGCTGCGCTCCCCCCCAGGCCCTCTGCCCCCCGGAGGGAGGGGACCCCACCGTGCCGCCCCTTCCAGGCTTCCCCGGCTCCGTTTGAAATGAGAACCAAAGGAAATGAGGAGTTGGCAGTTCATTTGCAAGCTGCATTGTGTTGGGGGCTCTTAATTAGACCTAATTAGACTAATTAACTTTCAAATGAGAAACTTGGATTTTTTTTTTTCCTCCTCCTCTCTCCATTGCTTTCTCTTTGTTCCCCTTTTGGAAAATGAAACAAGGATAAATATTTGAGTGGCTCGCCGCAGCCTGGGAGGGGGGAGCCCGCCCGGAGGGTTGGCGTGGGGGGGGTGGGCGCCATCTGTGCCGCCCCCGGCTGCCCCCTTCCGCCCGAGCCGTGTCACCCCAGGGCCTGGGTCGGTGGCACTTGGCTCTCCACTGGGAAGACCGGGGTGTGGCCCAGGTCTCTCCTGAGCAGATGGCGCTCGCCTTGTTGCTGGCACCAGGAGTGGGGGATGAGTGGGACGCTGGGTCCCCGGGGTTGGGGCGGGGGTGCTGGTGCGGGGAGCGGAGGAACAGGACAGCTCAGGGCCTGCCCGCCCCCCGCCCCCAGCCCCGCTGCTCCAGGCCCCCACCCAGGTGAGGCTCCAGAAGGGCCGCCCGGGCCCACCCCTGTCCATAGCCCAGAGAGCCTGCTGTCCTGGCCGTGTCCCCTGCCCCGCAGGCCACTGGAGGTGCCACTTTCATGGGCAGAGGTGGCCGTTCCCAGAGGCACCCAGAGCAACTCCCCGCTGCCAGGAACAGAGACCCTCGCCCCCAAACTGCAGAGGGTGGGGGGGTCGGACCAGGTGGAGGGTACCCTCGTCCTCCTCCCCCTGAGAGGCCCCACAGCCCTCCTGCTTCTCTCTGTGGGCGGCACCTGCGTGGGGGCGTGGCGGGGGGGGGGGCTCGAGCATCCGATGGAACAGCCCTGGAATGTGTTCGGCCCGGGGCCACCCCTGCGGAGTCCTGATGCCCTGAGCTGTCCTGTGTCCCCACAACCCCCTAGACGAGGCTTCGCCAGCCTGCCCCGGGGCCTCCCTACCTGCAGCCCCTGCCCAGGGGACCTGCCCAGCCCCGGAGCATTAACTGGACGTCTGTCTCCCCGACCTTTCCCTCCCCAGGACCAGATGGAGAAGAATTCTGACACCGACATGTCCAGGCTTCCTTATTGATTTCCCCTGCCCAGGGTGGGCCCGGCCAGCACAGGGGAGGGGGAAGCTGCTTCTGCTGACACTTGAGAACATGCTCAGGGCCAGGGGCAGGTCCCACCCGCCCTCAGAGCGGGCCCCCGCCTGTCTGCAGGGCTCAGCAAAAGGGGCGGACTTGGGCGAAGGCTCCCCGCGGGTGGGCAGGGTGGGCTGCAGCAGGCTCGTCTGGACACCATCTGGCCAGGAGCTGCCCGGAGCACCTGGGCACAGAGCAGCCAAGGGTGGGGAGACGGGCGCTGCCTCTGCGGGCCCCTGGCAGGTGCCCAGACACCCCGGGGCCCCCCGTCTGCAGGGGTTTCTACACGGGTTTCACATCAGCCAGGCGGGAAAAGCAGGTGGGCACAGGTTGGCCGTGGGGGGCCGGCCTTCCTCTGGGGGTTCCCGCCCCTGGCAGGTTGGAACCTTAGTCCCCGGCCGGTCACCTTTGTGTCTTTCAAGTCCTGCCCTCTGGCTGTCAAGCTCTGGGGAAGGGGGACCTGTTATCTTGGCCGGGTCTTCCCAGAAGGATGTTCTCCTGGATGTGGGCTCCCTGAAATCAGAGGGTCCAGCTCCAAGTCGGAAAGGGGGCGTGCAGGATGCCCTCCAGCCTCTCCGCACCCCTCCCGGAGGCGCACCCCAGCCCACGGGTCGGGCGCAAACCCCTGTTTCTGGGATCTGGGTCTTCCCCGGTGCTTGGTGCCGACACCCCATCTGGACACCCCAGACGCCGAGGGTCCCAGAGGGCTGAGCCAGGCGGCCTCTTTTCCCTAGAAAGACCCCAGGGCTGCTGAGTCTGGCGGGAGCTTGGTGCCAGGCTGTGCAAGTCTATATTTTGCAAAGCCAGCTCTTGGACACCTCGTCCCCGTGGCACACCCGATCTGAGGAGGTGCTGGGCCGGGGAGGGGGGACCTCAGGCAGAGGAGGTGCGGGGTGGGGCGGAGGCCCCCCCCACCGCCACCCACAGGCCGCACAGAAGGTTGCTTTTCTCTCCCACAGCTGGAGCCTCTCCGTTTGGGGGTGGGAGGTGGCCTGGGGACGCTGAAACTTCAGTCCCCAGCTGTCACCCTGTCTCCCCCAGACGGCCCCCGCCATGCCTGCACTTGCTCGGGAACGTCCCTGCGCACTCTCCCGCATGATCCCTGGTCCCCCTGGCAACCTCATCCCGCTCCAGGTGGCCCCGGGGGGGTGCTGGAAACACTAGGGTTTGAGAACTGCCAGATGCAGAAAGTGTGCTGCAGGGTTTTTCCATTCCGCCACCTGCATCCTCCCCGTTCCCTGCTCCCGCCTGCCGCCAGCGCCACTCACATGGGTTCTCGGGGCCCGCGGCTCCCCGCCCGCCCGGCTGTCTGTCCCCCTGCACACCCTGCAGACCCCAGGCCTCCTCCCGCAACACCCCAGGGCTTTGTTAGCACAACTTAGTTCAAATGTCTGATTAGTCCTTAGGAGATCAAGGGGTCAATTTTCCACAGCTTCTTCCTCTCCATTTAACTAATTTAACTGCACGATTGTTACAAATTTCATTTTATTATAGCCCTGCTTCTCAGTCCAATTGAATTACTAAAATCTCATTTTCTCAGAAGTGCTGAATATGTAATCAGAGGAAAAATTATGCTCCCGTCTGCCTATTAGGACAGTTCATGCATGTGTGACATGTGACGGCCACACGGACGGCCCGTGTGCGTGTGGGCCTGGCCGGAGGCGGGGCTGGGCCTCCCCGGGCGGAGGGCGAGCAAGTCCCGTGGCGGCGCCCACCACCCCCACCCCCCGCGTGCGTGCGGCCAGGAACACGTGTGTGCAAGAGGGGAAACCACAGTAACTCCCGGATTACAGATTAAACAGTATCTGTGGGCCGTTGTGATTAAAGGGAAATTCGATTCTGTCCTAACGCCCCCATTACGCCCAGCTCCGGAAGTGAGGCTGGGACCATGCAGCCGGTCTAAGGGGACCCACCCGAGGTTTCAGGGAGCACGAGCGTTGCCCCCACTTCTCAGCACAGGCAGCTGACGGGGGGCAGGGGCTGGAGGTTACTTTCTGATCCGCCTGGTCCCCAACTGTCTCCCTGTCTCCGCCCCCGAAGGGCCTGCTGTGGCGACAGCCTGGTCGGCCTTGATGCCCTGGCCACTGTGCGCCCCGCAGGAGGCCATGGTCCCCACGCGTGTGTGCAGGGTTGGGAGGGGTCGGGGGGCCACACTGGAAGGGGGGAACCCTGACTGACGCCGGGGCTGTGGGAGCAAAGCTCTCGCTTCGAGGAGAAAGCCCCTTGACCCCCACGTGCCCCAGAGGCGTGTTGTGGTGCAGAAGGACCCACGTCCCAAAGGGGTCAGGTCGTGCGGGGCCCTGGAGCGGGCTGATCTGCAGAGAGGAGACGGGATGGGGGTGCGTGCCAGAGCTACACCGTGTTCCCCGGCCTCCTTCCAGGTCTGTGGGGTGTGTTGGCAGCGAAGGAGCTTCTTGGGGCTCCTCGGCGTCCCTCCCTCCCCCAACCTGACCCTGCTCTCTGGGCTCAGGAGCGCCGACATCTGTCTGGCCTCCATGACTTGATTTCTACTCACACCTGACTTGACGCCTCCTCTGCTCGCTCCTAGACATCTGCCAAGGGCCCGGCGGGGCCCCCTCCTCCAGGGAGCCTCCAGGAGCGCCCCTGGCCCGGTGACCCTGTGATAGCTGGGCTGCGTGCTCCATCCTGCAGCAGCTTCAGGTGATCTTCAGGAGGGCCCGTCTGAGCTCAAAAATCACTGGAGGGCGAGGCCAGACGGAAGTTCAGGGCCTGGGCCAAGAGGGGTCTCTTAGAAGAGGATGAATGGGGGTGAGCGGGTCTCAACTCCCGCCCCCTGATGGGTCTGTGGGTCTCCCGTTGTGCTGTGAGGGTCGTCTGGCCAGGGTCTGGGGGGCCCGGCTCCAGGGGGCACACAAGGCAGCAGGAGAGCAGTGTGTGGCGACTGCCCCCCACCCCAGGGACACCCGGATGCAGACCTGGGGCCGTGGCCGTCCGGGACAGCCGAGACCCCACCCTACAAGCCTGAGGGCCTGTCCCGCTCGGATCCGTGCTCACATGCTCAGGCCTCTGCACCGATTCGGGCGTCCACGGGGCCAGCCGTGACCCCGGCCACCCGCCTCGCCTGGCTCTCCCCTCCCGGCCTGGAGCTGTGCCGTGTCCCCCAGGCCTCGGATCAGGGCCGAGCTCCCCGGGGCCAGAGCTGGACGCTCACCTGAGGCGCAGGCCTGGGCAGTCAGCTGTGGGCCGCCCACCTGCCCTCTCCAGGCCGGGGGAGCCCCAGGACCAGGTGGGCTCTCCAGCCTCTCATGGCACGGGGACCCTCACGTGGTCATGGAGCCGTTCCTGTCGGTTCTTCTCCTCAGTGGAGGTGGTGGCATTGGTGACCCCTCGGGTGCCCTCCTCACCACCTTGGGTGTGGGGGGCTGTGGGCGTGCACACATGTGTGCCTGGGTGTGCCCGGGTGGACGTGGACGCCTGTTGCCCATCACTGTCGGGTGCACCAACCAGGGCAGTGGGGCTCCCGGTCCCGGAGAGCAGGGCGTGTCTCGTCCACCCCACCTGGTCCCACAGGGGACTTCAGGCCAGAAGGCCGCTGCGGGGTGGTGCCCCGTGGCACATGGAGGTGTGTGTGCCCTGGGAGGCTCGGCCCGCCCCGGGCACCTTGTGACGGTGACCAGCAGACGCCAGCACTGCCCACGCCTCCCTCGTGCCCCGGGTCCCACCTCACCCCTCCTGCCCCGGCTTCCTGTGGCCTCCAGGGACCCGGGATCGGGGCCACGTGGGAATGAGACCAGGCGGTCCCCACACAGCAGCCCAGGCGGCTCTCTGGGGGGCTGTGCGTGAGCTCCAGGCCCCCTCCCCGGGGGGGGGGGGGGGCTTGTCTGCCCTGTGGAGCGGAAGGGAGGAGATGCAGGGCCAGCGTCCAGGCCACCGCCTCCCTCCCAGTCCCTTCCTCATGGGGGTGGGGGCGGGGCAGCGGGGGAGGCCCTCTCCCCTGGACCTCAGCCCCGGCACCTGTCTTTCCCTCCACTAGCGCAGCCCAGCTCTCCACCCCCCAGCTCGTCCCATCCCAGTATCCAAGCTCCCGGGGCAGAGAGTGGGAGGGGCCGGGGGATCTCTCCCCCAGGGGAGCACTCTGACGCCCCCAACCCTGCTGTCGGGTGGGGCCACCGTCTGGCAGTTCTGGGCTGCTGGCCCCCGCACACAGTGGGTGCCCTGTGCCTCTGCCCCGGATCCCCGTCCTTCCTGACCCGCACCCCAGCTCCCGCCGTGATGTTTTCAGATTCAGATGAACCTCAGACCCCGGCGGTGAGGGGCAGAGGGCCCCCCAGTTCTGGGGTGTGGCGGCACGGGTGCACTGCCCTTTGCCGTGATGCCAGTGGCAGGTTGGTCAGGGCTGGGCACCGTCGGTCCACCCCAAGGCCCACCTGTCTCAGCGGCAGCTGGCTGGGGCTCTGTCCCCAGGGTGCTGCCCAAGTGCCCTGCGGCGAGTGGAAGGGGTAGGGCCCCCTGTGCTGACTCTGGGATGGCTGGCCACCCCGCCTGGCTGTCCTGCCCTGCCCCTCCCTCCCCTCTCCTCCCACAGCTCACCACCCTCCCCATCCTCTCCGTCCCTCCCTGAAGCCAGCCAGCACCCGGCCTTGCCGCCAGCCCAGTCCTCCCTCCCGTGGTGCCCAAACCACATCCCATGCACATGTTCCCGGAGTCCTGGGCTCCCTGCTGCCGTCCGGGGATGTCAGGATGGCAGAGAGCGTGGACACTGGGGGACGTGGCCGCGGCTATGTTAGAAGAGGTGTTGTTCTTGGCCTGGCCGGGCCCAAGGGCCTGGGGTGCAGTAGGGGCCGTGTCCCGCGGCTTCCCTCCTGGGACCCTCTCTGACCGGGATGCACAGCCCCTGCCACCACGCCGGGGTCGGCACACCCGGCCCAGCTTCTCCGCCTCCCTGCGGAGTTCAGCTGGGTTCAGCTGAAACCCAGTTCCCTGGGTTCAGCTGAAACAAGGCTGATACTGTCCTGAAGCAATTTTGCTTCAAGACTGAGGGGAAAGCCAGAGGGAGGACTCTGGGAGCTGCTGCTGGCTGCTTTCCGGGGCTCAGTGGTGTGGGTGGGCTAGCAGGGGTGTCAGGTCCAGGGAGCTAGGGCTGGGCGGGTCATCGCCGTCGCACCTGCGGAACAGGTGAGGAGGGCAGCCGTGGCGTGCCCAGGTCCGCTGGCCCGGTCCCTGCAGCGCTGCCCAGGTTCTGCACCCGGGGCTCCCACGGCCCACCTGCTGCAGAGACGTGCGGCCCCAGCAGGGAGGTCACCCGTCAGTCCTGGCACCCGGCTGCCAGAGGGCCCAGTACACAGCAGGTGCTCAAGCGGGGTCTCCGGGACGTACCGCCGCACTCCCCTGCTGTCCCTTCCTTTGCCCCACCCCGCCCGTGGACTCAGAACGCAGGTCAGCGCATCGTTAGCCACGGCGACTGGGGGGCCAGGCTGATTCCCCTGCGCTGTCGAGGGGAGACCCCCGCCCGTCCGGCAGGCCTGTGCAGAGGGGCACGCAGGGCTGGGTGCCGTGTGGTTCCTTCTCCCAGGGGCTGCCCTCTGCTTCCCGGGCATCTTCTCTCTGTGACAGTGGTGCTGCTGAGCCTGAGCAGCGGGACAGCTGTGGGCCAGACCCCAGGGCCGGAAGCGCGTCTCCGTCCGTGGTCCACCCCCTGGGCACGGCTGGCTGCCTCCCCGTCGTCCTTGTGCCCGGCCGCCCCTCGCTGGGATCCCGGCCCTGTGCACGCTCTCAGCAGCCCCGGCCACTGTCCCTTCTGTGCACCTGCCCACGTTCTCGCTCTTTCCTGGTGTCCCCTCCCACACTGGGATCACGCAAACACGCCAGGCCCACGGCCGTGCACGGAGTGGAAAAGCCTTCCACCGTCACAGTTAGACGACACATGGGGGCCCGTCTCCGGGAGCCAGCAAAGGACCCAGGGGCCCTAGGTCAGGAACGCCGCTGCGTGGCCAGGGCCAGGCCCCTTCCACCCAAGCTAAGCAGTCTCGTGTGCAGTGCCCGTGGCCGGGCCTTTACTAGAAGTGCACCCCCTCCCCACGGTGTAGCCCCCGGGGGCTTCTATGCATTTACGTTTTCATCTCTCTCTCTCTCTGTGTCTCTCTGTCTCTGTCTCTCTCGGAGAGAACAGTGGCTCCACACCTCCACCCGGGGCTGCAGGAGAGCACCCCTCTGGGCAAGGTGCCGGGGGCCCAGGCAAGGGGGAGCAGCGCCCTAATCGTGACGGCACACGTGTGCCCAGGGCCCCAGGCCCTGCCTCTTTTAACTCCCTCCCCTCCCCATGGCCCCACTTGGGCACGTCGTAGTTGTCGTCGTCACGTCATACCCTAGAGAAGGCCTAGGTGCAGACGCAACACACCCTGCGGGGCTGGTCTGGTGGCGGCCACAGACCGGGCCACGTAGACGGCGCATGGTTATCGTCTCACAGTCCCCGGAGGCTGGAAGGCCGAGATCCAGATGTAGGAGGCGCTGCTTCTTCCGAGGCCTCTCACCTGGGCTTGGAGCCCGCCGCCTTCGCCCATGGCCTCACCTGCTCGGCCCTCTGCACGGCTCCTCTTACGAGGACACCAGCCGTGCGGGCTCAGGGCCGCTCATCCCTCTCCGCTTAACCTAACTGCCTCCTTGAAGACCATCTCTCTGCAAATACAGCCGCTTTCCGAGGTGGGAGGGGCTGGGACTCGAATGTGCGCGTTTATGAGGGGACGTGATTCAGCCCAGCCCCGTCTGCGCTCGTCCATCCCCCGTACCACGGCTCCATCATGGGATTATCGTCATCCCCAGTGATGGCGACAGCTGGCCGGGGCTGGGCAGCCAGGGGCTGGGGTGTCCTTGTCCTTAAGGCCAGAGTGGACCAAGCTGGGTGGAAAACGGCTCCCCTCGGCCTCCAAGGGTGGTGACCAGTGACGACTGCCTGGGAGGGACTGCCCAGCCCCCCACCTATGCCCCCCCAGAGGCGGCTTTCCCAGGGCCAGGGAGCAGGCGTCTTGGGGCCCTGTGCATGGAGCTCCTTGGAGCTTGGGGAGTCCTGGCCCTGGCACAGCCTCATCTACCCGGGCCCTCAAACTTCACTGCACCGAGCCCCTCAGGGACATCATTAAGTGGCACCAGCTGTTGGGTTGGCTTCATCAGGCCGCGCGGGACCAGGCATCCACATGCTTAGTGGGGCCCGGTGCAGGTGCTCCTCTGGCTCTCACGGGGAGAAACGCCATGGTCCGTGTTTGTGGAACCGGAGAGTGGACAGCCAGCAGGCATTTGGTGGCGTCTCAGCGCCTGGAAAGGAGAAGGAGCAGGCTTGGTGGCAGAGGGGAGGGACGGCTGTCGGCCTAGGGCCAGCGGACAGGCTCTCGGCCAGGAGTCAGCGACTTTCAAGCCGCAAGGGCCAGCAGCAGACTGGTCGGTGCCCAGTGCCCGTTGCCCAGTGGCCAAGCCAGAAACAGAGAGAACGTGACGGCACGCGGACTGGAGTGTGGGCTGGGGGCCGAGAGCGTGAGAACCCATCAGGACTGGAGAGGAGATGGAGAGAGGGAAGGGGAGGGGAGGTGCTCCCAACCTCCCCCCCCCCCCCGCCTCCCTGGCCCACGCCCGGCGGAGGACACTGCGCAGCAGACAGTGTGGCTCTGTGGTTTGCCGGAGATGCGATTCATTCTCGCCCAGCGACCAGAGCGGGGGCAGACGCCGCCAGCCAAGGGCACAGAGTCCCCGCTCCCGCCGCGCGCCCTGCGCTCCCAGAATCCTGCCGACCGGCCGGTCCCCGTTCACAGAAGCCGGAGGACTCTGGCCAGCCCAGAGCACCCCGGTCCTCCCGGCTCGCTCAGGGGACAGAAAACCCAGTCCCCGCATAAGTTAAGTGTCGCACACCGCACGGCCCCTGTCGCAGCCGCGCGGCTCTGCCGCTGAGCGTGACGCTGCCGCACGGTGTGGGAGGGAGCCGGTGGGGCCAGGTTCCGATAAAGGTTTATTTACACAAACACGCGGTGGGCCAGAGCACGCGGTGGGCCAGAGTTGCCCCGCGGGCCAGTTTGTTGACCCCTGGTCCTGGTGACTCCAGAAGCAGGAAAGCGTCAGGAGACAGGGCCACGGAGACCCGGTCTCCACGCCAGCCAGCTCAGAGCAGGGCCTCGCCTGCAGAGGCAGGATGTGGGGGGGTCCCTGTCCCTTGGAGCGAGGAGCCTCGTGTGCCCAGAGAGCCCGGGCCGGTGGTCCAGGTGGAGTAAGAATGGAGGCCCCGGGGTGGCGGCGGTGGGCCTCGGCACCCACGCCCTGGCTCAGGGGACACCTGGGCGTTGGAGGCCAGGGAGCAGGTTCTCCGGTCACCAGGGGTCTTGCGGCCCTGCGCTCAGCTCAGAGCAGAGCCCGAAGGCCTGGCAGGCGTCCCCTCCTCCTGAGACACACACAGGGCCCCGTGCAGGCCCGTCCCCAGCGCAGCAGCCAGATCGGACCTGTGGCCGGAGGAGAGCAAGGCCTGGCTCTGACCGCGGGAGGCCCCCCGCCGGGTGCAAACCCAGAGGGGCCCGGAGGGGCTGCGTTTGGGCCAAAAGGCAGAAGCAGCTCGAAATCCCCCCGAGGCGCCGGCTGCTCTGTGCCCGGGAGGCGGGCGGTGCTGAATCGGCAGCAGGGCCTTGGCCTGAAACCCAAACTCTGTGGCTCAGGGCGGGCGAGGCATGGGCGGGGAACCCTCGGGGCCGGAGGGGGCGGGGGGGGGAGCCTCTGCCCAGGGGGCAGGCCGTCTCCCCCCTCCGGGGCCACCCACAGAGCGCCCACCAGCCCTCACCACCCCCCACCTGGGGGCGGCGCGTCCCCCACCCCTTCCCTTCCTCGCCCTGCTCAGACTGTCGTCTCCTCGAGCTCGTGCTCCACAGTGACTGGGGGTCTGGGGGTGTCCTTGCCCCCCAGCCCCCCGTCCTTGCCCCGAGCATCTCCCTGCCCCCACGCGCTGGCCCTCCTGGTCTCGCCGCCTCTGTTGTACAACATTATCATTTCATAATACTCTGAAATATACATGAAGTTGGCTGAATGCAGACAAAATTGCACCATTTACTGCATGAATATTTCATGCTGGCTTCGCTCCGAGGTGTCCGTCTGATGGAGCTGGGAGCCCGCTGCCCTGGACCTCCCGGCCTATCCGCCTCCTGCCCAAGAGTGGGCAGCGCCGGCTCCCCTGCCAAGTTGGGGGTGCCGGAGACAGAGAGAGGGGATGGTGCTGAGGGGCCCGGTGGTGCTGGGGGAACCGTCAGGGCTTGGGGGGTTGGGGGGGCGTAGGGCAGGTCCTGAGCTACTTTGTAGCAGCCACACCCCCACTTTGTGGGTTAAGTGAGCAGAATGAAACCTTAGCAAGGCCAAGAGCCCTGGGAGAGAACAGGAACCACAGGGCACCCATCTGCTGCTGGTTCCTGATGCCCCGGCTCTGGCTGCTACCCCCCGAGTGCCCTGTGTGTCACACCCGCCCCTGAGCCTGGGCCTCCAGGAGCCTCACACAGCAGCAGCCTCCCCTTCTGCTAACTCCCCAGTCCAGGGCGCTGCACCAGAGGCCACAGCGTGGGGCGGGGGGCTGAGGAACACGACCCTCCGGGCCTGGGAGGCCATGGGGGGCGCCCAGTGCGTGAGAACCTGTGTGCACTTGTGCAAGGGTCACCTGTGCGAGTACGGGCCACACGGGCTCGTGCCCAGGGGTGCAGGGGCAGCCCTGCCCCCCGCCTGCTGAGCAGCAGGAAGCCCCCCCCCACCCCCCACCCACAGCCTCGGCAGAGCGAGGACAGGCTGGTGGGGCAGGTGCCAACAGCTTGGAACTGGCCTCAGCCTTGTGTGCTGGCCCCGCGGTGACTCTGAAGAGGCAGCAGGCCCCTGCTCTGGACGCCACGGTGCCCTCTCCCGTCCCCTGCACCCTAGACCCCCCCCCCCCAAGGCTGGAGTCCTTTCACACAGGCCCCCGGCCCCATCTTGCAGTCGCCCGGCGCTCCGGGACACCAGGCAGAGAAACGGAGGAAATGTTCGCGGGTTGGTGTCCGTGCTACAAAAACAGGGCCTGGAGGTGGAGGGAGGGTAACGGTGGCACCGACTTCAGGCAGTGGGGACATCCCAGGGGTGGTGTTAAGGCGGAAGGACTGGCAGTAGCTGCCCATGGAGAGGCGACGGGGAACAGCATTCCAGGCGCAGGGAAGGGTGTGTGCGAAGGCGCTGAGGCGGGGAGTTCGCCGATGTCTGGAGCCAGGTGTGCGAGGCCGTGCGGGAGGCGGGGCCGGGGTGCGACCAGCGGGGCTTGCGTGTGCACTTTTTCCAAAGAGTGAGAGGAGACGCGAAGTCATCAAGACGTTCCAGGCGGCGAGGGGCCTTATCCGCCACGCGCTTTGCTGTGACTCCATCTCCCTGGCGGCCGCGGGGGCCGGAGAGAGCCAGCCGGGCTCTGCTGCGGTTGTCGTTGGAGGGTGAAGCCGACGGTCCCGCACGGGGCGGGCGGCCCAGGATCAGGCCCCACCTGCGGGTGCTCCCGAGGGGCAGGGGTGTGGTGGGGGAGCGCGGGGCTGCGGCAGCAGGTGCAGGCAAGCTCCACGGCCCCACGTGGGCAGAAGCTGCCCAAGACGGGGGAGGGGGGGGTCCCACGCGCTGGGGGTGGGATTGGGGCCCCGCAGGCAGCGGGTTCTGCTGTCTTCTGTGTCTGCGCAGTACGCACTGTGAGGGCGAGCGCTGTGCGTCGCTGGGCGCCCCCCTGCCTCCCTGGGGCGCTGGCCCACAGATTCCCGACGCCCCGTCCGCTGAAGCCACCTGCGTCCTGTTGCCCCAGCGCAGCATCCGCGGAGCTCAGACCCACCCCCACCGGCACCAAACTGGGCTTCTGGCGGAGACTGCATTTCCCAGCTGCGGGAATTCGGAAGTTCTTCCAGTCGGTGTGAGGGTCCTTGGACACATCCTGGAAGGCCCCGCACTTGGCCCCCCTGACCGAACCCTCGGCACATCCAGGCTAGAATCAGGAGCCGGGAAACGGGGTGACGCTGGGTCCTGCTCCTGGTCCTTCTCTAGCCCACCGTGCCCGACTCGGCACCCGGGGCTGCTCCAGGGTCTGGGGTGCCCATGTTGTGCACGTGGGGGGGACTCTGGGGCCGAGGGCAGTCACAGCTGGGACTGGGGCAAGGCAGGAACAGGAGCGGGGACAGGAGAAGAGACCCTCCCGGCAGGCAGACACCCCTCCTTGCGCTGTGTGTAGGGGTGGGGCGGGCTGCCTGGAAGCCCCCCAGCCCCCACCCCCAACACACCCGGAAAAGGGCCGGGGACATCCGTCCGTCCGCCTGCCCAGGGCTGCAGAGTGATGGCAGGGAAAGCGCCACATAAGGAACGGCCCGTGGCAGGAAGCCAGGCTCTGTTCCCCTCCGCACGGACTGTGTGGGGGCCAGCCCCGGGGTCACCCGGCACCCCGCTCCGCCTGCGGGCTCTGGCCCCTTCCGTTGTCTCTCACACTCCCCCTGCAGCCCTCCCTGCCTCACCTCTGCTTGGTGCTCTCGCTGGGCCTTCCCCTTCCTTCCCTGTGCCGTGTCCCAGGGGGGTGTCCCCCTGCCCCTCCCTGCCCGGGGCTGGCCTGCGGGGAGCTCCCGGTCACGGCACGCGGGGTACCCCGGCCCCTGCCTTGTGTGCAGCCCGCGAGGGTCGGACTCAGAAGGAGCACCCCTGTCCCCGGGTGGGGGTGGCCCCGGCCCGGCTGGAAGGTGCCCTCCCTGCCCGGGCCCCTGTACCACGGTGGGGGCCGCCCCCTGGCCCTGTGGCCGTCGCCCCCCACTCCCTCTCCCTCCCCAGCGGCTGGTGCGGTGCTGTGATTTATCTGAGGGAGCGTCCGTGTTTGCTGAAGCACATCCACCGCCTCCTGGCTCCGGTGCTGTTGAGCTGGGGGGGCCGGGGGGTCTCTGCTGCCCACTGGGGACCCTGCAGGGACACAGCCCTCTGGGTCTGGGGTCCCCACGGTCCCATGGCCTGCCACCCCCAACCCCGTGGGCACCCCTGGACTCCCGGCCGAGGCCAGCTGTGGCCTGCCAGCTGTTTGGGGGAAGCTGCCCCAGATTTGGGGGCTGGTGGGTCAGGACAGCGTCAGCCCCTCTGGAGGTGCGTGCAGCCCGTGGGTGGGCTCCATCAATCTCCTCTGTCCCTCCTTCCCCTCCCCCTCCCAGCGCCTGTGCTCTCTGCCCAGAAGACCCTCCCCCAGCTCCCATGTCTCCCAGTCATCCCCGCCCCCCGGCCGCCCACCAGCCTTCCGTGACCGCCTGCCCCACGGGGGTGGGGGGTGGCATGTCCTGTCCGTTTCCGTGTCCCCACCAGTGTCCCAGGGCAGGCCGAGCGAGCAGGCAGGCCGAGGCAGGTGCTGTCTCTGCCGCCCACGCACCTGCACCCCAGATTCCTCATCTGTGTTGGGGGAGTGGCACTTGTGGGGGGGCGGAGTGTGAGGTCGAGTTTGGATGCGTTTGTCGTGATTGATGCCCGCCCCCGTCAAGACTATTGTTCTGAGTATCCTGGTGCCCAGCCGAGCAGAGGGACAAGCATGGCCTTGAGCGGCGGCCCTACTGGGGGAGCAGGGGAGCAGTGGGGTGGTGGGCAGAGAGCAGGCACTTTGCAGGGATAGGTCTCGTGGGGGGGGGGGGCAGGAGGAGCAAGCCCTCACTCTCCCCACCGTGCAGATGGGGACAGAGGCTCCGAGAGGGGGACCGATGCCCGAGGCTGCGCGCGTCAGCATCCACCCGGCTGGCAGTGAGTCCCTTCGACCCTGTGCCGTCCTCACCTGGGCTCTGGAAGGTGGGGGCTGGCTGGGGAGGCCGCCCGGGGTGGGGGGAAACGATGGGGACCTGAGGACACAGCCTCTGCTACCTCAGGCCTGGCCCTGCCCCAAGAGGTGGCCGTCTGTCCCAAATTCAGTGGTGGCCCTGGGCCACAGAGACGAGGAGCCCTCGTGGCCGTGGGGGTGGTCACGGGGCTTGAGCAGCAGGCACGAGGCACAGGAGTGCCACTGAGTCACCCTAGGAGCTGCCATTCGGGCTGGGAACGTGGGAGCGAAGATGGAGATTTGGGGATTGGCGCTGCGAGGCCCAAACGGAAGGAGCCGCCCCCACTACTCCCACCTGCCCCCCCCCCCCGGCAGCCCTCCTGCTGGCTCCTCCCTCCCCCACACCCCCCACCTGTGCCCCCACCTGCCAGGTTCTCCACATCCAGATGTGCGGGGCCGGCAGCCCTGTTCTCTCCCTTGATCCAAGTCCGTGCCCTGCCCCAGCGGAGCCACCCTGGACGCTGCACAGACCCCGAGTCTCAGTCTCCCCGGGTGTGGCTTCTGCTCCCAAGTTCTTGCCCAGCAGGCCGGCTGCCACCTGCTGCTTCCCACTAGACCTCAGACTTTCCTGTCCCGCCCCATAGCCTGGCCCTGGCCATCCCTCCCCCGGGGGACAGCAGCTTCCCTTGGCGCCCTCCTTGCCCCGGGCTCGTAACGTCGATCCCTTATACAGGCAGGAACGGTCCGCTTGTAATCCTGCCCTTCCGGGGGGGCGGAGCTGGCTGCCCTCTGCATCCACTTGCCCTCGGCCTGCGGTGATGCTAATATGGGTGGCAGCCATGCCACCCCGTTCACCCTGCAGGACTGGCCTCCCTCAGGGAGCTGCAGGCCCCTTTGCCAGCAGCCCAGCCCCACTGGGCATCCCAGGGCAGAGGGGTTGCTGGAGTTAGGGGGGCCCAGGAGGGCGGGCGAAGCCTCGAGCAAGCGCTCAGGCCACCCTGGGGTGCAGGGGTGCTGTCCTGGCTGGCGAGGAAGGAGGCTGGTCCTGCAGGAGGACATTTCCACCGAGGCCCCCCCCCGCCCCCCCGGTCACACTTCCCGCCCAGAGCCGCCTCGCACGTCTGCAGCCCCGGCCCTGGCCCGCCGAGCCCTCCCCCTACCCCGGGATGACACCTCTGTCTTCACGCTGAGCAAGTGAGGTGAGGGGCAGGGGGAGGCCTCGTTGTAGCCGCCCGGGGGGGAGTGGGGAGCTAGGCCAGACCTGAGCCCACCTGCTCCCCCCTCCCAGCGGGCCGGCTCCGGCAGCTGCACGGTGCCTGGGAGGGGCCGTGAAGCTGCCTCCCATGCTCTACTAATCCCCAGATGGATGCTTCCACAGCCTTCCCTGCATCTGCTAATTTGGAAATACCACCCCCAGCGTAACCCCAGCAATAATAACGGAGCCGTCACATGCCCTGGCAGCCGGCTGGGGTCTCTCTCCAGGGACCGCGGGACCCTCAAGGCCCTGGAAGATCTCGTTTGGTTCTTAAGCTTAAAGGTGCCCTGTCATCGATGGGTGGCTGCTGGCTGGGTATTGGGGCCTCACGCCCCCTCAAAGCTCGTGGCAGCACGGGGGCGCGGGTATTGTTAGTGTTTTTTCCATAAATTGTTTTCCAGCGCCTTACACTCCTAGAGGAAGCCCCCGACTGTCCCCTCTCTACCCGCCACGGTCCTACGAGCGGAACGGACGGGAGCCAGTTATGCCAAGGGGGTGGTCTCGGCCTCTCCTGCCCTCTGGAGAGAGGTCAGCGCAGCTGTGCCCTGGCCCGGCCCACGTGGGGCACCCGTGGGGACGGTCCTAGATCCCAGGCCTGAGCTCCCGGGACAGAGTCTTCCACTAATAACCGCTCCCGGCTGGCCGACGCCGTACCCACGTCGGTGCTGCGGTTAGACTTCGCTGTGACCGCCTGTGCGTGGCGCGCCTGGCTCCGGTTGTTGGCTTCTCCCGGGGCCCGGGCAGCGATGGCCCAGGGAGGCGGGGTCGCCTGCGGACGGGGCCGCTGAGAGCCAGGGG
Organism: Canis lupus baileyi; assembly: GCF_048164855.1. Lineage (NCBI taxonomy): Eukaryota > Metazoa > Chordata > Mammalia > Carnivora > Canidae > Canis > Canis lupus. The sequence goes on along the minus strand of NC_132853.1, from coordinate 58,764,455 downwards.
CGGGGCCTGAGCCGCGGCCGGACTGTGGGGCCCACACCTCTTCCCCTCCCGGGCCCCACGCTTGTCTCCGAGTCACAGGGAACAGGTTCCGGTCGGCCTCGGCCGGTCTGCGGCTCCCATGCCCCAGGCCACAGCAGCAGAGCACAGGGCCGCACTGAATTCTAGAAACATCTAGACCCAGACCAGCCTGAGACCTGGAAAGAACTTCTGAGTGGGGCCGTTGCGAGGCTCCAGAGGGACCCTGGGGCTGGCAAGTTCAGGAGGTGCCAGCCGGAAACTCAGGGCGCACAGGGCGAGGCGCGAGGGCGGCCGCCGCTCCCCAGACTGAGAACAGGGTGTCGCCCTGGCCTCCCGCCCTAGGCCGCCATCCCGGCCCAAGCCTCGGATGTGCCTGGGGTCCCCGGTGGGGAAGAGGATCTGGGTCACAGCCTGGAGGCGCGAGCACCTGCCACGCTCCCTGCCCCCTCCCCGGCCACGGGCACGCGCCCGGCCGGCACCCAGGGGCCGCGTCCACCCCGGGCCCTGGCCCAGCTCCCGGGCCCCGCCACAGCGGCGGCTGCTTTGTATGGACGGCGCGGCATTTTGGGTAATGAAATATTCACAGGTCAGTGATTCCTTGAGAAATGATGGGGATCAGTCGATTCCTTTCTCAGGAAGTAATTTTCGCAGCCTCTGCTTCACGTTGACGATCATTAGAATGAGAAGAGGAGCCCGATCGAAGTACTTGTCAGCTCAGCACCAGCCACCGCCTGGTGGCCTGGACGCAGGTGCCTGGCCCAGGGCCCGGCCTGCACGCACACACCTGGGGTGGTGGGTGGGGGACCCCGCCAGGTCACAGCCAGGGCTGGGGACAGGGGGCTGGCTGGTGGCCCCTTGGGGGTCTTGCCAGCCTCCCTCCCCACTGGGCACAGAGCACAAGTGGCCCCCGGGACACCCAGGTTGGGGCCCAGTCTCACGTAGCCGCTCCCACGCTTTGAGTTCGAATCACAGCTCTGCAGTTCCCAAGTTGCTCATTCTCTGTACGCCTCGGCCTCCCCTCCGTACAATGGGCTACACAGGCCGACGTGGTCTGGACGGGGTGGCAGATTCACCTAAGACGTCTGCGGAAGTCGGTACTGTACCGATTTCCTCCTGCCTCTGGAAGGCCCCACGCTGCCCTGCCCCGTGTGGCCCCGGATCCCCGTGCGCCCCACTGGTTCCACCAAAGCCACAGCCCCTGCCGCTGCCACCACCCCCCACCCCATATGTGAGCACAGCTCCTGGGGACGTGGGCCTTCCTGTCTCTGAGGGTGGAGACGTGTCCGGGTGCTCTGTTGAGGCAGGATGGGCGCAGCACCCATGTCCACAGTCAGACGGTGGGAGGGCACCACCCACTGCTGGGAGCTGGGCCTGGGTGACCCCGCTGGGAGCGAGGCCTCCCCCTTGGGCGCTGGTTTTCTGGTTTTCCCTGTAAGGTCGGAGCAGAGGATCTGGCCGTAGGGCGTGTCCCGGAGCCATGTTCATCGTGCTTTACTGAAACTAGGGCTGGGAAGGGGGAAGTGCTGCAGTCGGTGGAGCATCCGACTCTGGGGTTGGGCCCAGGTCATGACCTCAGGGTCCTGGGATCGAGCCCCACGTCGGGCTCCAAGCTCAGCGCAGAGTCAGCTTGGGATTCCCTCTCTCCCTCTGCCCCTCACCCCACCGGTGCACACTGAGGCTCTTCCTCTCTCTCCCTCTCTCTCTCTGTCTCCCTTTTTCTCAAATAAATAAGTCTTTAGAACAAGCTCTCCTGGGCTCAGGCAGGGACCAGGACTGCCCCCGGGAACCAGAGGGGCCGCAGACCTTCACCGGGAGGCACTAGGGCTCGGGCACGGCAGCTGCACTTGGCCCTCTCCACGTGCGGATCTGGCCCAGCACGGCGCCAGACGCTGCCACACACATGCCAGCCCCGGGGGGAGTGGGGAGGTGAGAAGGGCACCCGGTGTGCAGCCAGCCTGCGCTGTGGGCCGCTGCTAGGATTGCTGCCCCTCACGGCCAGGGAGGCTGGCAACTACACGCCGGTGGGAGGTGGGCTAGGGGCCAGGAGACCCCTGTGCTGTCCCCCAGGTGGGCACAAAGCATGCCAGTCTGCTCTGCAAACACCTGGGACCCGAAGCCCCTCACCACCTTCCAGGGCCCCAGTTTGAACCAGAACGACTCAAGGAAGGGAAGAGCAGGGGCTAAGCCTGACCCTAACACCAACTGGGGACCAGGCCCTGGACCCTGAGTTCAAGTCCAGCAGTGCATTGAGTGCTGAGTCACTGAGCGTCCCCAGACTGGGTTTGATGCTCTGTGTTAGCATGGGGTCCCCATGGTAGTGGACCCAGATACTAAGGGGAAACAACAGCTCACAGGCCTCCCGATGGTACCCCCAGGGGACATGTGTCCATGAGAGCCGAGACGGCCACAATTCGGGGGTGCCACTGGCATCTAGTTGTTGGGGGTCAGGGTGCTGCTGACAGTGCACAGGACAGGCGTCTGCAGGCTCCGGGGAGGCAAGGCTCTGCCCAGGGGGTGGCCGGGCCCTGCTTGCAGGAGGCGGGGCAGCAGGGGGCTGGCTCTGAGAGCTCCCTGGAGTCCGTGCCCATGAGGCCACCTCCAGACGGTGCTCAGACCCTCCAGGGGTGGGACACGGGCAGTGGTGTTTTTTTTAACACTTCTGAGGTGACTGCAGCAGCAGCAGGCGTTTGAGAGCCCCCAGTGCATGGTGGACGGCGGGGGGCCAGTTTGAAATGCAAAAGCTCAGTCAGGCCAGCCCCCAGGGGAAACGGATGGAGCTGCAGGGTGAGACGCGCAGTCTCTGCTGGGGCCCCACACATCCGCCCGTGCTCAGAGGCTGGCAGACACGATCCGTGCCCCCGACCGTGCCCCGCTGTCTGTGAGCCTCCCCCACTTTACTGGGACGGGGCCGCACCGAAGGGCTCGGGCGCTGCTCAGTGATGTTCTGCTGAGAACCCACCCCAAGGGGTTCTTCTGGACTCACCTGACCCCACGCGGGAGCCAGCTGAGAATGCAGGTGGGCTCACAGGCATCGGCCTCAGAGCCTGGTAACAGCCCGGAGGCGGGGGACAGCCACACCCCTGCCCCATGGATGCAGCAGGCTCGGGGCCCTGGCCTGGCTGAGGAGGAAGGGCCGGCCTGCATCCACCTGCGAGCTCAGCGCGAGTCCTCCCCCACGGGGCCCTCCTGTCCAGGGAGCACACTCGGCGCCTCCCAGCCAACGCCAGGCCGTCACTCAGCTGTCCTCCTCCGCAGGGGGTGTCATTGGCAGAATGAGCCGCAGGGACCCCGCTGTCCCTCCTCCGGGGTGAGCCAGCCAGGCGCCCCGTCTCAGGGATGCCTGTGGTCCAGCCTCCCCACGGGCTGTTCTTGAGCGGAGGCCAGGGGCAGGTCAGTGGGGGAGGGCACAAGAGACACCACAGACGTGATTCGTAGGAGCCCCCAGGACAGCACGGTTCAAGGCCAGAGTCCTGGGCGACCCCGACGCTGCACCCGCAGGCCGGGGTGACCCCTGGGTGGTCTGTGCAGGATGGAGCCCAAGGTGCGCAGAGAACAGGGTGAGCTCCCGGCGAGCAGACCCAGCGCAGGTCAACACTGGTCCCTCCTCACAGGTGTGGGGCTCTCCATGATGCAGGCAGTGACCCATGACCCCGGGTCACATCCACCTCCGCTCCCTGGGCCCTGACAGAAGGGACGCAGAGCCCTGTGCCCCGGGTCTCCCCTGTGCCCCCACACCGCCCCGGGTCTGTCCCCTTGGTCTGCTTGACCCCCAGATTGGACTCCGTGGGGCGCTGGGAGGGGCCTGGTGCAGGGGTGCCAGGGTGCAGGAGGGGCAGCGCTCACTGGGTCCCCCACCCCCATCCTCAGCCCTGCCCCTTGGCAAGGACCTAGGAGACCCCGTGGGAGCCCCGCCTGCCCCCCAGCTTCGCAAGAGCCCCTGGGGCCCCACACCCGCCACGGCCTCCCCGCCCGCACGTGGCCACCTCACCCTCAGGAGGCCCCCGCGGTCAGGCTGCTGCCCCGAGTGGTCCCCAGGCCTGGTCAGCCCTGCTGTGGTCAGGGTGGGAGGGAGGCGTCCTCAGAGAAGGGGCAGCGTAGAATGGAAATTCCATTAGTGTTCAGCCATGAGCAACAGGGTCCGTTCAAAGAGTACATTCAATTAAAAATTGATTTTCCAGTGTGATCTCCGATGTGATGAACCACATTCGGACCCTTCCACCGCCCCGGCCGGTGCGACTGTCACCCGCCACCCCCGGCCCGGCCCTCGCGGCTCCCCCGGGTGTCCGGCCCTTCGTGGGGGCGATGATGGAGAGAGGGGGCCGGGAGGGGCCCATCCGCCACCCACTCGGGGAGAAAGGACGAACGAGGTGCACGGGGGTCTCATTCAGGGAAAGCGTCCCGGCGGCAGACCCGTCGTCTGGTTTACCGCGCGGCTGTGCGTTCCCCCGCGGCTGCGGCTGAGAGCTGCCACGTGTCGTTCCCCGACCCACACGGCATCTGAACAGCACCAGAAATGAGAAGCGCACCAGCGTTTTGCCTCCTTCTCCCCCCACGGGTGCGAACTCTGCCCCCGGGTGCCCCCCCTTGTGAACTCTGCCCCCAGGTGCCACCCCATGAACTCTGCCAGGCCCGTGGCTCCGGGGCCGCCGTGTTTGGGGTTCAGCGAGCGCAGCCCCACCGCTTCCCTCCTGACCCTCGCCGCTGACTTGCTGTGTGACCTCAGACCCCGGGCTCCCCTCTCTGAGTGGCTGTAAGAGGAGAAACCCAGGCCTGGCTGCTTGTGACGAAACTGCGAGCGGAGAATCCGCTGCCCGGAGGCCCCCTTCCGGCCCCCCAGCGGGTCCGCGGCCTCGTGCCCGGCCTGCAGCCTCCGCGGCTCGCCTCTCCAGGGAACCCGTGGCGGCCCCAGCTTTCTGGTTGGTTCAGGTGGTTTGGTTTGGTTTGGTTTCAACTGATCCCATTTAGACGAGGAGAAGGCGCCAAGGCCCACCCATCCTTGCTCGTTACGAATGGACAGCGGCTTTCTCGCCCCCCAAGTGCCCCGGCCTGTCCCGGTCACTATTCTGGGGATGCACTGTCTCCTCCCGTCTCGCCAGGCTCCCCGTTCCCGCCGGTATTCACGGCTGATTTGAGCCACCCCACCCCCAAGGACAGTGCTGCCCCCCCCAGGCAGTGTCCGGGACCTGAGCCCCCTCAGGGCCCTTCCACCACTGCCGCGGTCCCTCCCCCCGACCTCCTGGCCTCAGTCAGCACTGTCTCGGGGGACCCCTTGCCAGCTGTCCCTTCAAGGGGGGCAGCACCCCCAGCTCTGCCCCACGTGGTGTGTGTCTGTGGTTCCTGAAGACCCCTGCTCCGGGTAGGCCTTGGGCAGAGAAAGAATTCTGGGTCGGAGGAGCCGACAGGTTAAACACGTCTCTTCCCACTGGCACTTCCAAGGCCTCCTCTAGAATGTTCCAGGAGCCTGGAGTTCCGTAGCACGTGACTTAGGGAGTGCTGGTCCGGGGGAAGGGGCCTGGGCTGTGGGAGGGCTGGCGTCTTCTCTCACACCGTGCCTCTGAGCTCTGGGACCTCAGCCTGCCTCTGTGAGCCTCAGTTTCTCCATCTACAAAAACGAGGCCGGTGATGTGGCTTCCGAGGGCCAGTGCAAGCTTCCCAGCCGATGTAGGTAAATGTGCCGGTGCCGGCCGGTGGGCAGCACCTTGGCTCTAGGGCAACCGGGAGATGCACCGCTCGGGCCTCCCCTTCCAGGGCCAGCGCCTGGGGCTCAGGGTGGCAGGACGGGAAGGGCCCTGGATGTGGATGCTACAGGCTCCACCGTGTGTGACACCGAGCCTCTTTCCCCATCTGGGAGGGGGAGACGTGCCTCTCAGGTGTGCTGGGAGCCTCCTAAGATAACAGGCGAGAAGGTTCTGGCAGAAGGGACAAAGCATCGGTGCCCTCTCAGGGGGTCCAGGACCCTCCGGGGCGGCCCCCTGCTGGAGGAACCTGGCCAGGCCACAGGACGTGGAGAGCATGCTCGGGATCCTGGTGGAGCTGTGCTCAGAGCCCGCCCTGTCCCTTGCCAGCGGGGGAACCAGGAGACCCTTACTCAGCGTCCTTGTCGGCGACATGGGGATAGTGACACCCGCTTGTCCACCTGGAACGATGAGTCAGTGAGACATGGTGGCCAGACACGGGCGGTGGGTGTGACTGTGGCTCGGGCGTCATCCCTGCAGACTGCCCCGTCCTGCCCTGGCCACAGCCCCTCCGGGCTGGCGCCTGGTCCCGTTTCTGCCCCTGGGGAGGTTGCTGCTTTCCCCCGGTTGTCAGGGCCGCGTCCTGGCCCTAACGAGGTGTCCTGCCCTGTCCCAGCCATGAGGGAATCCAAAGGGCAGCCCGACCCCGCTCCTGGCTGTGGAGCAATGGCCCCAGACCGCGCAGCCTCATGGGCGTGGAGTCCAGCGGCCTCGTCAGCAGGAGAAGATAGATGTTTTTAATTCAGGGAGCTTTTCATGAGCCAATGAAAGGAAGTAAATCATCCTTCTAGGCCCCGGAGCCCAGAGCTGGCGCCTGGTCGTAGTGGGGCAGGTGGCCGCCAGGGCCACGCGGCAGCCACGCAGGGTCACTTGGACAACAGGTGGACCTGGGGACGTGGTCACCCCGTGTGCCGAGCACCCCGGCCAGCCCTTCTTCCGCGGCGGGCCAGCAGGGTCAGCCTCACATCTGCTTCCTGTGGTTTGGGTTCAAGTGCGTGCGCACCACATGCAGGAGACATGAAGGTGGGTGTGGGTGTGAGCGCGCCCGGAACGGGACCGCGAGAGCTGTGCACGTGTGTGTGCGCATGTGCATGTGGGTGAGGTGTGCGTGAGGCGCACGGAAGCTGGACGCGGTGCGACGTGTGTGGGTGTGCACAAGCCTGGGAATGAGCGTGCCCCCTGTGAGAGCCGGCTGCACGTGCGCACGTGCCACCTGGGTGTGAGTGTGACGCACGTGTGCAGGGCGCCCTGCACACACCAGGCGACATGAAACCGTGTGTGCCCAGCTGTGCCCGGGGGCGCCGTCCGTGTGCAAGCTCGCACGTGCACGTGGCTCCCGGGGAAGGGACGCTTAAGATGGAGTTGTCAGCTCCGGGTTGACAGGCGCAATCAGCAAAGTGCAGCGTCGGCAGGAACGGCCCGGCTCCCTCATTACCCGGGAGGAAATGGCCCCGCTTTGTGCTGAGGAGGCAGAGTGTGGCTGGAATAAAGCAAGTGGAGCAGACCCAAAAACTTCATTAATTAAAGAAACTCATTAATGAGGGACATTTAATCAGCTGAAGATTAGATCCACGCTCGCCTCTTCCATGAGCCGGGCGCCAGCCGGGAAGACAAGCCGGCCTGCCCCCCACCCCGCGCCCTGGGCCGGGTGCCAGCGGCAGGGACCTTGGGGCCGAGCGGCGGGGCCCGTGGACGGGGGACGCGCCGCCAGCGTGTGGGTGGCCACTGCGTGCACAGTCCCGCCGAGGCGTGTCCGTGGAGGGGGCGCCCGCGGCCTCACTGGGTCACAGGTGCTCGGCGGAGGGTGCTTTTGCCCCCTGCCCGGGGACGTGTGGCCAGTGTCACACGTTCGGTTGTCACAGCTGGGTGGCGTCTTGTGGGCAGGGCATAGGGACGGTGTTAGGCGTCCTCCGGCCAGGGCGGCCCCGCGGCAGGGGACGTGGGTAGTGGCGAGGCCGAGGAGCCCTGCGCCGGGCTGGGGGGCTGGGGCCCGGGGGGAGATGCCCCGGGGAGGCCGGGGAGCGCGCGGCAGGTGTGAGTACCTGTGGCTGGTGTGGGTACCACCGAGGCCGCGGTCACGTGTGTGGTGCGTGTGCGGGGAGAGCGCCCCCCTGCGGCCCAGCCCCGGGCATTCGGAACGGAACATGTGGCCCCTCCAGGGACCCCAAGGGGAGGCTGGATCCCCGTTAGAAGGCTGGTGGAGGCCCGTGGCTGGGTGAGCAGGGCTCAGGCCCCTCAGGGCCATCCCAGGTTCCAGCTAAAGTCCCTTAGAGAATTGTGCACACGGGGGTTCAGGGCTGTGAGGAGAGTGACCCTGACCTCGGGCAGCTGGCAGGGGTGGCCTCAGGCCCCGGGGACGACTGGCAGGGCTGGGACCCCAGCCCCCAAGGACCTCCGCCCGGCCCCTGCTGGGACAACCTGCTTGAAGACACACACATCGGGTGGGCCGCACACTCGTGCACACGCTGAACCGCAGTCCCAACCGCAGGTGGGCCCTGGCTGTGAGCGCCGTCCGCAGGGGCTGGCGCCGTGGGTGCTGCCTTCCGCCCGCTGCCCCGCACGCTCCCCGTGTCCCGCTGCCTGGCAGGCCCGGCCCCCCGGTGGTCAGGATGGGCCGGGCTCCTCCGAGCAGGCTGTGCTCCCCCCACCCCACCCCTGCCCCCAGGACTCCGGTGGCCTGGGGGCTTCTTCTCAGCCCGGGGCCCACTCCCCTCCCGGCCAGGCCCTCCCTCTTTCCTCCCCAAGCTCCAGCCACCGCCTGGCCCAGAGTGGTGGTCATGTTCAGTTCCCAAAGGCTCCTCCTCCATCCTGGCTCCAGCCACCTGCCAGCTCAAGGGTGTGGTGGACTGACCTAGGGGTCAAGATGGTCCTCCAGCTGGGAGAGGGGGAGGGGAGGGGAGGCCCCTCCCCCTTCCCCACCACCACTCAGCTCGCCTCCCGGGGAGCCCCGCCTCTTCACCTGTCCTTCCTCGTGGGTCTCATGCTGTTGAGGGAGCACAGGTGAGCTGCACTGGGCAGCCATGTCCTGGGGCTGTGGGCGGAACAGGTGCTCAGAGGTGCAAACAGGTGATGGGAGGTGCTGCCTCTGCAGGACCTGGTGGCAGGCCAGGTGGTGCCACTAGTGCACCCATGACCTCAGGGACCCCGGACTCGTGGGGCCTCGTTTCCTCACCTGGGTGTGCCGAGCCCCCCCACACACACTGGCCACAGGGTCAGGTGGGGTCACACCCGCATAATTCTCAGGGGAGGACACTCGGGTCCCTCCTGAATCGGACGGAATCCCTGCTGCCTCCTGGAGCTCTTCCCCCGGTGCCAAGGGGGCTGCCTGGGAGTCAGAAGCAAGCCCCCCACCCTTGTGTTCTTGCCCTGGGCGCCTGGCCCAGACCACCGGCCTCCACCCACAGCTGCTATCCCCTGATGCTGCTAATAAGCAGGTGTCTGCCCAGGTCCAGCGGGTGGGAGTGCCCCCTCCCCATCTCCTGGTCACCAGGGCCCAGGCCTTGCGTCTCTAGAGGACACAGTGACCCCTGCAGAGCAGAGGACTCCTCCTGGGTCTGGGCCACTTGGCCCTGGCATGGAAGTGCCTCCCTGCCCTGCAAGCGCCAGCCCCGGCCAGCAGACCCCAGCTGGGGTCCCAGGCCCAGCAGGTTGGGCTCAAGCGCGGCCAGGGCAGCAGCAGAGGCAGAGGAGCCCCTCGAGCCACATCTGGGGTCTGGGATCTGTAGCGGAGGTTGTCCTGAGTCCCAGATTCCGAGTCTAGTCGGCGGCCCAGGGGGGCTGAGAGCCTGCATTTCTCACTGCTCCAGGGCCATGCGACGCCGCTGCCCCGCCCGCCCCACTCGGGGCCCTGCTGTGTGTGGCCACATGCGACCAGGCGCGACCCCAGCGAGGCCCCCCATCCCAGGGACGCACCAACCCCCAACTCCCCAACGTCCCCAGGGAAGGAAGGCCACGGGGGCGGGAGGGGAGTTATACCCCACCCAGAGGCGGCTAAACCCAAGGTCCCCGGCGGGTGTTGGACTGCGCGGCGTATTACGTAATCTTTGTTGCCAGGAAATTTACCTTCCTAATTACATTTTGCAAATTTTCATTTGAGTGTGGCTTCCCAGAGCTCTGGGAAAGTAGGAGAAGGGCAGGTGGGAGGGAGGGGGGTGCCAGGACCCTGGGCCACCGGGCGCAGACCCAGGGCTGCACCCAGGGATGGGTCCTGCCCACCACCCCCTCCCACTGTCCGCACCCCCGCCCACCCACCCACCTCATATCCGGGCACTGCGCTTAATATCCTGTTTCACTTGCTCCAGGAAGACCACGGGCCATTAATAATGCTAATATTTCTTAATGAATATGCAGGGAGCAGACCCAGGGATGCCGCTGAGGATGCAGAGGGCTCTCCCTAGACCTGCACAGCCCAGCCACCCCGCCCCGAAGTGGCGGGGGGGGGGGGGGGGAACTAACACCAGGGGGGCTCCCGGCGGCGCTTCTGCTGGGGTCAGCTTGCCAGCTGGCCCGGAGCCCGTCCTCGAGAGGCCCTGGGCCGGAGCCTCGGCCCAGACAGCATTGTCTTCACCCCGCTGAGGAGGAGCCTGGTGTCTGCCCACCCACTCGCGTGTGCACATGAACCTGCCACATGTGCTCCCCCAGATTATAAACTCACAGGAGTGTCTCAGAGGGCCTGGGCAGGACGGAGGAGGAGCCGAGCCATGGGAAGGCTTCCTGGAGGAGGTGTTTGACCACTTCCAGGACAGGCTTCGGGCGCTCCTCCACTGTGCTCACCTGTGAAGTGGGGAGAAGCCAGTGACGGATCACCCCTGGGACACAGCACTTCCTTGGAGCCTGCACCCCAGCTTCTAGCAGTTGCTTATCCCACTGCCTCTGCACGGCCTGAAGAGGGTCCCTGCGCCCACCAGGGTTTCCTTTCCCAGCGCCTGGCAGAGCCAGGGGTGCCCTTCTCCTAATCTTGAAGTCATTCATCTCCCCCACCCCTTCCTGCCACTCGCAGAGGGGGGCCGTGAGCAGCAGCTGAGAGCCGCACGGGGACCTTCCCGCTACCTGCGGGGAGCCGGGCTGCACCTGTTCACCCAGGTGCTCCTGGGGACCGAAGGGGGTGGCTCCGCCAAGGGGTATCCCCCAGTTCCGCCACCACCCACCCTGGCCTCCCTGGCGGCCTGGCCCCACATGCTGTCTCCTGCTGACCACAGGAGCCCCCCCCCCCCGTGCCCACGGGGGAGCCACCTGGTGCCCGCTGCCGGTTCTTCCTGGCGCGTGCACACACGTGCGTACACAGAGCTGCTGGTTCAGATCCCCGGGGCGTCTGTAAACAGGGTGAGGACGCTGCTTATCGGGCCAGCCTCTCAGCTCCTTGCTACCCCCACCCCGCCCTGGGCAGCGCTTGTCCCCCCAATGGCGTGCCCTCCTGCACAGTGGACCCGGGAGCTGGGACTGGCTGGTGGTGTTTCGTTCCGGCCTGAATGACAGTCTAGGGTGAACCTGCTTCCCACCAACCACCGACCCCCCCACCCCTGCCCCGTGCTTTCCAAGCCCCATCAGCCAGACGGCTCCTGGCTGATTTCCCCAGACAGGAGGGGAGCCTGGTGGAGGTGCAGCTGATGGGAGAAGGGGATTTACAGAGCCACATTATTTATGATTTGTATGCAGTGGGTTTGGAGGGAATTATAGCTTAATCGTGCAAAAATCCATCCCCTCGCCTGGGGCTTTTCAGTGGAGCACATTGGGGCCGAGTCTGGACTGAGGGGCAGTGGGCTCTGGCCAAGTGGCCAGCTCCATTCTAGGGGGTGGAAGGGTGCATGTCTTGGCCCCAGGGGTCCATCCGTGCCAGAGGTCCTTATGGCTTCTTGTTCCTTCTTGTCCCCCATCACATCTGGCGAGGCACTAGGACCCCATGACAGAAAATGGTCTTAAATGCAACAGCACATAGGCTCACAAGGGAAACAACTTTTATTAAAATACACTTACCAAAAGAGAGAAAACTATAAGGTCCTACCTGTGGCTTCTTTCCTATTGCGTGGAGTAACCAGGCTCAGGGCCGGTATGCTCACCACCGTAGTGTTGGGGTTGGGGTGAGCACAGGGATCACACGCTGGTGTGCCTGCAGCACTCTGGGAGGAACCTGTGGTTTCTGGCGGTGGTGGCCAAGTTCTCGGGGAATGCTCGGGTCCTGGACTTGCAGCCGCATTTGTGGATGGGGGCAGTGCCAGCAGTTCGGCTGCAAGATGGTAAGGTGGTGGGGTATTGGTCCATCGAAGATCACGGATGTTTCGAGTTCTTTCCCCCAGACAACATGTAGGGCAAGCCTGGGATACAGCGCACAAGGAGCCCGCACCGAGCACACACAACAGGTGCAGAGCACACGTGAAACACACACAGCACACATGGAGCATGTGAAAAGCACCCACAGAATAGGGAACATCCAAGGCATACACAGAGCACGCACAGGGCACACATGGGGCACACACAGAGCATATAGGGTACGCACAGAGCATGCATGGAGCATACAGTCCACACAGGGCACACATGGAGCACGGACAGAGCACACAGGGCATGCACAGAGCATACAGGGCACATGTGGAGCATGCACAGTGCATATAGCACACATGGAACACACAAAGAGCACACAGGGCACACATAGAGCACACACGGTGCATACAGCACACATGGAGCATGCACAGAGCACACAGGGCATGCACGGAGCATACAGGACACACACACACAGCATGCATGGAGCATGCAGGGCACACACAGAGCATGCACAGTGCAGGGAGCTCGCTGCCTTGCAGGCACCAGGCCGGCACAAGCACGTCTTGCTCTGGCACTGCGTCAGCTCTGGGCCAGCACCACCAGCTTTCATGGTGTGGGTGCAGAAACCTGACCGTGGCAGGGAGACTAGGACAAGTGTCTCCAGCCTCCCCAGCCCTGCACCACCTCAGTGGAGAGGCAGGGTGCCCAGGACGCCCCAGAGGGGGCTGGCCCTTGTGCTGAGGGCTTGCTGGGAACCCAGGCTGGGCCCCCGTGTAAGCCTCTGTGTTCTGTGTGTTTGGAGGAAGGGCTCTGGGCTCAGACCTTGCAGGTTGCCGCACTGCCCACCCAGCCGTCGCCCACCCACAGCCTCCAAAGTGCCAATGAGGAAGAGGCTGGAGGCCCTACTGGGAAATGAGCGGCTGTGGGCAGAAGGAAAGGAGACACAAAGCAGGGGGAGACCCAAGATTCTGGCAGATGGCAGGTGGCAGGGCCGGCAGGAACCCCACCAGGTCTGCCCCTCGTGGCCCAGGGCAGTGGCCAGAGACTCAGGGTGCTGCCCCTCTGCAGCGGCTCTGCCTGAATGTCTCCTGAAGTCCCTCTCGGTCCCGGGGGTGGGAGCAGACATGGGGCGTCGGGGCAGCCTGGGCACCAGGCCCCTCACAGCACAGGAAGGAGGGAATGAGGAGGGATCTCAGCCAAACGGCCCCTGAATGCAGTAATATGGAGGGTGACGCGCCGTCTGACAGCCCTAATTAATAAAGGATATTAAAGTGGCTGCCAGGGGACGGAGTGGATTGGAGGGGGCGGGGGTGGGGGGCGGGGGGAGCCGTCGCTTAGATGGATTCAGCCTCCCTCCCTCCCAGCAGGCTCCCTGCTTCCTTCCAGCCTCCCCCCACCGCGGCCCTCCCCCAACCCCGCCGCACCCCCTGCCCAGCCTTGCGCAGAGCCCACATCAGCCTGGCACCGTGGGCGCCCCGTGCATACCGGAGGGGAGCGCCAGGCTCAGAGGCGGGCTCTTAGCAGGGGCACAGGACCCCAGGGCTGGTGGCTCCCTCGCTTGGAATGACTTCTGGGAGGGACGGAGGTCCTGGCACAGGGAGCGGCGTGTGGGGCTTCCGTCTGTCCTCCAGGCCGTGGGCGAGGGCACACCGCCCTCTACTCCCCTGGGGCAGCCGTGCACGCGGGTCCAGTGCACTCCAGTGTCCTGGAGTCGGCCGGGCTCGGCCGCGGGCTGGCCGTGTCACACGGGCGAGTAACCTCCCCGCTGAGCTGCGTCCCTGGTGGCGGATTCGCGGGCACGGAGGGCTCGGCCCTTACCTGAGAGGAGGCGCCCTTCCTGCTTAACACGGGCCTGGCCGGTGGCTGTCACTCCTCAGATCATCCACTCTACTGGGCACTTCCTGAGCACCTGCTGTGTGCCCGAGCGGTGTCAGGGAGCTGGGGACTCGGGAGGAGCCCTTGCCCTCGGGGCCTCCTGGCCTGGAGCTCCGCCCCAGCCGCACCGCTGAGCCTCGGGTGCTAGAGCCTCCCCTGCCCACCCCAGCTGCCTGTACTGTGATAGCAGCCCAGCTCTGCCCTGGGCTGGCACGGGCACCTCCTGCGGCACCCCAGAGTCTCTGGCCTCGAGGTGCTGGCCGGCAGGTACGCTCCCCGCTGCAGCATCTCCCAGAACCTCAGGAGGGAGGCATGAGAGCATCCAGGAGACAAGTCTCTGCCATGCGGGGTACAAGGGGACCAGGAAGGGTCTCAGATGGAGATGGAGGCTCCCCTTCCCACTGCTAGGACCTGGCTTTCCCCCCAGGGAGCCTGGGCTAGTTTGGGGCACCCCTGTTCCCATCTGGCAAGGATGCTCTCCTCCCAAAACATGGGGTTAGGAGCCCATAAGCCATGAGGACCGCCTGTTTCTGGGCTGACAAAGCAACTGAGTACGTGGTGAGGGAGAAAGCCGAGTGCTGCGGCTGCCCACCCCCTGCCTCCCACGCCAGTGACCCCGGCCGAACCCCAGAGCAGCCCTCTCTCCCTCCCCGGGACGGTGGCAGGACCTCAAAAACTGTTGGGACCGTTTATTTCTGTGTCGGTGCCCCCCACTGCCCTCACAGGGGGAGCCCCCGGTGAGTCACGAGCCACCCCAAGGCCCAGCCCCTGCTCTCAGCCGGCCGCCCAGGAAATTCAAACGTGAACCCGAGCCAAGCGCCATGGAGAGGCTAATTGGCTGCCCCTGAAAATCACATCATGCATTTCAAATTTAGTTAATGCCCAGGGGGCCTCGGCAGGGGTGTCCGCTTCCGGAGACGGGTCCGCGCTCACACTGGTGCTCAGTGGCGCTCGCTGGCGCTAGAAGGGGGCACCAGCTGGGCACTCTGTGCACGTTCCGCGATCAAGTCCGCGCACACCATTGCTCGTACCCCCTGCTGGAGGAGATGCGCGGACACCAGCCCCGCCTGCACACCCACCAGGGTGACTTTGGGCGAGTCAGCCTCCCCGGTGCGGGTGTCCTCAGCCGAGTGGGTGGAACATACTCCAAGGTCTCTTTCTGGGATCCCTGTCGTCACGGGTCCCCCGGGAGCAGGGCCAGGCTCCACCATCCTTGGAAACTTCCAGAAAACCCATGATAGTCCTGCCCAGTGCGCTTTGAATCAGGGCAAGACGCCTTCCCCAGAACCAAGAGCCATGCACAGGAACAGAGCAGACCCCTGGCACCTGGGCTCACCCGGGACAGGTGTCGGTGGGCACCCGGCCTGTTCCCTTGACACCACCGTGTGCCTAGCCCCAACTCCACGCTGCTCCATGATTTCATCTTTTTCCCCCAAAACTTCACTTTCCAACGTTTGGCACATTAAAAAAAAAAAAGAAAGTAGGACCATCCCCTCGGGTAGGATTGTGTCTCTCCCAGCCTTGCCCCCTTTCCCTCCTGTTGCCCTGAGCGCCCAGACGCTCTCCCACGGCGCTGCCCCAGCTCTCCCTCGCGTGGTCCCCTCGCTCTGGGACACTTCCTCCCGTGGCCCCCAAGCCAGCCGCCCTGGGCAGGCCCGGCCAGAGGGAGCCTCCTGCACCACAGGTGGGTGTCCACCAGGCCCCCCGCACTGAGAAGGGGAAGGTGCGGAAGCCGGAGGGGGGCGACTATTGGGAACTCCGGCCTGGATCCAGATCCAAACAGAGCCATTCCCATGTTTCCTCACCTGTAAGAAGGGAACCACCACGGGTGCAGCCGTGTTGGATTCTTCACTCCCCGGAGGCTCAGCAATGGGAGAGGGAGTCCCTGGACCGCGACTGTGCAGGCTCAGAGGCTGAGAGCCTGGTGCTGGGTGGAAGTTTCCAGAAGGCAGATTGCAGCTCAGTGCGTGGAAGAGCTTTCTCTTCCAAGACCAAAGGAGGCTTCACGTTGGTAGTGAGCAGAACCCAGTGGGGGTACCTGTCGGGGAGGCAGAGAGATGAGAGCCCCCGTTTGCCCGGTGGGCCAGGCTGGGTGTCGCCTACGGTCAGAGAGGAGAGCCACTGCCTCACGTGCACATGTGTGCGCCTGGGGTGGGGGGTGAGGGGGGCTCCCCCCAGGCTGGGAGGTCAGCGCCACGAGGTCCCCTGGCTCAGCTGTCACTGGAGACCCCACACCTCCTGCCTGCCAGAGGTCACCCCCAGGTCAGCCCCTGCCCCTTCCCACACTGATTCTGTGCAGGTTCGGGGGAGAGCTGCCAGGAACGCTCACAAAGGGCCCCCTGGACAGGTGTCTTCTGGAAACCAGCCCTCTCACTCTCCTGGCCCTGTGGATTGTCACACGCCACGCGCCTCTGGGTGAGCAGGCCGTGGCCCGGGCTTGAGAAGTTGACATCTGTCCATCCCTCATGGCTCTGACCACGGGGAGCGTGAGCGGCGGCATCTCCAAGACCCCATCCCAGGCACCTCTCCCCACTCCCCCTTACAGCGTCTGTACAATGACCCCCTCCATGCTGCAAGGGCCTCAGACCTCCTGCTCACTCCCCACGTGGCCTGTGGCCTCAGGGTCCCCTCTGTGAAATGCAGCCTGTGACCCCCAACTCAGGTCACCAGAGGTCACCGGGTCTGCAGGCACCAAGGGGAGGCCCTGCTCACCGCCGGCCCTGGGCAGACCCCAGCCTGTTCCCCCGGTGTTCCCGGTGTTCCCCGTGCCAGGCGGCGGAGCTCAGCAGGCGCTGGTGACAGGAGGTATCAGTGTGCGGGGCGGGGCTGAGGGGGTGAGGGTCCGACACCCCAGGGTAGGTGGGCGTGATGCGGGTTGGGGGGCGGCCGGAGCACACCCTGGGGGTTGGGTCTGCGCCCGGGTCAGGCCGCCCTGCCCCTCCTCCACCCCGTCTGGAAGCCGGCCTTGCCCAGAGGTGAAGAAATGGCTCGTTGCCCAGCCTTTGCCGCCAGCCTCCCCACCGCAGCCTGGCCCGCGGGCCCGGGGCCTGCGCCGCCCTCCTTCCTGGGGGTGAGGAGGCCAAGAGGCAATTAGCCTGATTGTCCTGGAGGGACCGTGAGCAGGAGGAGCCGGAGGGACTGGGCGGCCGGGAGGGTCCAGGCGGGCCTCCGTCAGCTGCCCCTGCCCCCTCCACCTCCCCCCAGCGACCCCGTTCCCCAGGCGTCCCGCCGGCCCATCACTGCGCACACACGGGGGGGGCCCCTCACCCCGGCAGGACGGGGACACACTGGCCGAGGGACCTGGGAACTCAGGCTGCCTCGCTCCCTGGGGTCATTCCAGGTGAGTTTATTTACAGGGAGACTATTTTCAGGAGTGCCTGGAGGGTGGGTGGAGGGGGCCCGCCAGGGACCGGTGACCCAGCTGCCACCGCCTCCAGAAGGGGTGAGGAGGAAGCAGCGAGTGGATCCGGGAAGGAGGGAGGGTCCTGGGTGGGCCCCCTCCAGGGGAGGTCCAGTCTCCCCAGAGCCAGCGACAGCCTCCGGGGAGGGAGCTAGGGAATAAAGACCCCCGACTCGCTCTTCCCCCTGACACCGACACGGGAGGGCAGAGGGTGCAGTCCGTGCCAGTCACCTCTGGGGGAGAGGGGAGCGCGCTCCCTGGCCAGATCCAGCCGCTGGGGAGGCCGGGCAGAGCCCCAGGCGCACACTCAAGGCCAGCCGCGCACCCGCCAGCCGCCCTCCTCGGTTCCCCTTTGCCAGATGCGTGAACGTGGATCTTTCTGGAACTCGCCTTCCAGCCTCCATCACCGCGTCTGGGAGTGGCTGGCTCCTGCGGGACCAGCTGCAGACCACACCCTACCTGTCCCTAAGTGCGGGCGCGGGAGCGACTCCGTAAATGTCGCCTGGGCCCAACTTAGTTCTCCTTTGCACAGAGTCCCGTTCGGTATCGGGTCACCCCCCCCCACCGTCAGCACCCCGGGGCAGCCCCGGCGGTCACCCACGGAGAGCTGAGGGAGTCAGGTGGTGGTGTCCTGGCTCTAGCAGCGGCTCGCCGGGGCCTGCCGGGCAGCACCCGCCCACCCCCGGGGTGTAAATACCCCCACTCTGGCCGACTTCAAGCTGCCAGCGCGAGGCCACCGAACTTGGAGTTGGAGAGATGCTCCCCGTCGGCTCTCGAGAGCCAGAGGGGCTGGAAGGGGCCGCGGGCCTCTGCCCTCCGCACCCCTGCCTCTGCCGTTGGCACATGTGCTGTGGAGGACGTGGGATGGGACGGGTCTGCGTGCTCACCCGCCCTGGGTCCCCAAGCAGACATGTCGATCTGTGCCTCCGTTTCCCCCCCTATAAAGATCACGAGGGACATACCTGCCCTGCACGGTCTGTGACCAAACATGAGATAACGGGGCGCAGAGCAGCGGGCACGGAGCGAGCAGTCCGCAGTTTCCTGCCAAGTCCTGCCTCTGGGCTCGTTGTGGGGACGCCGTGCAGGGGGCACACGGGGCGCACAGAGCGCTCTTGGTGACCACTGTCACAACACGTTCACTCCTCCACTAGGTGCACACCTGTCGCAGTCCTACTGCATGTCATCATGCTCTAGGGGCTGGAGATTCAACGACAGGCAGACTGTGCCTGGACATGATGCCGTGGGGCAGGCGACAGACTGCACGTAGCCACGTGGGGACTCTGAGATGGAGAAGAGCAGAGCCGCATCGGGGGGTGGGGAGTGCAGAGTGGGGGCACCCCAATTTTAAAGGGCCTCCCTAAGAAGGTGACACTGAAGGAAGAGAGACTGCCGTGGGGTATGCAGGGAGCAGTGTCCCTGCAGAAGGAACGGTCAGTGCAAATTCCTCGAGGCCAGAACTGGACATTCGAGGGGCAGCAGAGACACTTGTGCTCAGCATAGAACATTCAGGGAGGCCCCAGTGGTAGGGGGTCCGTCCATCCATCCATCCATCCATCCATCCACCCATCCATCCACCCATCCATCCAGGTCATGCAGGGACGGTCCCCTCCAAGTGTCTGGATTTTACTTGGAGAGGACGGGTCATCGGGGCAGGAGCAGAAGCAGGAAGACTGGGGGAAATCACGGAGCCGGGGGGGCAGACCTAGATGGGAGCAGCGAGTTGGCAGAGACGGTTGGGTCCTGGGTACATGTTGAAGGTGGAGCTGACGGGGCTCCCTGCTTGATTGTTTGGAGTGGACGGAAGGAGAGGTATCACCCCCCAGGTGTAGGGCTGAGCACCGACCTGTGGGCAGTGGGTGACCTCACGAGAGGCGGATTTGATGAGGACAATGGAGGGGAGCAGGAGTCCCTTCAGGAGTAGGTCAAGCTCGAATGATGTATTAGGTGTGCAGACAGCTGGCAGCCGTTGGGGGTGGCCAATGTACAGCGCTATTTTAAAATTGAGGCTAAGAACCTTGAGGTAATGAGTCTAGCCACGTAAGAGAGGGCCCAGAGACCGGGTTTCGGGGGGCCTACAACGTTTGCAGGTTGGGGAGATGTGAGGAAACAGTAACACAGATGCAGAAGGAACTTCCATGGAAGCAGAAGAACCCACAGCACGTGCTGCAACCAAACCAAGCGAGGAAAGTCTAGAGAGAGGAGTCAGTGCTGCTGAGGGACCAGGTCCGGTGAGGATTTCAGTGTGGCAGACGTGGGACCCTTGACAAAGGTGGTTTCAGGGAATGGTGCCAGTTTGGAGTGGGGCTAAGGAGTGGGAGTAGAAGAATTGGGGGTGCAGATCTAGCAGCTCCCAGATCGCCAGCCGCCCTCCTCGGTTCCCCTTTGCCAGATGCGTGAACGTGGATCTTTCTGGAACTCGCCTTCCAGCCTCCATCACCACGTCTGGGAGTGGCTGGCTCCTGCCGGACCAGCTGCAGACCGCACCCTACCCGTCCCTAAGTGTGGGCGTGGGAGTGACTCTGTAAATGTCTCCTGGGACCAACTTAGTTCTCCTTTGCACAGAGACTTTGCTTCCTAGGGAAACAGCTAGCTGGGTTGTAGCCTCAAGGGACGACAGTCCAGGAGGTTGTCCTGCTCCAGTCGTGGGAGATGTTGCAGTGAATCGCCAGCGCTGTGAGCATGGTTGGTGAGAAGGGCTGGGCTCTGGGGTATGAGACCAGCGGGCCAGCAGGTGAGCGTGGACGTTCTGCTCTTGTTTTCTGCAGAAAACAGGAAATGAAAACTGCTTTGGTCGGTGGTTAGTGATCTCAAGTGAATCATTCAGGGTGATTTTGTGGTTTTTCTCCAACAGTGTGAGCCCTGGAGTATAGTGGGCAGAGCTGGATCTTACCAGTTCTATCGGGAAAATGTAACAATGGGAGAGGGGAATAAGTTCGTAGAGAAAGTGATATAATGACTATCTACTCATCCCTTCACCTGTCTCCCCATCCACCCACCCATCCTTCCATATGTCCATCCATCCTTCCATCCATCCATCCTTCCATCCACCCATCCACCCATCCTTCCATATGTCCATCCATCCATCCATCCATCCATCCACCCATCCATCCACCCACCCTTCCATATGCCATCCATCCATCCATCCATCCATCCATCCATCCATCCTTCCATCCATCCACCCATCCATCCATCCATTTATCTACCCATCCATCCACCCATCCTTCCACCCACCCATCCTTCCATCCATCCACCCATCCACCCATCCTTCCATATGTCCATCCATCCATCCATCCATCCATCCATCCTTCCATCCATCCATCCATCCATCCATCCATCCATCTTCTATCCATCCATCCATTCATCTGCCTATTTGTCCTTTAGTCTGTCCATTCATCCCTCCGTCCACACACCCACCCATCCAATACACATGGAGGCTCTTCTGGGTGCAGCAAAGTGCTGTGCTGAGTGCAAGGATGTGGGAGCAAGAGTGAGCGAGTCACCCTCAGGCTCTGGGGATTTCCAGGCCCCTGGGGAGCCAGACAGTTCACAAGCTGCTCTGAGACGAGGCCCCAGCCTGGCAGGAGGACTGTGCTCGCTCATGCCGCAGAGCCCAAGCCTCTTCCACTCTGGCCCCAGCGGACCAAGGAAGAAGGAAGGACAGGAATGTGACTGTGCCGGCCATGCTGGCCTCTCCGTGTCAGGCGCGTCACGCCCTCGGTGCACCCGACACCCCCTGCTCTTCCCTCCGGGTCTGGTCCAGGAGCCCTCAGCCCGGGCCACACAGCAGAATGTCGTGGGAGAGTTTGGTCTTAAATGTACTCAGCTGCCCTGGGGAGGGGTCCAGGCGTGGGATGTGCAGCCAGGGTGAGGGCCCCTCACGTGACCACAGTCCCCTCCAGCGTGGGTGGCAGGAGTGGTGAGACAACCCCCGGGACCCACCAGACCACGCTGGCTAGCTTTTATTCTGTGCTTCCTCTGTCCAGGCCCCGTGATAACCTCTTGCAGATGGACGACTTTGTTCAAAGAGAACAAATGGTCACCCAGGGCCACCCCATGGCACAGAGGGAGCCCTCCTTGTGTATCCCAGGCTCTAAACTGTGTCCCCGGGCTGTGAAACCTCCCATCCTGTCCCCCAGGACCCGCCCGTGAAGGGGCAGAGCTGTGCATGCAGGAGCAGGGGTGCAGGCCTGAGAGCCAGGCCGCCTGTGCCTCAGTCTTACCAGCTGTGAAATGGGCGATACTGTGACCCTGGGGATCGGAGGGGGATTAAATGAGTTAGTGTGCAAAGCAGAGAGCGATGTGTGCTCAGATGTGCTGATTTGTTGCCACATGATAAAGGGCCCTGGGTGGCGGTCTCACAGCTGCCTCCTGCACCCCCCCGCACCCCTTCAGCCCGACACCCTGCCCTGGCGTCCCACCTGTGTGCTGCAGGTTCCTGACAGCCTGGGCTCCGGGCTCCAGCTCTGGGGGCCACTGTGCTGGGAGTGGTGGCTGTCACTCAGTCCCCAGGGGACCCAGGGAAGAGGGTGCTGGGGGCGAGGGGCGAGGATGGGGTGACAAGGAGCAGATAGAAGGGCCCTTGGAGGAGGAAAGGTGTGGGGACACTGGGAAGAGGTGAGTTAGTGGAGGTTCTAATCAAATATTTATCAGTTAATTGATCTCTCCAGGCAGCTGACAATGTCCTGTCCCTTCCCCTGGCCTGCTCCTCTTCCTCCCCACCCCGCCCCCGCCCCCCTCCCCTCCCTTGCCCTGGCCTCCACCCCTCCCTGGCCTGGGTGCTTCTCCCA
The DNA here is from genome assembly GCF_048164855.1 of Canis lupus baileyi. Taxonomy (NCBI): domain Eukaryota; kingdom Metazoa; phylum Chordata; class Mammalia; order Carnivora; family Canidae; genus Canis; species Canis lupus. Next base: position 58,742,385 of record NC_132853.1, on the reverse strand, counting down.
CCCCCACCCGCCCCCTCCTCACCATGAACCCTCCACTTCTCCCACCCAGCATGTTCCTTCGCTCACTGTAGGTAGTGGGACTTTGTGGGCTAGTTGGGAGCAGTGAGGGGGACTGTCTAGCGAGGACCATGCACTCGTGAGTGTGTGTGTGACGCACACACATGCTGTGGGACAGGACGTTCTGCTCATTAGGCCACTGCGCAGCGGGATCGGGGTCACCCCAGGAGTCAGAGGTAGTGAGTGCAGAGGCTGGCACAGGGGGTGCACAGGGGCTGGGGCCTCTGGCAGAGAGTTGGCATGAGGCTTCCTGCCTGCAGGGAGGTGGGCAGGTGGACAGGTCGGCAGGTGGGGGACAGGGCCCTGGGCCTGGGTCTTACCCACTTGCATCAGCACCTTGTGAGGCCAGGCTCCTCAGGGCCCCTCGCACTCAGGGTCATTCTCTGAATCCACACCCACTCTGGATCGCAGAGGTCAGGGCTGCCCATCCCTCTCCATCCTCGCCAGAGCTACAGGCCTGGCACCCCCCAGACCCCCGATAAACAGTTGTTGGGGGGATACATAGTAGTAAGCCACGAGGGACGGAGCAAGCCCCGGCATGTTCTCTGGAAGCAGCACTGGTGTCACGGGGGGATAGGCTAGGAAACAACCCTGATAACATGCCAAGGGTGGTGTGACGGGGCAGCGCAGTGAGACGTCCTCCTTGGTGAGACGTCGGGACAGTGGCCCTAAGTGTCAGACTGTCCAGTCCATGCAAGGGTCCTTCCACACGATCTCGAGGGAGGGGTGGCACCTGACCTTCCCGATGGAGGGGGTGCTCTCTCCCCCGGGGACACCCTCAGAAGGCCAGAGAGTGCCTCACCTGCTCAGAGAGGCTGCTGCAAACCTGCCCTCCACCCCCCACTCCGTGTGTATCCTCAGTGGGGAACAGTAAGTAGGAGCAACCAGAACGTAGCCCTGCCCCTGCCCACCCCACGGACAGCGTGGGGACCCCAGTCCCTTCTCTGGGGCTGCAGGGCTCTCTCCCCGGGCTACATCAGGGGTTCCCACGGGTGTCCAGATTGCTGCGGGGAGTCTGGGGTACGGGCGAGGACCTGCGTCAGCTGACAGGCTCCCAGGCGACGCTCCTGGGTCCAAGCACCCCATCTGAGGAGGTTCTGCCCTGCAGAGTGGCTGGGACCCTGCCCCAGGGCCCAGAGGGGAGGGGTGGGGTGTCCCAGAGACGAGCTCGGGGGTCTGGAGACGGGGGCCATGTTGTGCTGGGCTCCCAGCGCCATGGGGTTGACTCCAACCACCTCCCCTTCGGGCTGCGATGGTGCCCTCCTTTGCCTGCTCTACCAATGGGGAAACTGAGGCCTGAAGCCTTCGTAAGGCAGGAGGGAGGTGGGCGCGGCTCTAAGGGACATGGGAAGGACCCTTGCTGCAGCTCCTTCTGTATGGCGACTGCATCAGCGTCCCCTGGTGGGACGATGGCCCCACCAGAGGTCCCCACTGGCGGACACTGTGCAGAGGGTGCGCGGGATCACAGAATTGTTCTTTCTGATGGTTTAACGTCCTCAGGTCTGACCAGGATGTGCGAGTGGTCTCGAGCCCCGGGTGCCCCGACGCCCCCACCCACCCAGAGGGTCTGGGCCATGCTGCCAACAGCCCAGCATTGAGGCCGCAGAAACTTCTGGAAACCCACCTGCGCGGCCCCGCGAGCCCTCGAGAGGGGGCAGCGTCGGGCCTGCCAGGCATCTAACCTGCGCGCTCTCGTTGCCTCTACAGGGCAATCAGGACGCCACGGCTCCGCCTGAAGCGATGGCCCAGCCCTACCCCCCTGCCCAGTACCCCCCTCCGCCACAGAACGGCATCCCCGCCGAGTATGCGCCACCCCCCCCGCATCCCACGCAGGACTACTCGGGCCAGACCCCAGTTCCCCCGGAGCACGGCATGACCCTGTACACACCAGCACAGACCCACCCCGAGCAGCCGGGCTCGGAGGCCAGCACACAGCCCATCGCCGGGGCGCAGACAGTGCCGGTAAGGGGGCCCCGCGAGCCCATGGCTTCGGGGAGGAGTGTCCCCCGGGAGGGCGGGGGGGGTGGCCCGCAGGCGACAGGCCTGGAGGGGCTCACGGCCTTGGAGCCCCGGCTGACACCCGGCACCGGGTGGCCGGTGACCCGTCCCCGGGGGGGCGAGGGGAGGCCCGGGCCCCCACGTCTGCACAGGAGGGGGCAGGGAGGTGGCAGAGGAGGCGCAGGGCCCCTGGCGAGTCTCGGGTGGCGGGCGCGGAGATCACTTCTAACCACTCGTCACTCCGTGCTTGGCCGCCCTCCAGAGAGCCTCCCGATGGGGCTGTGATGCGGCTCCAAGGAGAAAGTGCCGAGCCGCCCGCTTCTCGGGCTCCCGGCGGCGGAGGAGCGTGGCCGGGGGTGGCCGGGCTGGGGTGGGCATCCCACGAGGGCAGCCCCCGGGAGCCAGCCAGAACCCAGCCCGTGCCGCCCCTTCCCTGGCCCCGGCCCCAGTCGCCTTCTCCACGCGCCGCCCCTCCCCAGCTGCGGGGCTTTGGGTTCAGCCGCTGTCCGTCCTGCTGGCTGCCCCCCACCCCCCAGCGCTGGCCGGCGGGGCCCAGGCAGGAGGCCAGCACGCCCTGTGCCGCCCAGGAGTGGCCCGCTCTGGCAGCCTCCCAGCGGGCGCTCCCCCCGCCCTCGCCCTGTTGCAGCCTGGCTCCCGGGGTGCTGCGTGGGCCCAGATACCGCCCACCGCCCCTGTGTGGACGGCAGCGCCCAGGCTGTCTGGGGAGAGACGGGACCCTCGTCTGCGGCCCTTCCCCCCGCGTGGAGGGCTGCCGGCCTGAGTCCCACCCGTGCACTCTGCACGTCCATGTCCGGTGTCTCCTGCAAACCCTCACGCGGGCTCCTACAGTGGGAAAGGCGAGGCCTGAGGGTGGTAGAACCAGGAGCCAAATGGTACCTCTGGGGGCCGCTCTGCTTGGGCTTCTGATTCCTCAAGCCCCCCCGCCCCGACTGGGTGCGCTCAGACCAGAGCCAGAGGGGGCCCATGGTGGCCGAGTCCCAGCTGGGGGACGGGCTCCTTCTGACGGGCTCTGCAGACAGGGTGCATCTGGCCAGACCACCCACGACGGGACCACGAGGCAGAAATTCTCCCCAGAAGCGAACGCGGGAGACAAGGCGGTCAGACCGGCAGGTGCCGCGGAGCTGGGGGCCCGATCGTGGACGCCTTCAGCACAGAAACCAGCCAGGAGGCCTCCTTGACACCTGGTCCCCAGAGGCCGCCAAACCGGGAAGAGCATGGGGTCATCTTCACCCGGAGGACGGTTGGGGGAACGCCCTGTGCGCCGCGCACTGAACGACATCGGGGGCACAGGGGAGAAGTGACCGGCCCTGCCCTGAGGCGGCCACCAGTTCCAGGTGCCAGTCGAGGACATGAAAGTCATGGCCCCCATCCTGTGACCCTGGAGGGGTCAGAAACGATTCATCCCAACTGAGCAGCGAGTGTCTCACTTCTCTGGCCACGGGCCTCCCCAGGAGGGTGCCTGGGCCCGAGGGCGTAACAGGCCGTCTGCCATCCGGGATACAGAGGAGCGACCGTTCCTGGCCGTGCCCGGGCCCCGATGAGCCCTGCGGGTGAGGTCGCCAGAGGGACAGAGGACCCGCCGCTGGACGGCACGTGCACTCAGAGCCCGAAGTACTTGTGCGGAGCTTCCCACCTCGGGAGGAGCTGGAGGGGGCAGGGGGCACCCCATCCTGCTCTGAGATCCCAGGAGCCACCGTCCTCCCAGAGGAGCTGCCCCGCCCTCGCAGCTAAAGCCTGAAGGGCCCCGTCCTTGCGTGGAGGCTCCTCAGCTCACGGAAGCCTCCTCTCGCCGCACCCCCCGCCCCCAGGCAGCCTGGGGTTCAGATGCGGAGGTACAGGACAGCGGGGGCCGTGGACTGCGCCTTCTGCCCAGACCTGCTCTCTTCCGCGCGTGGATTCCGTTTGTCACCGCAGCATGGGGTGCCAAGCCTGATGGGGCTGCTGACGGATCGGGGCGCACCCCACTGCTCTGCAGAGACCCCAGGGATATGGCTAGGGGCCACCTCCCCAGGGTGCTCATTCACTCAAGGGCACGAGGGACCCCTGCAGGTGTCCCTGAACCCTGGGACCGCCCAGGGGGACTGTCGCTCACAAACTACCCCTCACCCTCCCCATCTTCCTCTGCAGTGACCCTCACAGGGCCTGTCCCGGGGGCCCCTGCCCTCCCCAGCTGGCAGGTGCCACAACACCAGGAGCTGTGGCCAGAGTGCCAGGTGCCAAGGCAGATGTGTCCTGCCCACCCCACACACCCCTCCCCCCGCCACCTCCCCGGGTGAGACCCAGCTGTGCGCAGCCACCACGCCCCAGGCAGCTGCCAGCCGACAATGCCCCCCCCCCACCCCGGGCAGCTCAGTGCCACAGCTGTGTGGCCGGCAGGGCGCTCTTAGAATATGCTGTCCTCCAGAGTCTCTGCCCAAGGAGGGGGCTGCCCGTTAGGACAAAGACGACCTCACGGCAGACAGCTGGAGGCTACAGGTGGGACGGCCCCTCCCAGCCCCCCCCACCGCAGGGCCGAGAGCCTCCTTACATGAGCGCCCAGGAGCCCCCAGGCGGCAGGGCTGAGGGGCTGCAGGGAAACACTTGGCGTGGCTTCCTCTCGTGTCGCCTCAGCAAGCCTGGGTGATGGGCTCCATGCAGGGACGAGGCCATCCTGGCCTGCTGCCCAAGCCCCCGCCCCCCGCCCGGGCCCACCGGCCCCTGCCCAGGGCTCTCGTGGCCTCCCCCTGTGCCGACTGAGCTTGGGGAGGCCCAGGTGCAGGGGCTGCAGGCTCCTCTGATGGCGAGGGTGCACTGGGCGGCATCTGAACCCAGCCCCTGGCCTCGAATGAGGGGCCGGGGGTGAGTAGGGTCTGATGGCTAAGATGACCTGCATCTTAGGATTTCACAGTCACCCAACCCGTTCGTCTGCCTCTGTCTGGAGCTGTGCGGGGGTGGCCGAGGGGGCTTCTTCCTTGCTTGAGTCCTGGCCCCACTTGAAACTCATCGCACCGGACCACCAACACCCCATACCCTGTCCTTGCCTTCAGCTGGCTCCCCTTCAAGGCCTCTGGGTGGGGTGTTGTGGGGAGGGGGGCTGGACCGTGGAGACTGACAGTGGGTGCAGGGCAGCCCGGGCAGGCCCCAGACGCCTTCCCTGGGTAGCGCCCTCCTGTGGCCCACCCAGGCCCGGGGCCCCCCGCCACTCTGGGTGCAGCTGGCCGAGCTGACCGCTGCTCTCTGCCAGTCCACAGCCAGCGTTACATGCCCCTCTCCAGCGGAAGTCCCAAATTCACCTGTACCCAGGAGCCATGGAGGGCTCGGGTGTGTGACCGAGGGCCCTGGGCCCACCCTGACCGCCGCACGGGAAGAGCCAGACTTTGTTGTAACCAGAGGGCAGGAGAGTCAGTGGATGCGCGGCGGGTTGTGCTTCGATTTCGGGGCAAGGACGAGCCTCTGGAGGTCCGCACAGAAGAGCAGGACCACGCGAGGAGGACGTGGAACAGGCTGGGCCGTTGGGCATTGGCAGCTGCCCGGCCGAGCCGGAGGAGCCCCCAGGTGTCCCTGAGGCTCCCGAAGGCAGCTGCCCGGTGTTGCCCCCACAGACCTGCCACCCTCCCACCTGCACCCGCCGGCGGCTCCGCCATGGGGGCTGCAACAGCCTGGCTCCTGGGCTGCTTGGTGACGTCCAGCCCCGGCCTTGGACACACGTCCCTCGGCAGCCGGACAGAAGGGCTCCGGGCACACACACTCGTCAGAACCGGGCCCACCGCTCATGGGATGGCCACCTCGCTGACACGGGTCACGCACGTCCCCAGGAGAACAAGAGGACGGTGGCTTCCGACCACACCTGGGATCGCGCACCTTTGCTGCCTCGTAACACAGGAGCGCAGACCCGACTGTGAGGGACTCTGAGCAGGTGTTGCAGCTCGCTGCCCGGCGTGTCCTCGCAGCTGTCGGCAGCCCAGGAGCTGGGGACAACCGCCCCCCCTCCCCTGTGGCACCTGCTGCCCCGGAGCCTGGTCAGAGGCCTCCGGGCCGAGCTCAGCAGTAGGGGAGTGGCCCCTCCTCCCAGAGACGACGAACGGGTTGGCCACTGAGGGCTGCCACTCAGGAGTCCACGGACGGGCCACGGCTCGCGGCGACCTGGGCAGCCTGCGCCCCTTGGGCTCCGTTTCCCCTGCCCGGAGGAGGCCTCGGGCCCAGTGGCCTCGCCCTGCCGCCGGCCCTAACTCCGGGACACCCATTGCACCTGTCAGCGCGCCTCTGCTGGACCGCAGGGAAATGCCCCGGAAAGCGGCTTCAGCAAACGGATGGTTCTTGGAGACCCCTGGGAGGGGTCTCCGGGCGGCTCTCTGGTGCCAGCCCGTCACTGCCGGTCAGCGGCCTGTGCCCTCAGGCCACGTGGGAGGCCACGGCCACCAGCACTTCTGCTTATACAAACCTCAGCGTGGGCCTCGGGGGACCCTCCCGCCTCCGCTCCCAGAAAAGCTCAGGGTGGGCCGTGCTGGAGTGAGGGCACCCCTCTTGCCTCTAGCCGCAGTCCCAAGAGAACCCTGAGCGAAGAGCGGGGATTGAGGCAGGAGAGCGAGGAGCAGCAAAAGGCACGTTCGCGGCCTGTTGTCCCCATCAGGAGGGCGTCCCCCACCCGGAGGAGCCGCAGGGGTGGGTGCCAGGCCGCCTGCGCACCCAGCGTGTCGGTCACCGGCGGAGGGCGGCTCCCGGACACTCCCGCTGTGACTCGCCAGTGAGCCGGGCTGGGATAACCCTCGGGGCTGGCGGTGCACAGGGCGGGGGTGTCACCACGGTCTAAGCTGAGAGGCCACCTCGGTCATCAGGCCCGCATTCACGGAGCACCCGCTGCGTGCCTTCGGCGCTGAGGCTCAGCAGGGACAGAACGGGTGCCCCCCAGAGGAGCCTCGCAGGCTTGTCACCTCAGCGCCCATCCTGGCCTCGTCCTCGCAGGGGGGCCGTAGGTCAGGGGTCCTCACCTCACGGCAGCTTCGTTTCCTGCGCCCCAAGTCTGCCGGAACCCCTCCGCTCCCCAATGTTGGGGCCCCAGATGAGGAAGGGCACTGGCCGGCTGCACCTGGCCACCCCATGCCCTGGAAGAGTCACCCCGTGGGTGCTGAGTGGCAGGGGGCCTCCCGTGAGAATCAGCCTCCGGGTCCCAGCCCCGGGAGGGGGAGGCCCAGGGAGTCGGGGGGTCTGGCCGTCAGGTGCTCCCCTCCCCACGGGATGGGAGCCCAGAGGGGCACCTCACAGCCCGGCCTCTCCCCGCAGCAGACAGACGAGGCGGCACAGACAGACAGCCAGCCGCTCCACCCCTCCGACCCCACAGAGAAGCAGCAGCCCAAGCGGCTACACGTCTCCAACATCCCCTTCCGGTTCAGGGACCCTGACCTGCGGCAAATGTTCGGGGTGAGTGTGTGCGGCCCCTCCATCCCGGCTCCCACCCGCCCACCCCTAACCCCGAGCCCCCACACGCATCACATCCCACTGCCTGCTGGGGCCAGCCCTGCACTGCCGGAGGCCTGCGGGGTGGGAGGGAGGAGGGAGGGCCCAAGGAGGAGGAGCCGGGGCTGCTTAGGGCCCTGCGGGGCTGAGGCCAGGACCCACTGGGTTATTACCCTGTAACCCCTTGCCCGCTGCCAGCACTGTGCCCGCCCCACCCCACCCCTGCCACAGCTGGGCAGGCTCTGGCCCCTGACGCATTGCGCAGATGGGATCCTCAGAGGGCAGGTGCCCTGAGGATGGCCTTGGGGTGCAGCCAGCACCCATATCTCGCCCCAGATACCCACCCCCCTTCTTGGAGGCCCCACTGCATTTGGGGCGTTGACACAGCGAGGTGCTGATGGCATCTGGAATCATCAGGATCCGGCTCCTCTTGGCCTGGGCCAGGCTGCTGCCAACCTCTTTGAGCCTGGGGCCTGCCCTTAAAGCAGCTGCCTTACAGAGCTCACCTGACCTTATCTGTCCCTGCACGAGCATCAGCTCACCCCGTCCCCACTCGGGCGTCAGCTCGCCCTGTTCCCACACAGGCATCATCTTGCTCCATCCCCGCTCAGGCATCAGCTCGCCCTGTCACCACACCAAGGTGTCAGCTCACCCCGTCCCCGCACCAGGACAGGGACCATACCCCGCTTCGGCCCCTGTCAGAGTTGGGACTGCATTGCTATCTTGTTCCACATCGCATCACGGCTCCACCAGCTCGTGGTCGTGGGGTGCAGGGGACACTAGTTCCACACACTGGAGCCCTTGGGGCAGGTCCCTTGGGACCGCGTTCCGGGAATTTGGTGTCACAGGTTCACGGTCTCAGAGCCAGGGCTGCCCTTGGGACCCTGGGCCAGTGATGGGGCAGGAGGGGCCAGCCGCAGCACCTGCGCCTGCCTGGCCAGTGTGTCCTTTTGGGTACAGGGGTTGGGGTCAACGCTGCCCCGCACCCCACACGGCCCAGCCCCAACAGCACAGGCTGCTGGCAGTACGGGGTCCCTCGATGGCCCCTTGTCTCTTCCAGGGTCTCCTGCCCCCCTCGTGGCACCCCACTGTTTGGGAAGGGCCTACCCATAGCCCTCTACCCTTCAGTGTGAGTTAGAGGTGGCTGTCTGCGACCTGGGGCCGAGCCCAGGCAGGGAGAGGAGAGGGACTCCGGGGAGGCTGCCCTTCCCCGTCACCAGCGCCTACGTGGGGGCGCTTGGACAGGGAAAGCCCTCCGTGAGAGCGGACCGGGCCTCCGTCCCCCCAGCAGGCTACCCCGAGAGCCCGCCTCTTCCCTGCAGGAGGCTGGCTGGGGCGGGGCAGAGGGCCACACCTGGGCGGCAGGTGAGCATCCCCGGGGAACAGGTGGGGGGGGGGGCGGCAGTCTTAACCCACCCTCCCCTGTCCCCCCACCCCCCTCTCTGTCTCTGCAGCAATTCGGAAAAATTTTAGACGTGGAGATCATTTTTAACGAGCGGGGCTCCAAGGTGGGTGCCGCCCAGAGGCCGCCACCATTACAGCGCCGGCTGTAGGTCCCGCCAGGCTAACGTGTGAAATGTGCGTTTCCTTCCTGGAGAGCTTCGCGCCCGAGGACCCCTGAGCTACACGGGTGCTTGTACTCCCCGCGCCTCCCCCTCCCCGCCCCGCCCCTGCCGTCTGTGTTGCTGCCGCAGCTGCCGCGCTTCTTTCTCTCCCGGAGCTGTCGGGACCTCTCTGTCTGCGCCCAGAGCCCTGGGCCCCCGGCCCGGGGCCCCACCCGCCCGCCGCCCCTCCAGGGGGACCGCCGGCCTGCCCGCCAGCTGGCCCGGAGGCTCGGGGGCGCGGCTGCAGGGTGGGCAGCGGGAGGGGGCCCGGCGAAGACCAGCCCTGCTCCCTGCCCAGGCAAGGGAAGACCCCCACCCACCCCCTCCACGCAGGCTCTGAGGGGGGAGGGGGTGGGGCTGCACCCTGAAAGCCCCCTGCCTTGCCCCCCAGGTGGCAGCAGGGTGACGGGTCTGGCCCCGGCCGGGCCGGGCGAGCATTTCTCGTGGCTTTGGCCTGTCCTCTCGGAGGTGGAGGTGCCGGCGGTCAGCTGAGGCCGGGCCCGGGCCAGCAGCCCCCGCCTGGGGCCGCACCCTTCCCGGGGCATCCTGCCGTGGCACCAGGGCAGACCTCTGGGCTGCCGACCTCTCCTTCAACTCACCTGACTCAGTCCCTCTCTCTCTCTCTCTCTCTCCCTCCCCCCTGTCCCCGCCACCCCTCCCCTCCCCGCTGCCCTGTCCCCCACCCCGCGCCTCCTATGTTTTCCTTCCTCTCATCCTTTCTCTCCGTGTCTGTCCTTCTCCGCTCACAGGGTTTTGGGTTTGTAACTTTTGAAACTAGCTCAGATGCTGACCGAGCCCGGGAGAAGCTGAATGGGACGATCGTAGAGGGACGGAAAATTGAGGTGCTCAGATAAGTGTGCTGCGCAGGGCGTGCCCGTGAGAGCGGCCGCTGTCCCCAGGGCCCCCCGCCCCGCCCCGCGGCCACACCTGCGGAGGGGCCCAGGCCAGAGCCCGGCCCATCTCCTGGGCCCAGGCTTCAGGCCCGCTCCCTCTGCTTTCTGGAGGGGGGGACCCCAACTACGGGAACCAGCCAGACCCTGGGAGGAGCCCCGAAAATCATGTTTGAGGCCTGGCAGCTCCAAGGATGGCAGTCAGCTCCGTGTGCCCTCAGGGGGCTGTTAGGTCCCCGACCCCTCCGTCCGAGGAGCCCCCGCTGCCAGGAAGGGACCCGGCCCAGAGGAGCAGCAGAGACAGGAGGCCAGGGCCCCCCCCCCAGTGGCCCCCTTGCCCCTTCTCTGGTGGGCGGCCCATCGCCCCTCCCCTCCCCAGTGCTGTGGCTTCAGGTGTCTGGGAGCCAGGCTCCTGGACACGCGGGGCAGGGGGGGCCGGGGGAGAGTCAGCAGCTAGCGCAGAGTCCAGGGGAAGGGACGTGGGAAGGCCTGGGGGAGGGCTTCCGGAAGTGGAAGGGGTACTGGAGGCACGACCCCGGCCAGGCTCTGAGGATACAGCCCGAGGCCCGGGGCTCGCACTGGATGTGTGATTCCCTCCCCACCTGCACTGGTCTCTACTTCCTTCCACAGAGGCCTCCTCCCTCCTTTCTGCACGCCAGTCGGGCCCTCCAGGGAGATAGGACCACCCCCTTGGCGCCCCCTCTTGCATGGGCCTTGTCCCCAAGGGATACCATCAGGAACTCTGCCTATGGAGGGGTGCCCGTGACGAGGAAGGCCTCAGCACCCCTCAAGGGCACAGAATGTCTTGGGGGCCGGTCTGCCAGTTGGGCTGAGAGCACTTTGGGGAGAGTCCACCAGCCAGCTTCTCCAGTGGCCTCGGGTGGCCAGAGAGACACCGGGGCCTGGTTTGTGGGAACAGCATGCGAAGGGCAAGAGCCCGTGGGCCCGACGCGGTGCCTGAGCCAAGGGCTGGGAGCAGTGGCGGCCAAGGCTGGAGAGGGCGGGCCAGGGTGGGGGGCCAGGCTGGCACAGAGGCTGTCCGGGCCTCCCTGCCAGCCCCCAGCCCCCAGCCCCCTCCACGGGGCACGCAGGAGCAGTGCAGGACAGGACCGGGGCGGCCAGAGGCCTGCAAGGAGGCCCACGTGCCCCTCACCCTCACCTTCTCCCCCTTCTCCCTGGGCAGGTCAATAACGCCACGGCCCGCGTCATGACCAACAAGAAGACTGCGAACCCCTACAGTAACGGTAAGGGGCTCAGGACCTCAGGGAGGCTGCGGGGGCTGCCCACCCAGACACAGGCCGTGCAGGAGCCTCAGCTGCTGGAGGCCCACCTCCCTGATGCTACGTGACCCTCACGTCCCAGGTCCACAGGGGGTGGGTTGGCCAAGAGAGGAGGAGAGCTGGGGCCGCCCACCTGGCCCACATGGCTGGCAAGATGCCTGGGCCTTCCCAAGCACCCGGGGCACCCAGAAACAGCGGCTGTGGCCGTTCCCTGAGCGTTCCTTCTTTTCCAAGCAGTGAGGGAGGGCCTGGGCTGGAGGTCCTCAGTATCTAGCAGATGTGCAGATGATTAGAATAGCCCCCCACCTCCGCCTCGGACACAGTGAGCCTTGGGGGGCACGATGTGCCTCACCTGAGTGGTCTCGGCCGTGTGCATGCCGGTCCCCAAGTGGAAGCAGCCAGTCCTCCTTGGGGACAGAACCCCAGGGGCGGGGTGGAGGGGTGCTGCGCCCAGCCATGCACACTGGTTTGAGCATCTCGGCAGCACACTGGGGCCCGTTTGAGTCTGTCCCCGTGCCCGGGATTGGCAGCCCCGCTCGCAGGATGAGTCACCCAGCAGGGCGGGGTCTGGGCTCCTCACCCCGAGTAGGGCAGAGTGACCGAGCCACCCCCCAGCCCGCCTGTCCCCATGTGATTGGCCACACATGGACTCCGGTGCCCGGCAGCAAGGGGGCAGGACACTGGGGGACCTGCCACGTGACCCCCCAGCATGGCCTCGCACGTGTCCTTCTGGAGCAGGACAGGGGTCTGGCTGAGCCACGTTTAGATTAGTAGGGCTCCCATCCTGCTTTTCTGCAGACTACGAGAGCTCAAATTTTTCCTAAAAATCTGGGGGCTCCTGGCTTCGCCAGCGTCCTGAGCTCACCTTGAGTGCTTGGCACGGGAACGACGAGTGTTTAGAGATCAGGACGTGTTTGGGGGTCAGGATGATCATCGGGAGCCAGATGCCCACTTTCACCCAAGAGCCACACCCCCTGCCCTCGGGGCAGAGCCTGCGAATGTCAGGAAGCATGACGCTGACAGCGGAGTCGGTCCACGGACGACGACGGACATAGTCACAGGACGGGCACAGAACCAGCTCTGGTCGCGCAAGAAGGAATGGCGAAGTGCTCACGGCAACGGTGTCACGGAAGCGTCCTCACTGGCCCGAGCGAGGACGGGGGCCACAGTGGGTTCTCTGTGGGTTGACGGTGAAGCGCAGCGGGCTCTGGAGGCCTGGGAGCGTGGCTCGACTCCCTTGAACCAACACTCCAGAACACTCAGGAGTTCATCGGTTGCGGGGGGAGAGGGGCAGAAGTGTCCACTATGGGAACACACTCTCCAGGCCTGACACTCGTTACAGCAGAAACAAAGGAGCCACCCAGGGGGGTCTCTGGCTGCCTCCACCATCTGGGGCCCCACACAGTGAAATGGGCTCGGCGGAGCCAGAGAGCCAGGGTGACCGATAAAGACACCCGGGACCCCAGAATTGGCAAGTGGAAGTGCCAGGGACCATCTCAAGGGAAGTTCCGCCTCCAAGAACGGACCCAGAGGAGAAGCCACTGGATTAGAGCCCCAGGGAGGTGGGCTCGGGTCTCTGGCTCCAGGACTCTGCTCCGTCATGGGTTTTTACTAAGAAGACTCCATTCTTGGGATGTTTCTTGCCTCTGGGCTGGGATTTAGAGAAGATTCCAGAGTCTCGGCAGCAAATGTTCAGACACAGACATGCACGCAGGTCCGGTGATGGTGGACCCGGAAGGGAAGGCGGCCCACGGTCTCATGGAAAGTGTGGAGAATGGGCCCCCAGGAGGACCCAGGTCCAGCCACCCGCCCAGCAGGGGGATGTTAGAATCTGGGCATGAGGCTCACAGGTGGAGGCCGACACTGATGGCCTGGTCTCGCCCTTTGCCCTGCTCTCCGGGGCTGTCTGGCTAGCCGGCCAGTGGGCTCAGTCCCTTTTGCACCCCCTACACAGGGTCAAGAGGGGTGTGGAGCTGGGCCGTCAGGGCGTACTGCAAACATAAGAGCAGGTGCACGGAGGGGGCCAGGGCTGGGTCCGATACACCGCCCCCCCCCCCCAGCCCACGCTCTCTGCACCAGTGCCTGGAGCCAGAGTGTGCTCCCAGCCAGCCCGTGTCCACCCCTGGTGGCCTCGGGTGGAAGCAGGCTTCGCTCTTGCACCTGGGTCTCTGCTAGGAGAGGAAGCCCAGCCCCGTAGCCGGGGGTCCTGAGCCCGAGGGGGGGGTCCTGTGCAGGGGGGTGGGGGTGGGGGTCCTGAGCCGGCCCACCTGCAGAGGGAGAGGCGGCGCCCCTGACAGCTGGGGGCCAGGGAATGACCTGGAATGTGGCTGTGGGCATCCGGGTCTGCCATTTCCAGCTCTGGGATGTGAGGCTGCTGCACCTCCGAGCCTCCACTTGCTCATCTGTAAAACCGGAGGGTGTGACTCCCATCCCGTTGGGTGGGTTTAGAACAGTGTGGCACATGGGGACGTGCCCAGGAAGGGTTAGTTGTCCTATTACCTGGAGTCCTAAGGCATTTCCTCCCCAGGGAGCCGCTCCCTGGCTGCTCTGGGGGCAGCCCGGGCAGGACTGGGCAGTGGGGAAGGGGCTCCACCCCAGACAGAGGCTTTGGGGCAGGAGGTGGGAGGAAGCTGCGGCACAAGCCCAGCCCCTCAGGGCAGCCTCGGCCCCTCCTGGCAGGCAGCCCACCCCACCAGAGTTCCTAATTCCTGCAGAGACTGCAGACTCCCAGCAGCTGGGCTGGTGCCTGGGGTTGGGCAGGCCCAGAGGCAGGCCGGGAGGGCCCCAGTTTGAAAAGAATCCCAAAGACGCCCCGGGCAGAGGGGTCGGAGCGACCTGGTCCCCATTATTTAGAGACCACAGCATGCCAAGACCTGGCCGCAGGTCTCCAGTACCCAGCCTGGCTGCGGAGGGAGTGGGTCGGGCCAGCAGGCTGCAGAGGCCCCCCGTGGGGGGAGTCCCAGGATAGTGCGAGCAGGTGGGGGGAGGATGGGGAAGACGGTGATTGGGGTTTTTTTGCTTCTCTTCTAGGCTGGAAGCTAAATCCCGTGGTAGGCGCGGTCTATGGGCCTGAATTCTATGCAGGTACAGGCTGGAGCGGTCCTGGCGGGGTGGAGGGCCGGGGACGGGGCCCGGGCACGGGGCTGGACAGGTGTGGGCGGGCTGGGCCGGCTGCCCTCTCACCGCCTCTCCTCTGCCCCCTTTCCCTCAGTGACGGGGTTCCCCTACCCCACCACGGGCACAGCCGTTGCCTACCGGGGCGCACACCTACGGGGTCGGGGCCGGGCCGTGTATAACACGTTTCGGGCTGCGCCGCCCCCGCCCCCCATCCCAACTTATGGAGCGTGAGTACCTGGGGAGGCACCTGGGGAGGCACCTGGGGAGGGAGGCACCGGGAGGGAGGTGTGGAGAGCGGCCCAGGGGGTGTGGGGAGGGAGGCCTTGGGCAGCCTTTCCGGAACGGCGGGGGGTGGGGGCGCCAGGACCACCCCGACCTTTGCACTGCGGGCGCCCCATATCGGCACCCCAACCCCACCCTGCCATGGGAACCGAGGGTCACTGGCATTTGGGGGACACTCAGAGCCCCAGCACCTGGCTGGATGATTGCACGGGCTGGTGGCTGGCCCGCGCGCACAGTGGGGGCCTGCTGAGCCCTCCCTGGTCCGTTCCCGGGCCAGTGCCCTCTGCCCCTCGGGGGACAGCTGCCTGGGCTGGGTGGGGGGAGGGTAAGCAGCATGGGCCGAGGGGCCCCTGGCTTTGTGGGAGAAAGGAGCTGACCAGCAAGGGTGTTACTCTATTGTTATACCAAAACAGGGCACTGGAGCAAACGCTTGTTAAAATGCCAGTCCCATGGGCAGGGCTGGCACCCTGCCCCCTCCCTCCTCAGCAGACACCGGAGCCGGCCTACCCCACCTCTCCAGCGTTCCCACCACTCTCTTGTCCGTTTGCTTCCAGGGTCGTGTATCAGGATGGCTTTTATGGTGCTGAGATTTATGTAAGTGCAGCCCTAGGCGGGAGCGGGGGTGGGGGGCCCAAGGCCGAATTCCAGGGTCTTCACCTCCCCGCCCCCAGGCCCTGGCCCCCACCCATCCCGCCCTATGCTTGGAACCGGGGCGGGGAAGGGTGCCCAGGGCATTGGTCCCCGGGGACCTGGGCACAGCTGCGCCTGGGCTGTCTGTGCCCACGTCTTCTCGCATCCACAGGACACTGGGTGATGGAGGCGGGGGCGACTCTCCCATATCCTTAACCACATTGGGGGCGCTGAGTGAGCCCCCATGGGCACCCCATTGATATGGAGGCCCGGAGAGAGACCAGGAGGCAGGGGTTCCAGGGCAGACCCCTTGGTGGGGTCCTGTGGCTTCTCTGTCCCTTCATGGGGCTGCCGCGGAGCCGCAGCTGACGACCCCACACACACGCACGCACACGCACGCACATGCACACGCACCCAGCCCAACGGGAGACCCTGCTTTCATCCTGGGCAGTTGCTCATAATTCGACAGTCCCTTTGCACTGGCGCCAAGACGCGATCTCGGTTTGCTCTTGACCCTGCCCAGGATCCCTGATGGCCCGGAGTCACTCCTGGGCTTTCCACGTCTACTGACGTCAAAGCTCACTGGGCTGGGGCAGGTCTTTGGGCCCTTAGCATGTGCCAAAGCCACAGACACAACCAGACGTCTATTAGGTACCTGCCGGTGTGATCCCTGCCTCACCCGACACCATGCCCCTGGGGAGTCTGCAGTCCTGAGCCCTCCATTACACCCGAAGCTGGGTGCCCCCAGGCCTGTACCGGCTAGTCCGCACCTGCCCAAGGCTCTATCCGCCCCCACTAAGCCCCTGTGCTGTCTCTCCCTGCTCTTACCCCGCAGGGGGGCTATGCAGCCTACAGATACGCTCAGCCTGCGGCGGCGGCAGCGGCCTACAGCGACAGGTATGGCTGGGACACCGGTCGGGTGAAGACGGCAGTAGGGCAGCAGGGTCACTGCAGAGGTGGGCTCAGGGCAGGGGGGGGCCTCTTCCTGGGGTGCAGGGTCTGGACAGAGGGGAGCAGGTTGGAGTCTCCTGAGCCAGTGAGCCCCTGACTTCCTGCTGGCACGACGGGGGTGGGGGGGCCTCCAATTCCCAGCCCCTGAGCCCTGAGCCCTGACCCCTCCCCTCCGGGGAGCAGGGTAACGAGGAGGCTCTGCGTCTGCCCTGGGCACACCTCTGACCCCACTCAGGCCTTCCAGGTCTGAGACCCTTCAGCTCTGAGAAGGAAAGGCCGCGTGCCCTCCCCCAGGGGTGTGAGGACCCCAGATGGCAGCGTGGCTGGCTGCCAGCAAGCCCAGAGGCTGGGGGGTGGCTCTTTGTCCCGAGGGCAGGTCCGGGGGTGGCCGAGCCTGGCACACGGGCACTTGGCCTCAGGGCCACTGGGCTTCGCTGAGGGAAGCGCAGACGTCCCGGTGCCCGAGGGCCGCCTCTTCCTCTCGCCCAGGGGCACCTGCCGACCCCCACCTTCCAAAGCTTCTGGCTGCATCTCGTGTCGGGGGTGGGGGGTCAGGTGTACAGCACACCCTTCCGCCCAGCCCTGTCCTCCAAGAGGCTGGGACTTCATACACAAAATAAGAGGAAGATCATGGAGGGGACGCAGCGCCACTTCTTCACGGTGACCTCCCTGCCCGCCCCCCACGCCCGCTCGTCCTGCTCGGAGCCTTTCCGCACCACCTTGCCCTGATCTTCCTGGGGATCGGGGTTCTTCTGGCCCCTCGCCCGGGTCGGCCCACACTGGAGGAATTGGGAGGGTGGCCAGCCGTGTTCTGGACACTTCCTTCTGCCCGGGCAGGAAGGAGGGCGCAAGGGCGGGCGGAGGTAGGGGTGGCTCACAGGTGGGACCACACTGGAGGGTGCTCCCGAAATGTCTGGGAGGAGGTGGGAGACCCATTGCCGCCCCCCACCTGCCCGCATAGCCCCCACGCCTCTGGCCTTCCCCGTGTTGTCTCCGCAGTTACGGCAGAGTCTATGCAGCCGCTGACCCCTACCACCACACCATCGGCCCCGCGGCGACCTACAGCATCGGAACCATGGTAAGGGGGCGGGGGCGGCCCGGCCCGTGGCGCCAGCGTGACGAGGAGGGCCTGGCGCCGCAGCCAGGAGGGGGTGGGCAGGCCCCCAGGACAGGGACCCAGACCTCTGAGCAGTGCCCGGAAGGACCAAGGCCGAGATGGGAGTTTGCGGGAGGGCTTGCCCCTTGGCACCCTCGGGGACCTTGAAGGAGCAGGTGCGCCGGGACGGTCGGCCGCCCGGGAAGGACGCCTGGCCCTCTGGGGAGACCCTGGCATGCCCACTTCGCCCAGTTTTCTAAGGCTCCAGAGGCCAGCAGGGCCACCGCGCCGCACGTAGGGGGGTGTCCGCCGCCGTCCCTCTGTGTCCTGTCGCTCCCTCGCACTTTTCCTCGCATCAAGGCCAGGGGCCAGGGCTGCCTGTGGCCCCCCACCCAGACCCCTCTGTGGCCCCGGGGCCGGCTCTCCCCAGCCCCTGCGCACGCCCTGTGGGCCCACGGCAGCCGGTGTGTCTGTGTGTGTGTGTGTGTGTATGGCCAGCTGTCGACACATGCAACCCAGCTCACTCTGTACCCCGAAACCCGCTTCCAGGGGACCCCCTGCCTCTGTGACCCCCCCGCCCCAGGGGCTGTTAATGTCGGGTTTTAGCTAGCTTGGCGTCCAGCATCAAAGATGAACACATTTTCCCGGGGTGTGAGGGGGGAGGACGGTCAGAGCCAACACGGACTCCTTGTTCCACCTCCTTGGTTTTGATTACTCCCTCCCAATTTTTGTTTTGTCTTTTTTGATTTTTAACACCTTTGCGGCATGGCAAGCAGCCCGCGGTGACTGCCGGCAGCCCCAGGGAGCGGGGCCAGGGAGCGGGCCCTTCGGCTCCGGGGTCAGCGCGGCCCTCTGTGCGGCTGCTGGCTAAAAGCTTTCACTCATTCACAGAGGCCCCTCTTGTGTTCTCATTTTTATTTGTAGGATTTTCTGCATTTTCCCCCAAGTTTTTCCTCTGGCACTCACCATCTTCCTTTTTCTGTTGAAACCGGTTGGTGGGGAGGAGGCTCCCCTGGAGACCTCCCTGATCCAGGGCGGCCCAGGGACACGGGAGCAAGAGCACCCAAGGCCTGTCCTGGTCGGCAAGACGGAGGGCCCAGGCGAGCACCTGGGGGAAGAGCAGGGACCCCAGGAAACCCCCTACAGCTCCGAGGAGCTGGGCGGGCCGGCACAGCCCGTCCTGGTGGGGCCGAGGCCCGGGGAACCCTGACGAGGGTCCCTCCACCCTCCTGAGTCCTGCCCCAGGGCAGGCAGTGCCGGGCGCCAAGAGGTGGAGCTCTCCCCCCAGACCTCCTCCCCGGCCCCCACGAAGGAGCAAGGGCCAGGAAGGGCCAGGCCTGAGCCAAGAGAGCCACCGGGAGGCAGCTCCAGCCTTGTTACCTAGGAGCGCAGCGGCCGATGACCCCGGCGGCCCCCTGGTGCCCACCGGCCGCCCCTACCACGGAAGAACTAGGCCCAGGGCCCCCCGACCGCTGCCATGAGAACCGGCGCCCGCTCTCCCCAAGGCAGACCTTCCTAAGGGGGGCAAAAAATGGGATTTAGCTATTTCTTTTTGTTTTTCCTTATTTTTTTTTTCTTTTTTGCTTTTCCCCCCCCTACCGAAAGGCGGTACTGATTGGCTGTTTGTCATCTTTGATGTTGCAGGCTAGCCTGTGCCGAGGAGGGTACAGCCGCTTCACCCCCTACTAGCAAGAGGGCCCAGCCCCTAGCAGCATTCACACTGACTGCCCAGTACACACCAAACCCAGCAGTCCAAAACCAGGCACAGCCACCAGGAGGACAGTGCGCCCCCCCCAGGCCACGGCACGCGACGCCAAAGCCCATAGGGTTTACCTCCAGCCAGCTGGTCTCCCTGCCCCTCACGATGGCGTGTGTGTCTTTGACCCTGGTGCCCCCTGTATGTCTGAAACCTTGCTTCCTATTTTGACTTTGTTGACGTTGTACCCCCAAGTCGTTTCAGGTACGGTATGCACAGGGGGAGGGGCTAGGCCGGGCGCACGACCTCTCCCCACGACTAGCAATAGAGCCCGCCAGGGCGACGCGACCCCCCGGGCCCCGGGGCTGCGCAGCCTCGAAGACACCCCGCGCCACCGTCCCTCCTGGGGTTAGGCCGTCAGACGGAGCTCCCGTCCGCTCGTCGCGGGGTTTCTGGTCGAGACAGTGCTCCCTCCCGACCTTCCCGTCACCCAGCTAATGACGAGAGTGGCCCGTCCGCCCCCCTCGCCCCCACCACCCTATCCAGCTGAGACTAACATTTCGGGTTCGAGTTTGTTGAGGACGTTTCCTGCCCAAGCAGTCACAAGCACATGGTACAGGCGGCCCCACCACGGCCACAGCAGCCTCAGGGCTCACTTAGCCTCTATGTAGGAAATGACAGTGCAGGAAGGAATTCCCCGCACCCCGCACCCCCTCCAGCCAGGCGCCCTCAGCCCGCCCCTGGTCCCTCCAGCCCCTGGTGCCTCCAGCCGTGCTCCCAGGATGGCCCCCCAGCACTGCTCGAGATGGGGCCTGGCCAGCCTGGTCGCCTTTGCACTTGGCTCCAGCACCCTTTACCCCTCCCCGGGCTTGAAAACATCCTTTTATCGGGGTACATTCCAGAAGGGGCAAGCAGGTGAGGAGTGGGGGAGGCCCACGGCCGGCGCCAGCCTCCCGTCCAGACAGGCTGGATGCCTTGCTCTGCGGCCTTGGGGCCCCGGTGCTGGGACCCACTGGTACTGCCGAGGCAGCCAGGCAGCTCCTGGAGGAAGGGTCTCGGGCCAGAGCCCCCTCGTGGGCCAGAGCTGGGCTCTGGGTGGGTCCCCGATGCTGGACCGGCCCCCGCCCCCCTCTGCCCGGAGCACCGCCACCTCATCCGGGCCCTCGCGGCCTGTGAGGTGCTGTCCATCCGCCCTGCCCTCGCCTTGACCCACGCAGAGCAGCCGGGCGCCCCTGCCCCCCCTCCTCCCCTGCACCCCCCTCCCCCGGGCCTCACTGCGTCTGCTCCTGCCGCCCCCACGTCTCCCCTCCCCACCACACTCTGCCCTGGAGGTCACACACGAAGGGTCCTAGAGCTGGGCCTGGAGGACAGTGGGGGGAGGCGCTAGGACGTCAGGGCCCGGGGCCCCCTCCCGCCCTCCCGGCCGCTGCCCTGCGCGCTCGCCAGGGCCCGTCTGTCCTCACGACGCCCCGGAGTTGCTTCCGTGAAACTGCAAGTCCTGCCTTTCTGTTTCTGTTGTAGTGAAAGCTTCCACCGTTTCCTTCTTGGACCATGAAGGGCAAAAACAAAAAACAAAAACAAAAACAAAAAAACAAAAAAAAAATCACAAAACAAAAAACCAAACAAAAAAAGATGTTAAGATCCAAGCAACAAAAAAAAAACCAACCAAACCAAGAAGCATCCACCACGTCCAAGTCGCGCGTGGCGCCGCACACCGCAGCGAGGGAGCACGTCCCGCCGGGCGCCCACCCAGGAGAGCGCCCGGGCCGCGCCGCCGGCCTGCGAGGAGGGGAAGGGGCCGCGTCTCTACCAAGTCTTCCTTCCGGCCCCCACTCCCAGGGCACGCGGGGCCCAGCGGAGGAACAGGCCGTGGGCCTGCGCGGGGAGAGCAGCCAGCAGGACTTGACCTTTGTTGCCAACTGTGCCAGTGGAGGGGACGGCCGGGCCGGGTGTGGGGGGGACGGCTGTCCGTTCCCGGGGTCCCTGGCTCCGGCCGGTGCCCGTCACCCTCGGGCCCCCGGCTCCCCCTTGGGCCATGCTGCCAACACGGTGTTCTGCAAACCTGGGGTGTTCTGCAAGCCTGGGCATTGTGGGCCGCAGGAGCCTGTCTGAGCAGCAGCCCTGGGGGCCGACCCCACACCAAGGGCTGACGTGGTTCCAGAACTCTGGAAGGGGCTCCGGGGCCGGTGGCCGCCCAGGATCAGCCCGGACTGTCGGGAGGGCGGGGTCTCGGGCCGGGACACGCTCAGGCCCCGATGGCGGGTTCCTGTGGCCCCGTGAAGGCGGCCTGGGCCCGGACGGTGGGAGGGAGGCCGCCCTCCCCACCTCTGCCTGCAGGGGAGCGGGGGGCCGGGAGGGGGGCCAGCGCCTGGCCGCAGGGGGAGGTTGGCAGTGACGGGCGGGCGCAGCAGGGAGAGCGGGGAGGGCAGGGCCGGCGGCGGCGCCGGTGGGTCCCGGTGGGTCCCGGGGTGGCGGAGGGGGTGGCGGGAGGGCCAGGGAGCGGCAGGGAGGGGCCCGGCCAGGCAGGGAGAGCTGGAGGAGGGGAAGCAGCAAAAAACCACCGACGTAGGCTCCCAACATGGCTCCACTGTCTCATGAAACTTAAAAAGTAAAAAAAATAAAAAGTAAAAAAAAAAAAAAAAACCTACACCTCACTTTATATATTCAGCATCAGCTCCTGAAGCTCCGGAAATGAGCCCCTTTTCTATTCCCGTGTACAGACCCCGCCCGCCGGCCGAGCCCCTGCTGCTCCGCCGCGGCCCCCTCCCGGCCCCAGGACTGCAGCCAGGCCCCAGGCTTCCTTTCTTACCATTCTGTATGCTTCCAAGGTGTGACCATTCAAATCAACAGTATTATTATTAAGATTATTAATAAAGATTTCTTTCTTCAAACCAGGACAACTCTTTTTGATTTGGCAGCTCCAGGCCCGGAGGGTGGAGGGGCGGGTGGTGCGTGGCGCGCCTGGGGGCGGGGCGGGGGGAGCAGGACGGGCAGCCTGTCCCAGGACACGGCCTTCCGCGGGCCGGGGCCAGGGTAAGGGGGTGGGGTCAGAGGACACTTCTGGGCGAGGGACCCAGAGCCAGAGCCAGCCGGGCCCCACCGGTGGGGCACATTCCAGGGCGGCGGCCACCCCAGCCCCCTCCCAGCGGAGGCTCCTGCACAGAGCGCCTGGCCCAGGCCAACGTCGTGGGCTGCCCAGCGGCCAGGCCGGCGGGCTGGGGGGGCTCCGATCACACCCCGCTGCGACCTGATGTGTATCAGCAGACCCCCGTTCCTTGCAGGGGGCGCAGGGGGGCGGGGTGCCGCTTCAGGGTGAGCCCGGGGGGGCAGGCTCCCATCCCCAGAAGGCTGTGGTGGAAGCCCCCTCCCCGAAGAGGGAGGAGAACCAGGAGGGAAAGCAGAAGTCCAGGGCGCCTGGGGGGCTCCGTGGGTGGAGCGGCGGCCTTGGGCTCAGGTCATGACCCCAGGGTCCTGGGATGGAGCCCCAGGTCGGGCTCCCTGCCCTAAGGGGAGCCTGCTTCTCCCTCCCCTCCCCATTCCCCCATCCCTGCTCTTTCTCGAGCTGGCTCTAATAAATAATTAAAATCTTAAAAAAAAAAAAAAAAAGGAAAGGAAAGCAGAAGTCAAACAAGAGCTTAAAAGCCCTGGGTTTGGAGACGCTGGGCCAGGTTCCGAATCCG
Organism: Canis lupus baileyi; assembly: GCF_048164855.1. Classification (NCBI taxonomy): domain Eukaryota; kingdom Metazoa; phylum Chordata; class Mammalia; order Carnivora; family Canidae; genus Canis; species Canis lupus. The sequence continues at coordinate 58,719,650 of NC_132853.1, read as the reverse complement.
AGGCGCCGCGTCCGCAACACAGCTCGCCCGCTTGACTCCTCAGGTGTCACATCGGGTGGTTTATTTCAGCGAGGACCCCCCCCCCCCCCCCCCGCGCAGGGACGCGGGCTTAAGCGCCAACATGGATTTTACTGCCCACGAGCCTCTGCTCTCCATGGGGCTGGGACGGAGGCGGCGGGGCACGGGGCTGGGTGCCCCCCCCGCCCGCCAGACTGTAAGAAAATAATTGCCCTATGAATGTTCCCTCCTTCTCTGCATAAGGTATTTGGGGGAAACTGCACTTAAAAAAGCAAACAGGCTTCACGAATGAAGAGCAGCCGCTGGCTTCCCAGCCCCCGGCCCCGCCGGCCCCCACCTCTGGGGACACGAGGGAAAGGGCCAGGAGCCCCACCTTGGCCCCCCTGGAACTACCAAGCAGGAGAGGCTCAGGGCAAACCTAAGGTCCAAAGCCAGAGCACGACGACGTGAGCAGCTCCAAGTTGCAGCGGCTCACGTCCCCCCAGGTCTGCTGAGCTGTCCAGGTCCTCAGGGCCAGCCTGGGTGCGGGTGGCCCGTCTGTCCCAGCTGGCCAGCAGAGGCTCCCTCCTCGTCCCGCCTGAGCTACCGCCCTGCTGCTGGCCAAACCCGTTCCCCACCAGACGGAGCTGGCTCGGCCACGTGCCCTGTCCCACCGTGACAGGCACGACGCTCCCTTGCCGTTCAACCGGGCCACCCCAACACCTCTCTGAATCCCGAATTCTGGACGACCGGCAGAGGCGGTGTCACCGCACTGCCGCCTGGTGGCCTCTGCCCTCCCTACAGCCTACAACCAAGCCCATGGACCCGGGGCGACAGGCCAGCCCTGGTGTGACCCCCAGCTGGGGTGCCCTGGCCCTCAGCACCGCTCCCCCTCGCACAGCGCAGGTGGAGGGCAGAGCAATGGGCAAGCACCCCCCATTGACGGCCCTGTGAGGCCCGGGGATAAGAGACCCCCCCAGCCCGAGGGACGCGGCTGGGCCCAGGAGAAGAGCTGGGCAGGTACCCCAGGCTGCGAGTGGAGGCGCACCCCGGCCCCCGCCAGGAAGCCAGCACGGCGGCCCAAGGTTCAACAGGGGGCTGTGCGGCTGGAGAAGCCGTCTCCCGCTCCCTCACCATCCCCCCCCATGTAGAGCCTCCCGCCAGCCTCAGCACAGGCAGAGGGGAGGAAAGTGCAAGAAGGCCGAGAAGCAAGAGAGGAAGGGGCCCCATGGAGAGGGTCATCAAAGCACCTGCGTGAACAGGGACCCCAGCCCTGGGAGGAGCCACAGGCAGGGCCCCCACCAGGGCTCCCGCGGCCCAGGCCCAGGCCCAGGCCCGGCCGGGCCGGGCACCAACCACCTGGAAGAGATCCGGAGGGCACGGGGCCATGGGAAGGCTCCACGAGTGGCTCCGGCTCATGGGGACAGTAACCTGGGACAGACAGCCCCACACGGGGGTCTGGGCTGTGGCCACCCACCTGGCCTGGGGGAGGTGCCAGCTGCACCAGCCCGGCCCTGGGCCCCCCCGTCCACAGGGGAAGCGGGCCAGTCCCCGGGATACCAGGCCCGGCACCCTGTGCCCTCAGCCCTCACCCTGGGAATTGTCTCCCGGGCCCGCTCGGAGGCTTCCGGTCCCATTTAAGCTGGTGGAGCCCACGCGTCGCAGCCTACTAGGAAACCCCCTTCGTGGACCTGAGGGGAACTAGCTTCCCCAAATGCTGTCACCCCACCTGGGAACCCAAGCTCCAGGCAGGGATTAGAAGAGTTCATTAACCTCAGGAAGTTACCAGCCCGGCAAACACACTTTCTTGGTTTTCCTATGACCAACGTCCACGACGACAAAGCCCCAATCCTGGCCTCCTGCGCGTGGGGCCTCCCACGCATGGGGCCTCCTGCACTGTGCCGCAGTAGCCGGAGCCTTGAGGCAGGAGCCTCTGGGTTTCGTGCCCGCTCCGCTCATAACGCCCCATCCGTGCGGGGCATGGAGTAGAGCAGGGCCGCCCTGCCCCATTCCGCCCGTGGCACCAGAAACCCCTCCTTGGGGACAGGCTCCACCAGGAACTCCACGCGGCCGTCCCCGCTGGGCCCCGCGGCCGCCACCACCAGGTCCACTATCCGATACTGGTTGACAAATGCCAGGCCCAGTAGCGCGGGCTGCTCCGGCCCCGACGGCCCCCCGCCAAGAGCGCCACCGCCAGTCCCCACGCAGCAGTGGATCCGGAAGCATCGGATGGGGGAGAGGAGGTAGGACCAGTGCAGGGTGCAGCCAAGCCGGAGCCGAGCAGGGGAACCCTCCTCCTCAGGGGTGGCTCGCTGCCAGCGCACGTGGGACACGGTGACGGCCTGCACCCGGGGCAGCGGGGCGAGCAGGCTCTTGGCATCCACCACCTGCCAGGACAGAGAAGGCTCGCCACGGTCCCCACGTGCGCAGGGGGTTTAGGGTGCCCACCCCTGCACAGCCCCCCTGCAGCCCCCTCCCTGGCACCCCTGCAGCCCCCCTCGCAGCGTCCCTGCAGCCCCCTCCCCGGCACCCCCGCGGCCCCCCTCCAGGCACATCTGCCTCCCGTGTGGTGGGAGGCACCTCGGCCGGGCCCCAGTGCGGCGTCCGCAGCCTCACCTGGACCTCGCCGAGGCGGCAGACGAAGCTCTCCTCCTCCCGGCTGCCTGGAGGCCGGGCGAAGCTAACGAAGAGGTCTCGCAGGAGGCAGTCGCGCAGGTTCACCTTGTAGCAGCTGCAGGGGACAAGTGGGATCAGTCGTGGGGAGCCCCCCTCGGCTCAGCACCAAGGCTGGCAGCTCAGAGGCCCCAAGTCACGGCAGGAAGGTCCATCCTAAGGCGGACCCTGTGGCCGGTGGGAAGAACCTAAGGTGGGACGGTGACTGCTCCCAGCAGCCTCCTGGGTTCCTGTCCCAGGGCTCCTGAATCCTGGGGGGGTGGGGGGTGTTGGCCAGGGCTCATCCAGCCCCCCAGTTCTGGGGCTCCTCACCCAAGGGCCCCTGAATCGAGCCCCCCATGTGGCCATCCCCTGCTGGAGACTCACCGCTGGACCCAGCCCCCACGGAGCTGCTGGCTGCAGCGGTGCACCCATCGGGCCAGCTTGGTGGGGGGCACCCGGAGGGGTCGGGGACTGTGCCTCGAGCTTGTCTCTGCCAGGGGAAGAGACCTGAGAATGAGGAGAACCCAAAGGAACCCACGCAGGGAGGTGTCCACACCCGAGGGAGCCCCGGGGGCCACTAGACTCCCCGCTGGTGCCAGGCACTCATGGCCAAACAGGCTGAGGCCCTGGGGGCAGGAGAACAGGGGGGGAGCCCCTCAGCCCCCCACTGTGCTGCCCAGCAAGGGCTGCAGCCCAGAGGCTTCAGCTGACGGGGGACTGTCCCTGTCCGGGCACCCCCCCCGGCCTGGGGCACCCTCTAGACCCTCCTCCCCGAGGTGTCCCTGAAGCAGAGGGTGCCCGCAGGAGGCAGGAGAGCCCTACTCCTCACCATTCAACGTCGAGATGCTGCCGACGTGGCAGCTACCCGCATCCCCTGTGGTGAGCTCCAGTGCCACCCCGACATTCGAAGCCCCTTCTAGCTTGTACACCAAGGACAGGAAAATCTGGGGAGGCACGGGGACCTGCAGAGAGAATAACCTGCCGGCGGAGGCCCAGGGTAAGCGGCCTCGCGGGAGCGGCTGAGAAGCCCCCCACCCCTGGCTCCGGGTCCCACGGGCCATGGCCCCTCCCACCAGGAACGGGGAGGCTCCTGAGCTCAGGGTGTGCGCGGCTGGGGTGGCCTCCCTGCCCCCACCCCGGCCCAATCCTTCCGTGGCTGACAACTCTGGGTCCTGGAATTCTATGGGCTTCCACTGAGAAGAGGTTTCAGGAGAGGGGCCCACAGAAACAGCAGGGGTGGGGATGGGAGCTGTCCTGTGGGGGCGGTGAGAAAGTTCTGGAGACCCGTGGCCCGGTGATGTGCACACAGTTAACACTACTGCATCACACACTCACAATGGGGAAGGGGAGGAACTGAAGGTTCTGTGCTCTTTACCCCAAAGGCCACCTGGGCTGTGGCCCGTCATTCTGGCCGCTGCGGCCCAGCCGCCCAGGTTAGTGCTCCCCAGGGAGAGGGCAAGCACAGGACCCCGCACCTCGCTCCCCACGCACTCACCTACCTCACAGCCACGTGGTCCTGCTCGCGTGGAATCAGCCCGCGGACGAGCAGGGAGCTGCCCCCGTTCCAGGCGTCCGCCAGGCAGCAGTGCGTCTTCACCCAGCCCCGCCCGGCCCCCTCCAGCCTGTGCTCTGCGAACAGCGGCTGGATCTCCTGGGCGCTTGGGTGGTACCAGGGCCCCTCCGCCTCCTCCTGAAGGATGGGGCCGCCTGAGGGAGTGCCGGGGCCGCCAGCCCCCCCACCCGAGCCCCCCACCTCTCCCGGGAGAGACCAAAGTCAGAGAGGGCGGCCCACCCGGGACCCCGCGCACCTGGCCGTAGCGCACTCTTCGCGTGCCCATGCCCAGGCAGAAAGAAGTGACAAAGGGCAAAGAGCAGATGCTGTGTGTGGGCAGGTAGCGTTCCAGCAAAGCCCAGAACCTGCAGAGGAACATGCAGGGGACCCCCGAGGTCACTCTCTGCGTCCCACCCAGGGAGCGGGGCTACCCCGCCAGATGTGCCGGAGATGCAGGTCTGCAGTTGGGGGGACCCTCAAGGTCCCCAACCTTCGCCCCCTTCCTGCTTAACTGGTTGCCAGGCCCCCCACACACCACCTGGAAGCAGCCTCGATGGCTGGCTTCTCTCCGTCTGAGCCCTCAGCCTGCCCTACATGTCCTGGGAAACCAGAGAAATCACCAGAGCTCCCCCCTCCAGCCATCACAAAGCCCCTGGGACAGGCAGGACTCACTTGTCCTGGTTCTGGAAGAAATCCTTCTTTTCCAAACACTCGTACACCCAGCCAGGTGCAAAGAGAGCCGCCGAGAACCCATGCTTCCGGATCAGCTCCAGCGACTAAGGAGACAAGTCCGGGACCCCCCCTTCTCAGTAAATTGGAAGCGCCGAGCCTGGCTGCCAAGGCTCCCTCCCAGCTCCGAGGGGGGCAGCGGTGGGCAGAAGGGCTGCAAGCGGGCAGGGGTCTCTGGGGGCCGGGAGCGCCCACAGGCTGCATGGGTCTCCCTGGCTGTACCCGTCGTCACGTTAGCAGACTCACCGCGGGTGGAGAGAATCTTCAGTTATTGGATTAATTTATTCACTTAGAGCTTAATTAATGAGCAAGAACATCCCCGTGGCCCTGGGGAAGGGGCAGGCCTGGCAGCCCAGGAGCCGAGCGGACTCCCCGTTGACCCCGCACCGGGCGCCTCAGCCCCGGCCGTCCCCTCCTGTCTTTCCTCGCTGCCGACATGCCTGGCCTCGCCGGAGAAAACCCTGCTGGTATTAAACCAGCACTTCCCCAAACTGGCTGTTTCACCTGGTCCTTAGCCCCGAGCTCCCTGAGCCCACCCGACGGTCGAAACCGCCCGGCAGAGGCAACCACTAGCTAGAGCGGAGGCAGGCATCTGAACAGGTGCTTCTGCCCGCGAACACCTGTGTACAAAGCACCGCCTGACTGCAGGGCGGCTGCAGGCTGGGGCTTCGGGGCACAGCCTGGCCCCGGGCGGGTCACCCATGTTTCTCCGGAAAGAATGTTGCCTCTTCCTTCCCTTGAGGGCAGACGGGAACGGAAAGTCCCCGAGAAAACCAGGCCATGGAAGGCTTGCAGCCCGCCCCCCCGCCCCAGCCTCGAGGGCCACCACCCACCTTGTACGTGTCGAACTGGCCTCCCACGACCTTGCCACGGGCGAACACGTCCACTCCCACGTACACGTCCGCCCGGCGCTGCCCGGCCTGCCCCAGCATCCGCTCTAGGTGCTCCTCCCGCCAGTTATAGTTGGTGAAGAAGCCGTCGCAGGAGTCGAAGAAGACCCTGCAAGGTGGCGAGGACCAGCCGTGAGGGCCGTCCCCTTCCTTCCCCTCCCATCCTATCTCCACCCCGGACCCAGCTGCCTCCAGGACCAGAACGCAGCCTGCCCCGAAGAGCAGGGCCCCAGCCGGGGAGGCACGGCCTACGGCCCTCGGCGCAGTGCCAACCCCTGGCGTAGTCCCACCTGAGGGCGGCCAGTAGCAGGCACCCCACCCCTGCCCTCTCCCACGGGGGTGGTCATGTGTGCCAGGCCCTGGAAGCAGGCCGCACTCCCACCGCCCTCTCCGCCCAGAGGGCTGCCCGGCTCACCGGTTGTGCTGGTTTAGTTCGTCCTGCCACTTGAGCTGGCCACTGCTCACCACACTGTCGTACCAGAGCACCAAGCCTCTGGGGACCTGCTCATGGAGCCGAGCGGTCAGGTACCGGAGGAAATGGGGCATGTTCCCCACTGCAGCCAGCTGGAGGGGGGTGAAGAGCAGACCCTCGGTGAGGCGTGGGCCTGTCACGAGAGGTGCCCAGCGCAGGACAGACAGGAGGATGCTTCATCTCAGAAGCAAACACATACTCCAAATAAGCCGCGGTCCCTGGAGCCCCCCCAACCCATAGACGCTGAGGGGAGGGTCCAGCCAGATATCTCCCACTATCCTTCCTTTCTTCGTTTTCCTTTTTTCTGTTTTTCTTTTTTCTGGTTTTTTTTTTTTTTTTTTTTTTTTTTTTTTTTTAAGATTTTATTTATTTGAGAGAGAAGAGAGTGCTCCGGAGGAGAGGCAGAGGGACAATCAGACTCCACACTGAGCACGGAGCCTGACTTGGGGCTCGGTCCCATGACCCAAGCCAAAATCAAGAGTCAGACAACCACCTGAGCCCCCTGCGCCCCAACTGTCCTTCTTTCTGAAGCAGGAAGGACATGGGCGCAGCAATCAAGGAAAGACAAAACGCCATGAAAGGGGAGAGAGCGTGAGGGGAAGCCACACACACAGCCCGAGCAAGCCGGACGGAGGAGGGAGAGCTGTCGGCCTGAAGGAGCACCAAGGCAAAGCTCAGCCAACCAAGGTGTCTGGACACAGCGCCGGAGAACATTCTGTGTCGCTGAGAAATAACAGAAATCTGGGCCGGCTCTAACTCGGAGGCGAGCAGCGGCTCCTGCTGCCCTAACAGGGAGGCTGAGGAAAGCAGCAGAGGGACAGCACATGGCCACGGGCTGGGCTGGGCAAGCACCGGAAGGGAGGCTATGCTCACGCTCAGAGAGTTCTCGATGTTGATCAGCCAGCCATCGAAACGGAAAAACTGGGCAATCAGGACCAGCTGATCAGCCACGGCTTGGTAGGAGCGCTCGTCCCCGGCCAGAAAGGCTTCACAGAGCCGCCCACCTTCCTTCCACTCGGTGATGAAGGTCCCTGGCAGGACACAGAGAAACGAGGTCAGGTGAACCCAGCAGTTGGCAGAGCGTGGTTCCTGCAACTGCATCGCCAGCAAGCTGTTCGCCCACTCACATTCTCGGCTGTCCCGGAGAGCTGGGGAATTAAACCACCTGCGGGCAGAGCCCGGCAATCAGTGCCAAACAGGCCATAAAAGATTCAGGTGCAGGGGAAGAAAGCTTGGGAAACAACCACTCTGCCCACGGAGCAGCCACCTGCGGCCTGTGGGCCACGGCCGCCCACCGCTTGGGTTCATGACTGCAGTTTTGCTGGCACGCAGCCACGCCCATCCGTTGCCTACTGTCTGTGGCTGCCCTGTCTCGGCTAGGACAGTGACCCAGTGGCCTGGCCCCTTCCAGAAGTCTGCTTCGCCCGTCCTAACCTATCAAGAAAGCCCCAGCTGAGGAGCTCTACTCACTCAGAAGCAAAGGCCAAGCTTTTTCATCACTGGCTCACCTGTCAGGTGTGCTAACAAGTCTGGTTGAGTGGGAGGCGAGCCCTGGGGTCTTACCCAGCACGCAGACCCCATGCCTGTGGGCAGCATTGGTCCAGCCCACAGGGGGGATGGTCACCGTGTGGTGGCTGAAGTACACAAAGATGTCAATAGACTGCCAGTGGTAGAAGCAGTAGGGGTTGTGCACCGCCGCGCCCTGAATAAACCTGCGCAAGAAACAGAGCAGTCGGGACCCAGGACACGGGGACCCCGGTGAAGCTTCTCTCCAGTCCTGGCCAGCGACGCTAACTGAAGCTCACTGGGCACCAGGCACGGTGTAGATGCTGCTGGCTGGAGCGAGAAGCAGGACTACGCCTCGGCCAGTAGATCAGAGGTCTTCAGGGAAACATCCTCACCAGACCCAGCCGGCAGTCACCACTGCACCTGGCGGCTGAGCGTTTTCAGCCTCAACAAGGACAAGAGAGGAGAAAAGACAAGCACAAGGGCTTGTGCAAAAGCTCCAGGCCTGGTGTCCCCGCACTGGTCCCTAACGCAGTTCCTCCAGGACGGCCTAGGCTGATAACCACATGAGCTACAACCGAGACGTCACCACCTGCCTCTGCCTGGCCCTTGGTGGCCGGCCCTGACTCAAGCCTTCCCATCTATCGTCCCGTCCAAGACTGTTTTATAGACGTTTAAGACCTCTGAGCAGATCGCGCACCAACTCTGGAGGCGCGGGAGTGTCACAGCGGACATCCGAAGCCAGAGCTGGTGAGGACCACGCTCTGGGGCCAGGAGTGTGGAGAGGGTGCCCACTGCTGTACCCGCCCCGCCTACCAGATTTCAAGGGCACGTGGTTCCCGGAAGCCAATGGTTTCAGGGCTGCAAGAGGCACCAGCTTTCACCTGGCCCGCGTCCTCTTACAGATGAAACAGGAGGCCCGTGCTCCTCGCCCCGTCAGGGCAGTGTGGTCCAGAGGCCCGTCTCCTGACTCCCCCACCCAGCCAGTGTTCTCAGCCACATGGCTCTCCCTCCCTCCTTTCCCTCCATCCCCGTCCCAGGCAAGGAAAACAGGCCACAAAATTAACATGGGACGATGTCCTCGCAGAGCCTTACTTGTCATCCAGGTACCCGCCCATCATGTCATGGCACAGCAAGGTCCGGGGCCTCTCGCTGCTCAGAGGCGGCTGCCGACACTCGGAGGGCTCCAGGGCCACGTTGAAGCTGTCCTCCATGCCGGGCGTCCACGCCAAGAGTTCCTCCAGCGAAGAGAAGTAAAAGCTGACGGGTTTGGTGGTGTCCTTGTCATAATATCTACCTGGTCAGGGGAGGAAACAATGAGGAATAGATGGAAAGTGTGGGGTCCCTAGTGATGCTCTGACAACAGAGAGGAAAACAAGAACAGGAAGGGGCGGGTCTGACCCCGAGGCCCCAAGAGTGAACTCGGAGACAGCGTGCAGAGCCTCCATCCTTCTCACCTGGCAGAGGATCCGGGGTAAAACTGACCACATCATGAAACACTGCTTCTTCTTGCTCCTCCTCAATTCTAAGCAAAGAGAAGTTTAAAAATAATAATAATATATATATATTATTATATAAATATATATATATATTTTAAAGGTTTTATTTATTTATTCATGAGAGACACAGGCAGAGGGAGAAGCAGACTCCACACAGGGAGCCCGACATGGGATTTGATCCCGGGACTTCAGGATCACGCCCTGTGCGGAAGGCAGGTGCTAAACTGCTGAGCCACCTAGGGATCCCATGGTTTTTTAAGTAAAAGCATGAAGAAAAAGAACACTGACAAGCAAATGGACTAGGCCCCATCTAGTCATGCAGAGGGGAGGCGGCGTTATTCTCCGACTTACATTTTGAATGCAGACTATGGAAATACTGCGTTGAACCTAAGAGGCTAGTAGGCGCTGATCCTCCCACAGCAGCCGGTGTTAGCGACATGGCGGGGCCTCCCACAGCGCTCCCCTGTCCTATGAGCAAACCCCTAACCCTCTGCCACAGCCCCCCCAGACGTCACCCTGTGGAGACCTAAGTTATACTTCATAAGGTCCATAGGTTCTGTTGGGGCCAAGCGGTTGGAAAACTCACAGAACTAAGAGTTTCAGGACCCAACAAAGCAGGTTAAGCATTTGCCTTCAGCTCAGGTTGTGATCCCAGGGTCCTGGGATCGAGGCCCCCATTATCCGGCTTCCTGCTCAGTGACGAGTCGGGGCCTCCCTCTGCCTGCCACTCCCCCGCTCGTGCACGCTTGGGCATGCTCCCTCTCAAATAAATAAAATCCTCAAAAAAAAAAATTTTTTTAAGACAACCATTATCACTAGAACGCAAGAAGACACTGCAGCTGCTGTAGATACCGGCCCTGGGCTTCAGAGTGGGAAATGCTCTAGAGATCGCCCAACCTCGACCGCCACTTCCTTGGACCTTTCTTAGGGGGATCTTGAAACTCCCTGGGTGGGTGGAAGGGGTGAGACATTCGAATCTCCTGAAAGTAGAAGTACTATGGAAAAGGCTTCCTTAAAAAAATAAAAATAAATAAATAAATAAATAAATAAATAAATAAATAAATAAATAAATAAAATAAATAAAAATAAAGAATAAATAAAAAAATAAAAATAAAAAATAAAAATAAAAATAAATAAATAATAAAGGAAAATGCTTCCTTTGGAATGTCACCCCACCACGCTGCTCCTCCCTCTGCCTTCATGATTTCCCCACCTTCAGCTCCCCGCCCCCACACCTGTCTGGACACCTGCCGTGGGTACCAGATGACCTCTGCACCTGTTCTTCCTCCCTGAGGACGGAGAACGCCAAGGCAACATGCCTCCCCAAAGATGAACACCTTCCCCAGCAGCCCGAACCACGTGCTTCCCATTCCCGTGCAGCCTGAAACGCGCCTGGTCTCACCCCTAGGGATCTAACAAAGTTAGGGACGCTCTTTCCGGGAAGGCCGTCCAGGTGCTGCTGACTTCCTCCAGGGGAGCAAATGCGCCAACGAGAAGCCAAGCCCGGGCTCAGGAGGGCACGTCCGCCCCTGTCTTGCCGCTGAGCCTCTGCCACTCGGTTCCCCCGACCGGAACACCCTTCCTGCCGTTAGCCACCTGCTCCCGGAGACCCCCCAGCTTAGAGCCCCTCCGGCCCCCTCCGGCCCCTTCCGGCCCAGCAAGGGCGGGCAAGCACTGGCCGGCCCCTCCGCCTCCGCGCGGACCCCGGGGGCGGCGGGCACGACGCCCGGTCTCCGCCCGCCACTGCGGCCCCCGTCGCCCCTGCCCACCTCCTCCGTGGCCGCCGCCGCGCCCGCCGCCGCTCCCGCTCCTCCTCCGGGGTCGGGGGCGCCTTCAGCCGCGCCGCCGCCCGGGGCTCGGGCCCTGCCGCCTCCATCACGACGCCGCGCCCGCCGCCGCCGCCCGCTGGCCAATCACAAGCTCGAGCCCGGCCCCGCCTCCGACCAGCAGCCAATCACAGGCCAGAGCCCGGCCCCGCCTCCGGCCGCCGGCCAATCACAAGCGCGGGGTTGGCCCGCCCAACGGAGGGAGAGCGCGGTCCGGCTGTGGACTCGCGGCCTGCGGTCTGGGTTCGCCCCCCGGGTGACCCGGACTTTGTAGTCGGAGGACGGCCTGGGGGCGGGCCCGCGGTGAGGGGCGGGGCCTACGCGGGGCGGGGCCTACGCGGGGGCGGGGCCTTGCGGGGGCGGGGCCGCGGCTGCGCTGCATCCCCGGTTCGGAGCATCCCTGTCTGTCCCCACCAAACCCCTTCCTGCAGCAGAACCGTGGCCCGAAGGTCACAAAGCCAGTAAGCTGCAGCAGTGAGACTGAGCTCGGGTCGTCTAACCCTATTCAAAGATAATTTTCAGGGGTGCCTGGGGGGGCTCAGCGGTTGAGCGTCTGCCTTGGGCTCAGGGCGTGACCCCGGGGTCCTGGGATCGAGTCCTGCATCAGGGTTCCCCGCAGGGAGCCTGCTTCTCCCTCTGCCTGTGTCTCTGCCTCTCTCTCTCTCTCTCTCTCTCTCTCTCTGTGTGTCTCATGAATAAATAAATAAAATCTTTTTTAAAAAAGATAATTTTCAGGAAAAGATGAAACCCTAATTCTCATTCAGGTGTAAATAGGGACAAGAGATGAAGTCTTTCTTCTTGTTAATCCGCGAAGCAACCGCGCAGATGTTAAAACCAGTTCAAAGAGGATAGAAGACCCGTGTACAGATGAGGAGCATTGAAATGAATATCAAAGCCGAGGCAGAAGCAGCTTTTCTGCAGGGTGGGGGTGGGGAGATCACTGAACCCCTAGAGAGACCATCTGCACCCCCTGATAGAGACAGGGACTGGAGTCACACAACAGCAGCAGGGACGTGTGGTAGATGATGCATCGTACTCCACTGAGGCATGAATTTTTTCTGTACCCCAAATCTGCGCTCTGCAGGAGCTGTGGTGTCCCCAAACTCACAGGGCCTGAAGGCTTCTCACAGGTGGCCCGTCCCCTGCATCTTGGGAACAGTTCACAGTAAATGTGGTACAAGGAGGCCTGAGCAGGGGGGAGTGTAGCCGGGGTGCAGAGGTGCATGAGCACCTGGCCCCGGGGGTCCCAGGCAGACCAGGCTCCGCCTCATGCCACTGACAAAATCCACAGGCAGAGAGACAAGTCATGGGGAAACGAGAAAGGAATTTATTCCAGTGAGGCCTCCCCTACATGAGCACAGCGTCTCAAAGACTGTGCCCAAAGTGCTGAAAACACTTCTAGGTTTATATAAGGACAGTGTGGGACAAAGGTGGGTGGAGACGTGCAGGTGGGCAGTGAAGGTCAGGTTGATCGTTGTCTTGGGGTCAGTCACGGGGTCTTGGTGACTCAGGGCAGTCCTCGTGGCTTGAGGGGGTAATTTAGGTCCCCACCACGAGATGCTATGCCCGCAGGGTCTTTCACCCAGACTTAAGAGATAAGCTCCAAGGAAGAATTTAATCAGTTAGCGAGTACAGACCGAGGTCGAGGTCAAAATGGAGATAGTTGACTTCCTCTTTCAGAAGCAGAAAGTTCAAGGAGGCCAGACGCAGGGCTGGGACCCACAGGGCCAAGCCTGGGCCAGCCGGAGGCTCTCCTCCCCCGCCTCCGAAAGCCCTCTGTGCAGCTGGGAGTGTCCGGCGCTGGGCGGCAGCTGCTGCCCAAGCCCAGTCCAGTGGGCCTCTTTACTATGGTTGCAGACTTTGAACTTCAGGAGGCCCCAAGCTTCCATAAACCCCAAGCGTGGGGTGATGACTAAGGCTGTGGAACCTGAGCCCCAGCCACGCGGCAGGAGACGTGTGGAGCAGGAGACAGTGGTCCCCGGGGAGGACAGAGACTGCAAAGCCCTGGGAAGTTGGCCAGGAGAAGGGGGAGCAGGGCCACAAAGCTCCCTCCAGCCGTGACCAGGCGAGCAGATGATGTGAAGTCCTACTTAACCAGCTATTCCGAGCACTTAGCTGTAGCTTCGTGATAAAATAAATAAACTTTTCATCCTTACAATCAAAACGTACTTCTTAGAGATACACTAAACGGCCCTTAGGTGATGCTCGGTCTCTGGGGGGAGCAACTATGCCGAAGTCTCTCTTTTCTATGCATCCGCCCAGCATCGGCCTCTGGTCTAGGGGGACAGGGAAGAGCAGGTCTCGTGGCCTCTGTGTTGGCTCCCTCTTGCTGCCTTCCCGGCAAACCCTGCAGCTCCCGGTCTCCCTGGGGATCAGGTCAAGCCTGGAGGTCCCTATGTCTGCCTTGAGGTCACATCGGTCCCTGCTGGGACTCCAGACCCGTCTGAGATCTGGCTGGGCCCCCTCAAACCTTAACCTTGCAGGATTTCCAGACAAAATACAGGACACGCTCCCCTGCACCGAGCCTGCCTCTCGAGTCTGAGGACACACGCTCACTACCCGACAGTAAAGTGGCACACCTGGGATGCCTGCCCTTGCCTGGTCCCTACACTCGTTACATCCATTTTCTCCTTTGGGAAATGTAAAGTGCTGCGGATAGAGCTAATGTCCCTCTTAACCCACCACGGCCCTCCTGGTTTCCCTGCCTCCTGTCCCTCAGAGCCGCCTCTGTGTTCCACCAATCTCATCAGTCGGGCCTGTGTCCTTCCAGATGTTGTGAAGTACTTTCACACACGTGGATGCACCTGGAACTATATAACATTGTGCGTGTCTTATAAAATAGCATCATGTTGTACAGATTACTCTGCATCTTGCTTTTCTATCCCCCTCCCCCCACAGCCATATTTTTGAAATCGAGCCATGCTGATTTCTGTGGCTCTGACACGTTCATTTTGACTGTTGTTAAACACGCTGCCTCTTTAACACATCACCGTCTGCTTACCCCTCTACATCGGTGGACGTTTACACAGAAAGCATGTGTTTGCTTTTATTTTTTAAATATTAAAATGAGGACCGCCTGGGTGGCTCAGTGGTGGAGCATCCGCCTTTGGCCTATGTCTCTGCCTCTCTCTCTGTGTCTCTAAATTAAATCCCTAAAAATTAAATTAAATTAAAAAAATAAATGTTAAAATGAATGTCTGCATATAAACCTTCTTGGGCACTCACAGTGGTTTTCTTTCTTTCTTTCTTTTTTTTTCCTTTTCAGATAAAAACACAAGAGTTGCTAACAGTTAATCACATCCACATTTCCAGACTCAGCAGCCACTAAGGAGCTGGTCCAAAGGGGCTCTCGCATTGACTCTCTTCCCACACTGGCTAGGTGTGCACAACCGCACACCTCTCAGCACTGATAGTACTTAACTTCCAGATTTTTTGCTCACCTGATGGGTGCACACAGTTGTCTCTGTTCTAACATGACGTTGCTTTTATAATGCTGGCCAGCCATTTGGAAACGAATTCTTCCTCCTGAGACAATCCTGTTGGGAGTTGTTGCCCATTCCTTTCTTTTTCTTTCTTTCTTTTTTTTTTTTTTTCTTAAGAATTTATTTATTTATTTGACAGAGAGAAAGAGCACAAGTAGGCGGAGCGGCAGACAGAAGGAGAGGGAGAAGCAGGCTCCCCGTTGAGCAGAGAGCCCGACGGTGGGCGGGGGGCTCCATCCCAGGACCCCAGGATCATGACCCAAGCGGAGGGCAGACACTTAGCCAACTGAGCCACCCAGGCCCCCCCGTGTGCTGCTGGTGTTTCTCGTAGGATTGGCATTTTTGGATTCAATATGGTCAAATTATTAACATGGTTCTATGACTTGGCTGTTTCCTCCTACTGAGGAGGGCTGTCCTGGCTTTACGGTCAAAAAGATGTTCTCCTACGTTTTTAGCTGATAATTGTCACATGTAGTTGTGGTGTGTGTGTTTCTTGCAGATATATAAATTCCAGATACCTCTGGAGGTAAGTCTTTAACATGTCATCTTCCTTTTTGGTTTTCGGCCTGTTCAGATTTTTCTTTCTTCCTGGGCCAGTTTTGCCAATAAATGTGCCCCTAGAAAAGTGTCCATTTCAGTGAGGTTTGCAAATGTGGGGTATTAAGTCCTTCCTGGTCATATTTTTTTAATCTCTTGGTTACGTCCTCTCTTTAATTTCGATGTTGTTTATTTGTGTCTTCTTTTTTTGTTTTCCTGACGCTTTGTGCTGAAGGGCTGTCTATTTTATTAGTCTTTTCAAAACACCAGCCCTTGGTTTTGTTCTATTTGGGGAATTCATTTTCTGTTTTCCTAACCTCTGCTTTTATTCTCTTTCCTTATTTTCTTTGGATTTATTTTGTTGTTCTTTTTCTGGTTTCAGAAGTGGACAGTGTGGTTCACTTATCTGTAAGCCCTTCTTGTTTTCATATAAATGCAGCAAGGCTATACATGTCTCCCCGAGAATGACTTGCACCGTGTCCCATGGGTTTCCATAGGCAGGACTGACATTTCCATCAAGTTCGCAATACTTCGAGAATCCTGTTAGCTCCTCTCTGCGCCATGCGGAGTGGCCCTTGATTTTGCTGCAGGAGAATTCATCAGTCTTGTCTGTTATGATTAGCACTTTTGTGTCTTTTTCAGGATGTATTTCCCTACCCCAAAGGCACAAACGTACAGAATGCTCCATCCGGTTATTTTCTAGAAGCGCGGCTATTTTGCCTCTCACCTTCAGATCTGCAGCTCAGCTGGATTCATTTTTGTTTATGACGTGAGAGAAGAGGGCAGGTTGTATTTCTTATCATATAGGTCCCCCAGTCGTTCTGTGGTCTCTGGAAAGACTCGCCTTCGTCCAGCGCTCTGCAGGGCTCTGTACGTGCGGGGGTCTGTTTGGGGCCCTGTGATGTTGTGAGCTGACAATAAGAAATGTGTATTTCGGGGGAGCCTGGGGGGCTCAGTCAGTGAAATGACTGCCTTCAGCTCAGGTCATGACCCTGGGGTCCCGGGATCGAGCCCCATGACGAGCTCCCTGCTCAGCGGGGAACTTGCTTCTCCCTCTCCCCCTGACCCTCTCCTCACTCCCCGCTCTTGCTCTGTCTCTCAAATAAATAGATAAAATCTTTTAAAAAGAGAGAAATGTATATTCAATCTTCATTTCTGGCACAGAGCTCCTAAACACTTAGGAATTTCCTAAGCGATAAGAGCCATAGAGGTGTCTGTTCTTCATCATAATAAGCCTCTTTCAACCACACCAGAGTTGATGTCAGTGAGACTGACTTTCCAGACTTTTGGAAAGCTCCTAAGCACAGGGGCTGCATTGACCTGGGACCAACCCCGATGAGAAGGTTGAAGTTTTAGGGACCAAAGTCACCCCCGCCCACACCTCCTGGGACGGGAAAAAGACTGAGATTGAATTCACTAGCCAGTGGCTTCATCAATGTGTCTATGCGATGAAGAAGCCTCTGTAAGAATTCCCGAGCTACAGGGTTGGGAGAGCTTCCAGCCTGGTGAGCCCAGGGAGGTGCTGGAAGGTGACGCGCCTCCCCCAGAGTCCCACACATGGTGCCCTATGCGTCTCCTCCACCTGACTGTGCCCAACTATAAACGTTTATAATTATAAATCTCGTGTGCTTCCAGTCCTGCCTTGGTGTTTGCTTCCTGGAGGGCAAGAAGCCGTCCATGGATTTATTGGCACAGAGGCTGCATGTCTTGCCTGAGACCTAGACTCACATGTCCCACCTGCCCCGGCCCTGCTGCGAACCCAGCCAGGGAGCCCACGAGGCCGGCAGGAGCACCCGGGTCGTGAGAAGCCATGAGCTGTGGATGACGCTGAGCTTGTAAGGCAGTGGCTTCGGGGACGGGGATAACGAACCCAGTGTTTGGTTTCCAATCTCATGTTCCGTTTGTTGCCGGTGCAGTGGTTGCATGTCTGGACCCTTCATGCCTCGACGGCGAGCCCTAATCCTTATCCGCACCTTCTTAGGGCTTTTCTGTGCGACTCAACGGCGAATAATGAATGGCTGGTTCATGTCCCCCTTTTCTAGATCCTCACGCCTTGTGTTTAGCTCCCCTCCTCACCCGCCGGCCAAGCCCCTGGAGCGAGGCCTGATAACCATCCTCGTGGACTCCTCGCCCCCCAGGACAGAGCTTGCCACCCTCACCTGGAGTTACAGGGGTGGTCGGTGGGTTTTCCACAGATGTGCCTTATTAAGGCGCGGGAACCCCTCCTCCGTGGAGGTCTATGAGACTCTCCCGCCCCGAGTGGGTGTCGAGTCCCATCAAGCGTGTTTGCTGAAAGTCCCTGTTCGTGTGACCCAACACGCTGACTTGACCATGTTCCCCGGGCCTGTTCTCCCACGGTAAAGCCAGCTTGCTTGTGACGTGTCCTCTTCCCTCTTACCTGGCTGGCTCCTGTCTGCTGACGCGCTGCGGAGGGTTCTCTCACCTGTGTTCACGGGCGGGACTGGCCCCGCTGCCCTCTCCCACGATGCTCCCCCCCACCCCGCATGCTGGCATCAACATCATGCTCATGTCCTAAAACAAGGGGGGGAATATACCCTTTGCTCTTTTCCGGGAGAGTCTGTGCAAGATTTAAGACTGCTTGTCCACAAACATTTGGTAAAAGTTCACCCACAAAACAATCTGAGCCTCAGCGGTTGGGCATCTGCCTTCGGCTCAGGGTGTCAGTGACCCCGTGGTCCTAGGATCGAATCCCACACTGGGCTCCCCCCAGGGAGCCTGCTTCTCCCTCTGCCTGTGTCTCTGCCTCCCTCTCTGTGTCTCTCATTTATTATTTATGTCTCTTATTTATTCAGTAAGTAAAATCTTTTTTAAAAAATTAAAAAGTAAAAGAATCTGAGTCCACAAGCTTATTCTGTTAAAAGATTTTTAATCATGGATTCTATTCGATTCCTTCAAGACTCTTCAAATCTTCACTTTTCCTCCTGCATCACTGTTGGGAGCTGTGTTTTTGGAACCTGGAAAGTGCTCATTTCATCTCATTTCCCAGATGCGTTACCAGAATTTGTCTCTAACATTCGCGTTCTGTTTTCCGTGTCTATAGCATCCGGAGTGATGTTTCTTTTGTTTCTCTTCCTATTTCATTATTGCTTCCTTTTATCTTTGTTGTTTCTTTCCTCTTACTTTCGTAGAGTTAATTTGCTGCTCTTTCCCTAAGTCCTTGAAGTGAATGCTCGTTTCATTGATTTTCAGCCTTTCTTTGTCTCTGGTATTTCAGTGAAGGCAACACATTAGTCATGGCTTTAGTGTATCCCACAGGTTTTAATCCATCGTGAGATTTTTTTTTATTTTCTAATTTTCTTGTGATTTTTTTAATCCATGGGTTAAAATATTTTCTAATTTTCTTGTGATTTGTTTTTTAATCCATGGGTTATTTCAAAGTATATTTCTCAACGCCCAAACATATGAGGGTGCCCTGATTTGCTTTTTGTCATTGACTTTCAGCATCACTGAATTACATACTTTTTTTTTTTTTTTCGATGCAAACACACAAGGGTTTATTTGCAAGCTCGAGCTTGGGTCCAAGTATACCCGACACAGCGGAGCAGGGACTTGGACCTGAATTACATACTTAAGTACACAACTGAATATAGGCAGAGAAAATACTCTGTGTTATTTAGTCCTTCAAAAGTAAAACTTGCTTTGTGGCTAAACCGGGGCCTATTTTTAAAAATAGGCCATACTCGCCTGAAAAGATTGTGTATTTTGCAGTTGGTGTTCTCTGAATGATCATTAAGCATATTTCTCAAATCTTTTATTTATGGATTTTTTTAAGAATATGATTATTCTAGAGGCACCTGGGGCTCAATCAGTTGAGCACCTGACTCCTGATTTGGGCTCAGGTCATGATATCAGGGTCATAGGATTGAGCCCCAGTCTGAGTCTGCCTGAGATCCTCTGTCTCTCTTCCTCTCTCTCTACCCCTCCCCCTGCTTGTGCATACACTCACCCTCTCTCTCTCTAAAATAAATAAACTAAATAAAATAAAATAAAATTCAGTTTATTTAAATAAATAAACTTAATCTTTTTTTTAAAAAAAGAATTTGATTATTCTATCATTTACTGAGAAGGATGTGTTAAAATTCCTCACTATGATTCTGCATTTGCTTTTTCCTGTTCATTTGCCTTTATGATTTTGAGGCTTTGTTATTAGGAACCTGTAGACTTTAAATTTACCTTCTCTCTTCTTGGTGAATTGACTGAGTGATCATCCTGAAATGGCCTTTACTTCTAGTAACACTCTATGTGTTAATGTCTACTTTGTCTGATGTGATGGTTTTGTGGGGGGTTTGGGGTTTTTTGTTTTTTGGGGGTTTTTTGAGAGAGAGAAGGCATGAGCACACCTGCGAGTGTGGCCAGGAGTGGGAGAGGGAGAGGGAGAGAAAGAATCCTAAGCAGTCTTCATGCCCAGCATGGAGCTGACCCCGGGGCTCAATCTCCCGACACCGAGATCATGAACTGAGCCAAAATCAAGATCCTGTATTTTAGTTATTCTCCCATAAATGTGTTGGGTTTTTTTTAATCCAGTATAATAATCTTTGCCTTTTAATTGGTCTAAAGTCCTATTCCCAATGACAGTATAAAAAAATAAAGACTGTTTCAAGCACACAAAACTTAGGAGTGATTGTCACTGGCAAACCTGCACAAAGTGAAAGTGATCAATTAGTCCATTGACATCTAGTGTGATCACATATGGATTTGGTTTTAAACCTACCATTTCACTGGTTTCTTTTTCCTCCCTAGTCTACATTCTTGTTTTTCTCCTTTCATGCCATTTTTTAAAAAGATTTTATTAATTTATTCACGAGAGACACAGAGAGAGAGGCAGAGACACAGGCAGAGGGAGAAGCAGGCTCTATGTGGGGAGCCTGACGTGAGACTCGATTCCAGGTCTCTAGGATCATGCCCTGGGCTAAAGGCGGTGCTGAACTGCTGGACCACCAAGGCTGCCCTTTTCTTCCCATTTTTAAATTAATTGAATGCTTTTTAAAATTTCATCCCCTGCTCCATTAGCTCGGCTGTCACACCCACTTTACTATTACTTACTGGTTACTCAAGGGATTACTGCACGCATCCTCCATTTACCAAAGTCAAATGTTATTTGTTACTTTTACTTACTTCCAAGACAATGTGTGGATTACAGAACACCTGAACCCCATGTATCCCTAGATTTCATGATTTGTGCATGATAAAGCAACCTAAGCTAGTTAAACAATAATCTTTTTATCACACTCACAGATTCTGTGGGTTTTAGGAACTTGGGAGGGGCACCGAGGGGCCCTCTTGCCTCTGCTGTCATACGGGAAGCCCTGTTTAACATGCCGAGGGACTTCCAAACTGTTTTCCAAGACATATTTTTCTAATATACAGGCACTATTTGTTTAGAATTACCACCCAGTTTACCATGTTGTCATTCCTGACCACATTTCTGACCTTCCCTCTGGATCACTTTCACTTTGTGCAGGTTTGCCAGCGACAATCACTCCCAAGTTTTGTGTGCTTGAAACAGTCTTTATTTTTTATAGTGTCATTGGGAATAGGACTTTAGACCAACAACTGTTACTTTTCAGTCCAATCCCACTCTCACCCTGCTTCCACTCCTTCTGTCCAGAAGTCAGTTGTCAGGCTCATTAGTGCTCCTGGGAAAGAAAATATTTCCCCCTTCCTGTGGCTAAGATTTCCTCTTTGTCTTTGTTTTTTTGTTTGTTTTAAAGATTCCATTTATCTATTCATGAGAGACACAGAGAGAGAGAGAGAGAGAGGCAGAGACACAGGCAGAAGGAGAAGCAGGCTCCATGCAGGGAGCTCAATGCGGGACTCGATCCCAGGACCCCAGGATCACACCCTGGGCTGAAGGCAGACGCTCAACCGCTGAGCCACCTAGGCGTCCCTCTTTCTTTGGTTTCTAACGGTTTTCCCACTGTGTCCGTGCTGGTGCGCTCTTGCTTTCATTCATGCTGCTGGGGATTCACGAGTTTCTCGAGTCTGTGCCTTTGTGACTTTCATCCTCAGGTGAAAATCTCAGCCACTTTCTTCTCAAATACCGTTTCTGTAGCATTCTTCGATCCCCCCTTCTGGGACTCCAGCCTCCCACACATTGGGGTTTCTCACTGTCCCTCCCCATACAGATATGTTCCCTACTCTGAATTTCCCATCCCTTCATCTCTCCATGCTTCTTTCTGAATATCTTCTTCTGATTTATCCTCTAAGTCACTGAGTTTTCCCTTCAACTCTGTGCAACACGCTGGCATGCTCAGCCACAGAGTCCTTTGTGTCGCTTGTTCTGTTTCTCCCTTCTGGACTTTCCATTTGATTCATCATTATTAATTAGCATTAGCTTCAAGTTCTCCTCCACAGCTCTGTCTTATCTTTATGTCCTCAAATGTAGCAAGCATAGCTGTCCTAATGCTTGATTGTGATAATGCTACTGTGAGTTTTCTCTCTACACGGCAAGCGTGGAATACACACTTGTTGGATGTTTTTAGTAAGGAGGATCTCAGACCACATGGACGGCTCACTTGGTGGCTATCTCAGTTGAACCGCTGGAACATTTTCTTATCTTTAGGCAGGGAGGTTGCCGAGTTATCTAGAGTATACAAACTTCTACTCTTCTTTGTGAAAAATCTCTAAAGTGGAAATTTCTTGTCCTTGCCTGACCATCTGCAGAAAGAGAAATGGGCTCTGCTCCATTCTGCCCTAGGAGGAGCTGGTTACCAGGGCCAGCTGGTGTAGGGTATCTGAGGTCACTATGTCTTTCCAAGCCCCACTCCAGCTGCGTGGGGACATCAGAGAGAAAGGCATGGTCCTCAATTAGCTGTTCCTTGTGGAATGCTTCCCTTGGCACCTGAGTCAGCCTCCTGCATTTGCATGATCTCATCCACCAGTTGGTTCCAAAATGCTTGTTAAATAATGCTGTTGGAAGAACTAAGCCTGACAATCCCATCCCACCTCAATGAACCCTGGACCCTAAAAAAAATAAATAAATAAAAAATAAAAAACCTTGGACCCTGACCCTATCCTAAGCCAAGCCCAGAATAATGAGACTGGCTCTGAAGGTCTGGAGCTCCAGGACTTCCTAGGCCTCAACAGACAAGGGCAAGGCACTCGTGTGTGTGTGTGTGTGCACGTGTGCACGTGAGTGTGCATGTGTGTTTGTAACTATTGAGATATAATTTACACGACATACACTCTGCCTACATCAAGTGTGTGGGTCCATGGTTTTAGTATATTCACACAGTTGCATGATCACCCCTACCATCAATTTTAGAACATTTTCATCACTCCCCAAAGGAACCCCTGTCCCTGGTAGCACTCACTCCCTTCCCCCAAACCTCAGCGCCCGGAAACCTCTAATCTACTTGCTGTCTCTATGGATTTGCCAGTTCAGGACATTCCACATAAATGGAATCATATAATATGTGGTCTTTTGAGACTGGCTTCTTTCACTCAGCATCATGTGTTTGAGGTTGATCCATGCTATAGCAGCTGTCAGTACTTCTTGCTAGTCGAGTACTATTTCATTGTATGGATAGACCACATATTGTTCATTTATTTGCCACCTGATGGACATTTGGATTGTTTCCACTTTTGCTCATGAATAATGCTGCCAAGGACACTCATCTACAATGTTGTCATTTCTTTTGGGTGTACACCTAGAAGTGGAGTTGCTGGGTCACCTGTAACTATATATTTAATCTTTTGAGGAAGTGCAAGACTGTTTTCCATAGGGCTTGCATCATTTCACATTCCTGCTAGCTGTGTCTGAGGGTGACATCCTCTCTCCATCCTCACCAACAGTTGTTTTGATGACAGCCATCCTGTTGGTTGTGAAGTTGTATCTCACTGTGGTTTTGACTTGCATTTCCCTGGTGGATAATGATGCTGGGCATCTTTTCATGTGTTTATTGGTCATTTGCAATTCTTCTTCTTCTTCTTCTTCTTCTTCTTCTTCTTCTTCTTCTTCTTCTTCTTCCTTTGCAAATCTCCTTTGAGAAATGTTTATTAAGACCTCTTTGCTGGTTTTAATTTGTTGTTTTCAATAATTAAGTTGTAAGAATTCTTTGTATACTCTAGATATAAGTCCCTTATCAGATCTATGATTTACAAATATTTTCTCCCATTTCTCATGCTGTTCTTTCACTTTCTCAGTCATGTCCTTTGAAACCCAGACTTTTACATTTTGGTGGTGTCTCATTTATCTATTTTCCCTTGTGCTACTTGGGTTCTGGGGTCACAGCTAGGAAATTACTACTTGATAAAAGTTCATGATGATTCATAGCCACACTTTTTTCTAGGAATTTTGTAGTTTGAGATCTCTGTTGAAGACTGATCCACTTCAAGATAATTTTTGTATATGGTATAAGGTAGGGATCTAACTCTACTTCTGCACCTGGAGGCATCTTGTGCTATTTATTATTTTCTTGTAACCTTCTTTTTGTTGTTGTTGTTGTTGTTCACAATCTGGGCAAGAAGACCTCATTTTATTCCCATTACTATGGCCCAAAAAAATCCAGTTTGCCATCATGCCATTTGCGTTCTCGCACATGTTCACACACACACACACACACACACACACAACCCCACAGGATGGAGAGTGCACGCCTCACCGCTCCCAGCCCTGGCAATGGAGACTCCTGAAAGTTGTAGCATAAACAGTTCTCTCCTTCGGCTGAGTCATCAGCTGTTTCTAAGCCCTTTTGCTAAAACACTAGTATTTGTTTTGCAACTGAGTTTATCAGTTCTTTTCCAGGAATGTTAGCCAATTCCTTACTAGCCAAGGTCAGGGCACAGGGGAAGGGGGCTATGCAAAGTAAACAGTTTGGGGAGGGAGCAGATAATGAGGTGACAAGTATGCAATTCTGAGAAGGCATCCATGTCAGACTGTAGCTAACACCCCCCCCAAAAGGCAAGTACCCCCCTTATTGGTCATGATGCCCCCAGCACCTAGAGTATGAGCAACCACAAAGCAGGAGGTGAGTAAATATTTGAAGGGTGAAAAATGCAATCAGGAAAAGAGTAGAAAGACAGAAGTAGGGAAGGTGGGGAAGAGTTCAAAGAGCAAGACAGGGCATTGTGTGGGCTCTGGAGCAAGTGCCACCTCATCTCCCACATTGGCTTGAAGGGCAGCAGAACAGGCATCACAGGCTGAGTGGGACTCTCCCCCAAGGTGGTAGGCACTTGGATGAAGCTGACCATTCTTTCCATGCATCTTTGGGGATCGGCCTGGGCTCCTTCTCCCAGCTGTGTAGAAGGCACATCCGGAGGCAGGGCCTGCCCTTTGTCTTGCAGAGAGCAGAATTGCACCGTCTCCCTGCTCCTGCCTGGCCCCAGCCCAAGGCTGAGCGTGGGCTGATCCTAGAACCAGGCCAAAGAAGGACACCAGTTGTTGCCAGCTTGCTGGCACGAGAGGGAGCAAGGCAGCTTCTGTACTGCCTGCTGGCCGTCGGATGAGGGCCCTGGCCGCTAACCCAGTTGGCAAAGCGATGGCGTGAAGAGAAAGAAACATCTGCTCTTCTCTGCTTGAGCATAAAGGAAGCTGTTGGTGGGTGTAGTTAAGCCTGCAGGTCATTGTAGTAGGTTGAATTGTATTCCCCCAAAGGTACATCCAAGTTCTCAGCCCCGATACCCGTGACCGTGACCTTATTTGGAAACAAAGTCTTTGCAGATGTCATTAAGTTAAGAATCCTGAGAGGAGACCACCCTGGACTTAGGATGGGTCCTGACTCCAATGTCAGGTGTCTTAATAAGGGAAAGGAGAGGGAGGTCTGACAGCACAAGAAAGAAGGCCACATGAAGACGGAGTCTGGCCACAGGAAGCTGAAAGAAGCAGAGAAGGATCCTCCCCTACACACTCGGGAGGAAAAGTGGCCCTGTCGACACCTTGATTTAGTACTTCAGGACTCCAAAGCTGCGAGAGAATAAATGTGTGTTGTTTCAAGCCATCGGGCTTGTAGTGGTTTGTTATGGCAGCCCCGGGACACAGGCCCCCCTGCCCAAGCCCTGCCTCCTGCCCGCCGCTCAGACTCTGCTAAGCACAGGCGCCCAGTGAGACCCTGTCCAGCTGAGCCTGGGAAATGCATTCCCATGAGGAACAAGGCAGTTTAGGGCCCAGCCTGGGCCCACTGGGTACCTGAGTTCCGGGGTGCCAAGTGGCAGGCCCCCAGGCTTCTTCCGCAGGTGGGGGTACAGGGATGAGAAGGGAAAGGAGGAAGATTTGATTCAATGAGCAAACGGAGGAGGCAGTGATGCTAAGACACATGGTTCCAAGTTTAATGTTTTCTGAAAGAGCATCGGGACAGCACAAAGCAGCAGGCGGGCGCCCTGCGCACTAGCACACCCATTGAAACACCATTTTTCAAATCTGACCAGCAGAAGCCCTTCAGAGGGAAGGATGTACAGACCCCAGACCCGGGGACCAGGCCCAGGGAGAGCGGACGAATGGGTCAAGACCAAGGGTCACCAGGCAGTAGGAAGGAAGGTTCCTGTAGGGGTTTAAGGGCCTGAGCAGGTAGGAGAGGTACCCAAGCCTTGGGCATTAGTGTAGAAAGGCAGAGAAGGGCCACCGGGCCAAAGCCAGCCACAGGCCAGAGCACCAATTCCAGGCAGCAGCCACTTTGGGCGCCATCTACACCCACCCCAGAGAGAGAGGGTTCTCACTCCAGTGATTGAGACATGCCTTCTCTCCTGGTCAGAGGGATGGTGCCCCACGGGGGGCTCCAAGACAGGTAGAGGGGAAGCCTTCCGGCCCCTTCCGGCTCTGCCCTACTCTGGGGCCTAGAGAAGCCCCTCCGGTGTTGTCTTAGGCTGCTGGTCAAAGAGGCCTGGGGGAGAGCACGGGGGCTGCTGAGTGTTGAAGCCTCTGGGAAACAGGACTCTGTGATGGTGTGCAAGGAGATTTTGTAGAAAATATTATATAACCATGACCCTGCTACAAAACGAAGGCCTCATTGCCTTCCATGGCTGACCCGTCTGGGAGAAGGAACAGCAAACCAATGCCAAGGTGACAGGTGTGAAGGCCCCACCCAGGGCTCCTGGACAGCATGGGGGAGTCGAGCAGAGCCGTGCCAGGATGGATGGCTCTGCCTTGGTCAGTGTAAGCTCTGCTTCTCATAGAAACATTTGCAGACCCAGGGGCTCCTGAGGTCTCCAGCTGCTGTCAGGAGTCTATGGGTTCCAACAAGCAGGCTGCTTCTCTCAGCCCAGAGACCAGGGCTGAGAGCTTGGCTGCATTGCTAATAGCTGACATTCGCTACCTGAGCCCGAACCCCCTCACTGTTGTGGCTCAGTGGAAAGACCAGCAGAACCCGTGGGCAAGGCCATGATATCCCCAGGATGTGGATGTCAGTCCAGCTGTTGCCCAAGAAGGCTCATACTTGGCCTAAGAGGGTCCCCACACCCTCCATCCTTTCCTCATGGCCCACAGCGTCCACTTCAGGTCTTCTCGAACATGCAAGCTCATGTAAGAACAGCCTCCCAGGGGGAACCACAGGGCTTACTTTGCTCCCTTCACATACTTTAGAATTTCCCTAATTATTTCCAGCCACGGGAGCAAGGATGGCTCTGGGTCGCCCTGCCATACAGCGGCATACCGGTGGGGTAGCCCAAGGATATGTGCACAGAGGGGAGCTGGAGGCCCCGTCCTCTCAGGTGGCTGCCCGCCGAGCCCACCCAGGAGCCCATGTGGCCGGCAAGCGCAGATGCTCTTGCTTCCCCTTCCATGAAGGGCGTCGTGTTGAAGGCCGAAGCTGGGGCGGCGGGGCAAGGGGGCCGGGCTGGGGAGGGGCTGCAGCGAGACCGGCGTGGGGCTGCTGGGGCGGGCGGGCTAGGGCTCCGCGGCGTGCTTGACCAGGTAGCCGCTGAAGGTGATGTAGGTGTCGAACTCGTCACTGAAGATGGCATTCTCCCGCTCGCCCTTGAAGAGGCGCACCCAGACCTCGTCCTGGTCCTGCAGCTCAAGCATCAGGCTCTGGCTCTGCATGATGCTACGGTCGCTCACCTGGGCATAGAGGATCACCACCTCCTCCCTGTTCTTCATGATGTGCAGGTAGGTCTCCTTCTGGTTCCAGGTGTGCACGTTGAGGCTGAAGAAGTAGATGCCCGGCACATAGCAGTAGAACTTGCCCATGAACATGTTGAAGTGGCCGTAGAGATTCACGAACTCCGTGTCGAAGATCACCGTCTGGTAGTAGTCGTTGCTGTGCAGAGGCTTCTTGCGGCCCACCGAGAAGGCGGCGTAGTGGTTCTTGCAGCGGTCCCCGGGGGCCCCCATGGACCCCTTCTGCCCCTTGGGGCCCACGTGGCCCCTGGCGCCCACGGAGCCCGTCTTGCCGTATTTCCCTTGTAAGCCGCGGTCTCCCCGGTCACCTTTCTCACCTAAAGGGACAGGAAAACACGCGGGGTCGGGCAAGCTGACCCAACCTCAAGGACTGTTCTATTTTCATCCAGAAGCAATCATTTTCTTCCCCCTCTGGAACGTCCTGGCAATGAGAAGGGAACATAGGGGTCTGTCCAAAAGCAACAGGCGCTGCGGCCAGGCCCAAGGCTGACTCGGAGCAAATGAACTGCAGACGCGGGGCTCGCCGGGGGCTCCCGTCAGACCTCGCAAGGCTGCGTGAGGTTGTCCGGCCCCCGGGGCCGAGGGCATTTCAGAGAGTGGGCTGGGGGCTGGGGGCAGAGGGCCGTCTCATCCACCCTAAGGACTTCTCCTTCTCCCTGCTCGGGACAGAGTGCCCCACACCCCCCTCCCGACCCGGGGGGAGGGTCCCCTTGGTGGCTTCACAGCCGTCTGACCTTTCAGGATGGTGATGTTGATCTGTGGCACCGGGATGGCCTGGTACACGGGGGTGCCAGGGTCACAGCAGCGAAAGCACCGGGAAGCAGAGGCTTCCTCGCCCTGCCTGGGGCTGTATTTTTCATGGTTTTCTTCATCTCTAAGGGAATAAAGGCGTCACAGGGAAAGCCATGAGCTCTGGGAGCTGGGACCTCCTCTTTCTTCGGCCTCCAGAGGCTCTGGTCCACCTGTGTGCCTTCCCTCTGTCCTGGACATGACTGACCGCGTGCGCTTTCCCTCGACAGAGACAGCGTTGGCTCTTGGCGAATTCTGGGACCCTAACTGAAGGTTCAGGAAGAGCTCCTCTGCCTTCCGGTCACAGCAATACTCGTCATGGAAACAACGATTACAGAAACAGCAATAATTTGAGGGCCAGGCGAGAGAGAGGCTGCTTGGAAAGGTCGGCCCCTCGGGGAGGGGTTTTAGAAGGTGTGTGACAGAGCTGTGAATCCCGTCAATGCAACTGTGATTCTAGAAGATAACGACATTAAGCTGACTCATTTGCGAATGAAAGGGCTCGGCTAGGTCTTCAGGTTCCGGGGAGCTGCGGCTGGAGACTCCACCTTCGTTACTACACGCGGCTGCGGGCGGCCGGCGGCTCCGTGCTACCACCTGGTGGCGGCGCGCTGTGCTGCACGGGGCCCTCTCTGGCTCCCGCTCCCTCCAAGCTCTAGAGCTGCGACGTTGGAGACAATCACTCCATCTCAGCGGCTGGTTCCTTCTCTACCTCTGCTCCTGCTTTTGCACCCCAGACAATCCGGGAAATGGATGTGCACACGCTAAATTCAGGCCCCGCGAGCACCGGCCTCCCAGGTGGACACCCACCTCTCGCCGGAAGGTCTCTACCTAGGGTCAGCGAGCCCCTCAAAGGTGAGGTGTCCAAGTGTCGGCCCATCACTCTGGCCCTGGAACCCTCTCTTTCCAAACCCTCTTCACGGCACCATCACAGGCTCATTCAAGAGGCCTCTCCAGCCTTGCCACCACATTCTGAGGATCACGGGGTCCTGAAAAGTCAGCACCTCCCAACCCCAGCCACCACCAAGGTACCTGCAGAAGCTGGGCCCTCCGGCCTCCCCATCTCTGGGGGACCGTCACCATTCTGACTGCTCTCCTGGAATCTGCCTCTCTCCACATCTCCCATTCATCCTGTTCTCTGCCTCCTCCAGCGTTCTTTCTGGAATGTCATGACATTGAAACCTCTCCATGATGCCCCCCACCATGATAATTCCTCATGACTCCCTGTACGATTAAGAGACCCTTCCCCACCAGAATCATCTCCCCTCTCTTTCCACCCTCTAATGCCAACTCTACTACCCCAAACCCACCTGGCATGGCCACACCCTCCTTCTGCACTTGAGATGCTCCCCAGGCCCAAGTGTCCTTCAAGATGTGGCCACTCCTCTGCTCAGTCTTCCGCCCCCACCCCGCCCCTGCCACCCCCAGCATTGTGGACACACCTGTCCTGCAGAGCCTACCGCACAGCCTTGGAGTTCCTGGAGGCCAGGACTGTCATCTGTGCATGTCCCCCCGTGCCTCGCACATGGCCAGACCAGTAGCAGGCACTTAGTTCTCACTGAATAGAAAGTGAGAGGAGGAGGAAGAAGAGGAGGAGGAGGAAGAAGAGGAAGAGAAAGGGGAGGAGGAAAAGGAAGAGGCAGAGGAAGAAGAGGAGGAGGAGGAGGAAGAGGAGGAGAAAGGGGAGGAGGAAAAGGAAGAGGCAGAGGAAGAAGAGGAGGAGGAGGAGAAGGAGAAAAAGGAGGAAGAGGAGAAATGGGGGGAGGGGCAGGGGAAAAAGAAAGAGGAGGGGGAAGAAGGGGAGGGGGAGGAGGGGGTAGAGGAGAAAAAAGAAAAGGAGGAGGAACAGGAGGAGGAGGAGGAATAAGAGGAAGAAGAGGGGGAGGAGGAGGAGGGACAGGAGGAAGAAGAGGAGGAGGAGGGTGTGGAGGAGGAGGAGGGAGAGGAGGAGGAAGAGGGGGAGGAGGAGGAGGGAGAGGAGGAAGAGGAAGGAGAGGAGGAGGAGGGTGTAGAGGAGGAGGAGGGAGAGGAGGAGGAAGAGGGAGAAGAGGAGGAAGAGGGAGAGGAGGAGGAGGGAGAGGAGGAAGAGGGAGTGGAGGAGGAGGAGGGAGAAGAAGAGGAGGGAAAGGAGGAGGAGGAGAAGGAATAAGAGGAGGAGGAGGAATAGGAGAAGGAAGAGGGAGAGGAGGAGGAGGGAGTGGAGGAGGAGGGAGAGGAGGAGGAAGAGGAGGAGGAGGGAGTGGAGGAGGAGGAGGGAGTGGAGGAGGAGGAGGGAGTGGAGGAGGAGGAGGGGGAGGGGGAAGGAGAGGAAGAGGAGATGATGGATGTCACCTTGTCCCACATCCAATGCATTTCCATCGTGAGGATCGCCTGAGGCCCTGGGTATCGAGTCAGCCCGAAACCCAAGCGACTGAGGCAATTGAGGGCGCCAGCCTATCGCCCAGGTACCCAGCACCTCACAGTTGGTGAATGACCGTTTCCTGAGCAATCCTAAGGACTTGGTGCTTCCCTTCAAAATATTCCAAGTAGCCTGAAGTCTCTATATCATAGCGAAGGTCACATCCACGAAGATGACGCCGTTCAGGAGAAATTCATGACTTCCCAAGAAAAGCCACCACTTCTCCGCCGGCCCTCAGCAATCCTCTCCCATCAGCAACCTGATCAGATGCTCAGGGTCCCCGGACCCGCTCACAGCCGCGTCCCTGCCTCCCACCTGGGGAAGCACTCAGAGCCCCGGGGGATACTCTCGAGGACAAAGCTAGAATAGAAGGACAAACGGAGTGCTGGGGGGGGGGGGCGGGGGGGAGTCTTTACCTGGGGATGTGGCTGCAAAACAGTACAGAAACCCAGTCCCTTTGGGGTTAGAGCAAGGTGGGTCACTGTCATCAGTTTCAGATAAGGCCCCCGGGGCCACTGAGAGGAGAAATGGCCGGTGTGTCCCCCAGGACCAGGTCCGCAAGGACCCTTCCCGGCCTCGGCTGAGGCCCCTTCGCATCCAGCCCCGGCTGCCTCAGACCCCGGGCTCAACCCACCGGGCCGCGCCTCCCCGTCTCTCACCGCTCCGTGTGGTCCAGCGGCGGCTCCTTGGTCCCCTCCTGCTCCCGCGCGCCGCGTGGCGCCCGGCCCAGCCCCGCGCCGCAGGCAAAGGTCAGCAGCACGCAGCAGGCCAGCACGAGTGTCGGCGCCCCGGAGCCCATCCTCGCGCCGCGCCCTGCTGGGAGACACACGGAGGGCCGCGGGCTGAGCAGGCCCCCCCCCCCCCCCGCGACCACCCGGCCCCCCGAGGGCCGCCGGGCGCCCTGCACTCCCGCGCATCCTCCACACCCTCATCCACCGCACTCACGTACTCTCCCACGAACACACGCGCACTCGGGTACTTAGTACTCTCGCGCTTGCACACGTGCACGTGTATACTCAGTACTCATGCATGGTAGGTGCACACATACACTCCCACTCACCCACATGTGACACCCTGTTGCACATACTCTGCACTTACACATTTGCACCATCCTAACACATTCACTCACACACACTCATATGCCTCAGTACATAGTCACACACCCCATGTACATATTCTTACACACATTCTCACACTGCCACTCCCACATGCATTATGGGTATGCACACACAGCACACTTGCATCCACGTGCACACCCGCACGCGTGTGCACGCACATCACACCCTCACATGCGCACACACTCTGCCCCTGGAGCCTCAGCCAGCTGGGCTGGCGCTGCCCACACCCAGCAAGCCTCTCAGGAAGGGGAGCCCTCAGCCAGCGGGCTCTGCTAAGCACAATCCCAAGTGAACGTGTGGGGTCACTGTCCTGTGACTCTGCCCCAGCCCTGCACCAAGGAGGTGGGTGGGGAGGGAGGCAGACATCACGCATCTCACTTAGGGATGCGCCTCGACAGTCTCTGTCGCTCAAAAACCCAACTTCATGTCCTTCAGGGTGCTCTCAGGGGAAAGCCTCTCATCCAGTATTGAGAACAGTCCTTCTAGAAAGACATGTCGGTCCCCAGTGAGCCCATTAGGGGGCAGTGCTTGGGCTTCAAATAGGCAAAACATCCCATCCCTTCCCACTGCCAGGCGGCTGCCCAGCTAACCAGGGTTTTCCACAGTCTGGAGTCAGAAGTCCCGAGTGCCTCGCTGTTTCTGGCTGGCTGGGAAACCTGCCCCCTGCAGGAATGGGTAACGGGTCAATCCCAACCCATCTTTGTTCACCAAACCATATAGTTCAACACCTCCGAAGGCCCAGTGAGGATACGCAGTTCAACCCTGTCAGCTGCCCAGTGAGAAACGGAAGCCTGGGAGAGTCAGAACCACCCACCCCTCAAAGCCAAGGTGCGAGTGGGATCCGGGTCGCTGCTGGGAGGCAAATCTCCAACGGTCTCATGTCTGATTTGCTTTTTATTCTTCTTTTATGGGGATGCCTGGGTAGCTCAGTGGTTGAGCATCTGCCTTCGGCCCAGGGTGTGATCCTGGAGTCCCAGGATCAAGTCTCGCATCGGGCTCCCTGCATGGAGCCTGCTTCTCCCTCTGCCTGTGTCTCTGCCTCTCTCTCTCTGTGTCTCTCATGAAGAAATAAATAAAATCTTTAAAAAAAATTCCTCTTTTATGTTTAAGGAATGTTAACTCCCAAGACAGACTTCTTTTTTTTTTTTTTATTCATGATAGGCACACTCACACTGTGTAGTGAGAGAGAGAGAGGCAGAGACACAGGCAGAGGGAGAAGCAGGCTCCATGCACCGGGAGCCCGACGTGGGATTCGATCCCGGATCTCCAGGATCGCGCCCTGGGCCAAAGGCAGGCGCCAAACCGCTGCGCCACCCAGGGATCCCCCAAGACAGACTTCTTTATGTCAGTAGTTATCTACGCAGATGAATCCTCCTGTCGTTGGCCATGGGAAGCTATGGATTCCCCTCTAACACCCCATTGCTCAGATGACTTGTGGCTGGTGGGACATGACCTTGTAGCTGGTAGGTCGACATCTGGGCTCTGTTTTTTGCATGTCGGTGGGCTCGCTGCCATAGCTATGAAGAGAGGCTGCTCAGTTAGCCCTCCCTGCTGGAGCCCCCATGCCAAATCAAGAGAACATGGGGGAGGCAGAGAGCTGGCAACCAGAGCCCTGGGACAGAAAAAGTAGGAGCCAGAGGCTCCCTGTGGATGGATCCTCAGAGATGTGATGAGCCTCTGAGCTAGGGGGGTTGCCTCCACACCTCTGCTGGGTCTTCAGTTCTCCGCGTGACTCCCTACCTCATCCACTGCAGTGGAGCAGCGGGGCCTCCCCACCTCTGACTTCCCTACCAAACAACGATCCCTCCCAAGCATCAAGGCCCAGAGACCTGCCCAGTGACCGAGAGACTACTTGGTCCCCACTCAAAATCTCTACTATATGTGTTTATGTGACTTAACAAAATACATATTAAAATTATCTATCTAGGGCAGCTCTGGTGGCTCAGTGGTTTAGCGCCGCCCTCAGCCCAGGACCTGATCCTGGAGACCCTGGATCGAGTCCCACGTCGGGCTCCCTGCATGGAGCCTGCTTCTCCCTCTGCCTGTGTCTGCCTCTCTCTCTCTCTCTCTCTCTCTCTCTCTCTCTCTCATGAATAAATAAATAAAATCTTTAAAAAAATAAAATAAAATAAAATTATCTACCTATCCATCTATATAGCCATCCATCTAGCCGTCCATCCACCGATCCACCCATCATTACTCCTTGGCAGGACATGCCTGACACCCCAGTCTGTCCTCACTCTTCGGCCCCATTGTACGGCTCCCCTCATCCTGTGCTCAAGCTCCCTGCTTTGCAAGCTTTAATGTACACACATATCACCTGGGAAATCTGGTTAAAATGCAGATTCTGATTCAGCGGGTCTGGGACAGGGCCTCAAGTTCTGCTCCTTGTCCTTGGACCATACTTGGGATCCCAGCTTCCACTCCCCTAAACTCCTGGCATCTGTCCACCTGCACACATCCTTTCCCCCTGACCAGGAGTTCCTATTCTCCTCCTCTCTTCTATTAAAAACCAGCCTTGTAGGACCAACAGCTGCCCCAGGCACTATGCCGAGCATCCAGGCATCATCTCAATGGACCCTTCTAGCCCTGGAAGTCAGGGTCGGGTCTGAGAACAGTTCCTCATTAGTAATTCCTACCCACCATGGGCCTCAGCAGGGCCTGCGGTGAGTCCTTCATGGAGACAACACTCATTCATTATTATACCAAACTCACAAATGAGGAAGGGCAGTGGATTTGACCTCAACGGGCTGTCCTCAGACCACATCAGCATCCTACCCGGTCCTCAGGACCCAACCCAAGCGCCTCCTCTTCCTTCCCAGACCCTCAGCTGGCCAAACCTCTCTGTCCTCTTTTCAGATTTTGTTTTTCCTGTTGTCTCGTTCTGCAGAGTTTTGCTTGGCCTGTAAGACTCTGCACAGCAGACCGTGACCTCCTGGTCTTATTCATCTTGGACCGGCTGAGCATCCTGCAGCACCCTGAACTTGATCGCTACTCAACAAATGTTTGTGGAATGGGATTTTTAAAATTGTTTATTTCCCCCTTTCTGTGTTTCCTCTGTTTTTTCCTTGGCACCTCAATAATGGCTGTTTTTTCCCCCTCCCTTTACATGCCAAGCTTGCATCACTTGAAAGGAAAAGACGTTTTCCTTTCTTTAAACATTTCTTTTTCTGAATCCAAAGTAATATATATTCATTTTGGAAAAGTCAGGAAATAACAACAAACACACATAAAAAGCTACCTCGGATTCTTTCGTCCCCAGAGTTTCTCAGCCTCAGCACTATTGACATTCAGGGCTGACTCACTGTTGTGGGAGGTTGTCCTGTGCATTGCAGGATATTTATCAGCAACCCCAGACTCCACACACTAGATTCTACTGACAACCACCCCCCACCCCGCCACCCCAAGTTGTGACAGCCAAAAAACGTCTCCAGGCTTTGCTGCTTGTATCCTGGGAAGGCAGAAGCACCCCCGGCTGAGGATCGGTGCTCTATGCCCAATGGGAGCACTGTTTGGCATGTCTCTTCCAAGTCTGGAAAAAAAGGATTCTCTGGACCTTGATCAGAAGACACGAGGATTGGGATGCAGCCGCCTTCAGGGTGATGGTATCAGTGGGGATGGAGCCAGTAAGGAGTCGGAGGCACCAGGCTGACAAAGTGAAGGTCAGCAGAGGCTGGTGCTTCTCCTCAAGAACCTCCTCTTTGGGGCCAAAGCAAACCCTGGGTGAAATCTTTCTTTCTTCAAAAATATCTTCAGAGCCCTTTTACCAAGTCCCACAGAAAAGTCAGCGTCATGACATTATGATCATTTTAGTCACTTTTGGGCAAAAACAGTTATTGCCCAACATCCAACCAAACTTGGCTCCAAATCACTTTTAGCCATTTCCAGTGAAATGAAGTCACCTAGAGAGGGCGTGGCTTCGCCCCCAGGAAGGTAACCCAGAGGACCACGCTTGCACACAGCAAAGGCAGGGCCGGGACGTGGTCCCCAGGACTGGAGCCCTCACCCTCCGGCCCACGAGGTCCAGTCTGCAGGCTGCCTGCGGTCAAGGCATCTGAGGCCAATTGCAACGTGACTCAAGTTCTGACTTGCCTTTCTCAAACGCTGTGAAGAAATTCGTTTGCCAAGATCCATGAACACCTTTTTTCCCCTACTGTCTGCCCCAGAAGGCTGGTGGCTCTTTGGCGGCTCTCCCATCAGCCCTCCCATCCAGTTTAACCTTCCCCCAACAAGGAAGAAGCCCCTTTGCGGGAGTGGGGGTGCCAGAGGGAGTGCTGGGCCACTTATGGGGTCTGAGAACACTCCCTCATTAATAATTTTCATCCCTTCTCAGACCTTTTATGGACATGGGGTGAATCCTTCTAGGAGACACTGTTCAGACCCACACTGTAGTTTCCTGGGGTCTCAGATGGGTCTCACCCACCTCCGTGTTGTCCTGCCTGTGTTCCGACAGGAACCCCCCGAGCCCGGGCACCATGTGTTTGCGTTTTGCCATGACGCCACACCCAGCCCAGTGCCATCTGACAAAAGCATTTATAACCAGGGTTTTCCCTCTTCCTTAATCCTCAGCGGGTGACCAGCTGTTCTGGGAGGCGAGAAGCCTAGGATCTCCCTGGATTAGGAGAAGCTTGGAAGACAAACCCAACTGCCGCGCAGCTCCACAATTCCTCTCCCTGGAGAAGCTCCCAGGGGCCTGGCTGGCCCACGGGCTGCCCAGCCTTGTGTCGGAGCCCAGGAGGGAGTGATGATCCTACCGTAAACTAAATTCCCGCCCTGGCCTCAGGAAGAGGACGGTCCACGTGAAGGAGACAGATGCGCACCCGATCATAGTAGTTAAGGATGTGGGATCAAGGCAGAAAGCGGGTACCGTTCAGGGTCCACGTGGGCTGGGGTGACGGCTGCAGGGCCACGTGTGGGTATTTCATTTTTTTTAAGATTTTTTTTTTAGATTTTATTTATTTATTTATTTATTTATTTATTTATTTATTTATTTATTATGAGAGACACACAGAGAATGAGAGAGAGAGGCAGAGGGAGAAGCAGGCTCCCTGCACGGAGCCTGATGTGGGACTCGATCCCGGGTCTCCAGGATCAGGCCCTGGGCTGAAGGCAGCGCTAAACCGCTGAGCCCCCTGGGCTGCCCGGCTATTTCATTTTAAACTAGTGAAATGGGATTCCTGGGTGGCTCAGCGGTTGAGCGCCTGCCTGGGGTCCCTGGGGTCTTGGGATCGAGTCCTGCATCGGGCTCCCTGCATGGAGCCTGCTTCTCCCTCTGCCTGTGTCTCTGCCTCTCTCTTTCTCTTTGTCTCTCATGAATAAATAAATAAAATCTTAAAAAAATAAGATAAAATAAACTAGTGAAGCAAAATTAGAGAAAATTCACAATTCGGTTCCTCGGTCACGCAAGCCGCATCCCGAGCCCTCGGGAGCTCCTGTCGCCGGTAGCTGGCACGCTGGATGGCGCAGGACAGAGCGTTCCCGTCCTGGCAGGAAGCGCAATCGGACCAGCCGGTGTCAGTGAGGCCGGAAGCGGGGCTAAGAACAAGCAGCTGGCCAGAAATCTGGGAGTCATTTGGGCTCCTTCCTCTCATGCATCCGCCACATCGGATCAGTCACCCACCCCCTTTAATATCTCCCGAAAGTCTCTCCCCCTCTCTACCATTTGCCTCTATGTGATGCTTTCCAGGAGCTCTGGCTGGGGCCCAGACCTCAATACACCCAACACAAATATCTTTGTCTGGGCTTTCCTGGGGCCTGGACATCACCCCAAAAATCTAACACGCGGCTCCCGAGGAAGCCTGGCCTAAGACAGGACTTTGTCCCACACCTAATGGCTTCTAGGCCAAGAATGCAACTTAGCGTGGCGTGCGAGCACTCCTTGTTTCAACGTGGCATCAGCCATGCCTGCAGCCCGGCCGCCCCCTCCGCACGTCTGCTCCTGCCACCTCCTGCTCCCCGGCATCCTCCCAACCAGAAAGGAAGCCCTGAGGCTGCCCCTTCTCTGCTCTGACATCTGGTGGCACTCCCCCGCTGAGGAGCTCAGAGCTCTCCAGCTGCTGCAGGAAGTCTCCTCAATTTAGATCCTGGCGTGCCGGGGAAGGAGAAAGCACCATGTTGGGGTGTCCCTCTGGCCCCGATGACCGGCAGGCGGGGTGTTATAACAGGTGACAACGGCCTTCCTGCCCCAGAAGCTGTTCATCACGCTCATTTTCCTCTTACCAAACCCTTCTGGTGACGGGAAGGAGGGAAGCAGAGTGACGAATGGCATTTGCTCACCAATTCCAGGGGCCCATTTAATATCTAATTTCCCTTCCATAACAGGGCAGCCCAACTGGTCTCAGACCCTTCCTGCTCCTCCCACCCCTGAGCCCTGTAAAGGAGTCAGCAGTGGATGCATGAGAATCCCCTATTAAAGGAACTTAGAGGGCAGCCCTGGTGGCTCAGTGTTTAAGTGCCGCCTTCAGTCCGGGGTGTGATCCTGGAGACCCGAGATCGAGCCCCACATCAGGCTCCCTGCATGGAGCTTGCTTCTCCCTCTGCCTATGTCTCTGCCTCTCTCTCTGTGTCTCTCATGAATAAATAAATAAAATCTTTATAATAAAAATTTAAGGGATCTCTGGGTGGCACAGCGGTTTGGCGCCTGCCTTTGGCCCAGGGCGCGATCCTGGAGACCCAAGATCGAATCCCACGTCGGGCTGCCAGTGCATGGAGCCTGCTTCTCCCTCTGCCTATGTCTCTGCCTCTCTCTCTCTCTCTCTCTCTGTGACTATCATAAATAAATGAAAATTTAAAAAAAAATTTTTAAATAAATAAAATAAAAATTTAAAAAAAGGAACTTCGGTCAGTTGGGGGTGAACCCGGGTGTCCTGCTACCCATGCCACTTGCTGAATCTCTCTTTTCCTTCTCCCAGGAGCTGCTCTCCAACTTAGAGAAAAAGGATTTATTTCTTAAGGTTTCAGGGTTTATTTGGTGACCTCTAAAGCACATGGTCAGGGGGAGAGTTGGAGGCTTCCGGGGCTACTTACAGGTTAATGAGCAAGGGCTCCCTTTTCCCTGCAGAGCAGAGCAGCCTAGCTCAAGACAAAACAGTGCAGAAAAGAGAAGGTGAGAATTCCCCACCGCCACCACCCCCAACCTAAAACGTCTCCATCTCTCCTGGGGCCACCGAGTCTCGGCAAGGACAGGCTCACCTGGCGCCAAGAGCGGGCACCGTCTTCCGCTCGGGCCCGCAAACAGCGAGGCCACGTGGGCTGCAGGCGTCGGGCCTCCGGGGGCACCTGGCCAGCCCAGCCTCCCCAGCTCCCAGCCCATCCGAGAGCTAACAAAGGCCTCCTTGACTGGAGCACTGTCCTTAGATCACCTCCCAGCTGTAAGGCCTTGGGCTGCAGGCTCGCCCCTGCTCCGAGCAGAGCTGCCGGCTGCCCTGGTGCCCTGCCGCGAGCGCGCTCCACAGGTGGCTTGGCCCAGGGCCCACTTCCCCACAGCGGGGACGCCCCTGGGGTCCCAAGACGGAGGGAGGAGAGGAGCTGGGAATCCCGGGGCCTGCACCCCGCCACTCTCGCCCCTTTGCCAGCGGTACTGTCTCTGGTTCTTCTGGGGCCTACGCATCCCCCCAACATCTCACAGACGCCTCCCCAGGAAGCGTGGCGGAGGACAGAACTCTGCCCCCACCGAATGGCTTCTAGGTCACAAATATAATTTAGCTCAGCATGCGGGCTGTGCAGGGCCGGCCACCTCCTGTCATCCTGGCTCCGGCTCCGTCTGTCTCCGAGCATTTGTCCTCCACCGTCTCGCCCCCCTCAAGAAACAGGTGTCTCCGGGGTGATGGTCTCCGCGTTGGCTCCTCCCTCTCAAAATATACTTTTCTGTCACTTTCTACGCTGACAGGTCTCTGACCTTGGTCCCCGCGCCCTCCAGGACAGCGGCCACTAGCCCAGGGGGCCAGTTAAATTTGTTAGACTTAAGTGACACGAAGACATCGGGTCTCAGCTGCACCAGGACACTTTAGGTGGTCACCCTCTCGGGCAGCACAGCCGTAGAACATTCCCATGACGACGGAAAGTTCCACGGGACAGCTCGGGTTATCTGTCTTCTGAACACCTGCTCTCCACTCTGCCATGGACCCTCGAGCCCCAGTTACCTCCTCTCCTGTCCCCCCACTATACCTACTTCTGAAGCACCAGCCGCCGCTCACGTGGGGGCCTCGGGGCTGGAAATCGGGGGGCCCTGCAGACCCTACCTGCCACCTCTCGTCCATCACGCAGCCTCCCGAAGGCCTCCAGTCCTCTGCCCCCCAGCCGGGCACCACTTCTTTCTCAGCCCCCCACCCACAGCTTGCTCTCTCTCTCCTGTGTCTTCCCACCTGCTTACCAGAGGCCCCTTGCAGAACTGCCAATCCCAATTCCACCCTGGGCTTAACAGGCTTCCCGTGAAAATAAGGAAAATGTTTAAACCTGGAGCTTCACCACCTGGCTTCCGCCTCGCCTCTGGCCACCTCGCCGCCCGACTCCAGCCATCTGGAGCTGCTGGTGGCTCCGCTCGCAGGCCCAACACTAACCGCAGGCTCTCCTGTCTCTCTGTCCCTTCCCCCACCACCCTCCTGGTCCACAGGTTCTTCAGAGCCCAGCCCGAGGGAACGCCTCCAGGAAGGCACTCCCCCAGCATCCTGTAGGATCTACCCCTGGGGACCAGGGGCCCCTCCCAGGAAGCTGTGTCATCTCTCACGCGCAACCCCCATGTCTGATGTCTGATGTCTGATGTCCCACTTTGATTGAACTCCATCCACACTCACCTTTCAGCAGAGCCAACGCACAAACAGGGCTCCAGGATCCTGCACGTCTTGCGGGGGGCCTGGGGCCAGGGTGTTCAAATCTCTGTCTAGCTCAGGGCGGGGCTGTTTGGGGAGAGAGGAGGGAAAGGGGGAGAGTGATCCAGGGTGGGCTCCAGAGGGCCAGGGCAAGGCTGAGTCCCTGCGTGCCCATCCAGCCACGTTTCCCTCAGACACTCCTCAGAAAATCTCCTGCCTCCTCAGGGCTACGACCCCCTGCCTTCTTCAGCCAAGGTTACAAGCCACCTAACCAGGAGATGCTTTGTGCTTCCTGGAGAGGCAAGAAAACAAACAAACAAACAAACAAATAAATAAGCGGGGAGGGGCAGCTTCAGGCAGCCTTGCCAATTAGTGACCTCTGTAAACAGATGACTCTTTGCTGACGCCAAGAGATGTTCCTGATGAGTGAAGGTCGGGTTGAAAACACACACACACCATGCACATCACGCTCAGCCGCCGAGATCTGAAGGCCACCCACCTGGCTGCTAACAGCAATTATCTCTGGGTGATGAAAATAGGGATGTTGGCCATTTTCTTATTTTGGCTTCTCTGATTTTTTCCCCCTCTCTAACAGTCACATATTTTCTTGCATTAAGTACACATTATTTTCCACTTAGAACAATGACAAAGAAGCCCCACCCTGGGGACTCAGCGTTAAGTGTATTCCAGGGGATTTGAGTCTATGCAAAGAGAAGGATGAGGCATGAGGGGTTTGGAGACTCGCAGGACCAGGACCACATGGAGAAGAAACTGGCTTAGGGCTCAAGTCCTGGCTTCCTGCACCTGCATTTACTGTCTGCTTCGTATCCGGTGGAGAGCTGGGTGACAGGGACACGGTGCAGGAGCGAGGAGATGCAGCCTCTCCCCATCCCACTCCCTGCCCCAGGAGTGAACACCCTGGAGCTACAGTGGATGGATGCAGGTTAGGCCAGGGAGGGAGGGCCACCTGACCTGGACCAGAGTCAGGCCTGGTGGATGGATCACATTTTCTAGGAGGGGGATTTGTTCTGTCCTTACCAGACCTCTCCCTGGTGGTACTTGCTCTTGAGTCCCTGGAACTGAAGAAGATGAAGCCAAATCCTTGAGCTCATCCTTAAGAATTCTGTGCGAGGGCAGCCCAGGTGGCTCAGCGGTTTAGCGCCGCCTTCAGCCCAGGGCGTGATCCTGGAGACCCGGGATTGAGTCCCATGTCGGGCTCCCTGCATGGAGCCTGCTTCTCCCTCTGCCTGTGTCTCTGCCTCTCTCTCTCTCTCTCTCTCTCTCTCTCTCTCTCTCTCTGTATCTCATGAATAAATAAATAAAAATCTTTTAAAAAAAAAAAGAAAAGAATTTTGTGTGATGGCCAGGCAGGTTAGCAGGCCCAGGAGCAGCCCCGGCACTTATCAGAGGTTCCT
This sequence comes from Canis lupus baileyi, assembly GCF_048164855.1. Taxonomy (NCBI): domain Eukaryota; kingdom Metazoa; phylum Chordata; class Mammalia; order Carnivora; family Canidae; genus Canis; species Canis lupus. The sequence continues at coordinate 58,677,905 of NC_132853.1, read as the reverse complement.
TCAAACAAAGCCCTGCTACCACTGACCAGGCAAGACCCACCATGTGCTGGGCTCTGGGCACCGTGCTCTCCGGATGCCGTTGAGCTTGACCCCTACAACGCACCTTGACTTCTCAGATGACCGAATGGGCTCAGAGTGAAGGAGCCACTCACCCCAGGCCCCACAGGAGGGAGGTGGGTCTGGCAGCAAAGTGCCTTCCACCTCACCTCAGGGGGCCTCCAGATGCCAGGGAGGCAGGCTCATCCTGCCAAACCACAGTCCAGTGGGCGCTCCCATCTTTCCGGGCATCCACCTGTGTAGCTCACTCAGCTAGAGCTGGAACAGCAGCAGTGGTGTTTGGCCCTGAGGAATTTATCCACCAGCCCAGCCTTGCCATTCATCCATTCAGCAGATTACGGAGCACCTATTCAGTGTCAGGCAGGGTACGGGTCCGTGACAACCATCGTCCCTGAAGCAACGTGCTAAGATCTCCCTGTTGCCAGGCTCCCATCTTAAAACCCATTACTGAGTTCAATTCCTTTGGATTTAAGCACAGAATCACGAGGAACCCCAGCCCCCTCACCACTACCACCACTACCACCACCCCATTCCTCAAGATGGAAGAGATGTGGGAGGTGTGGCCCATTGAATGTGCATTTTTAGGGCCTGGCATCTGCCAGGTAGAGAGAAACAGCCCATTGGCGAGCTCTGAAAAGGAGGAGTGAGAAGACCAGGTCGTGCAGGGAGGGCACATGGTCCCACCCGGCCCCCAGGGCTCTCTGATGGAGACAAGCCAGCTAGAACACTGGGCTGCAATGAGACCTGAGGCCAAGTGCTGCTAGCAGGAACCAATGGTGTAAAGGACTGACATTGTGATGGGAAAAGCATGGTGGTCCCGTGTCTGCCCATCCTGGGGGTGCTGCCTGGGGATCAGCCTCGGGTAGGGCCCCTAGTGGAGGCTCCTGCAGAGACAGAGCTGGAAGCAGGAGAACGCAGGAGCAGAGAACGGAAACAGAAAGGGGAAGGTGGGCGTTGGGCTCCAGCTCACCTCTCTAGCTGCCGGGGTCTAGCTCTTCTCGTTCTGTGGGGACCATTCTCAGGAGCTCCTCCTATGGCCACTTTACAGGGCCACGGGTCTTGCTCTCATAGCTATCCCTTTTTGGGAAGGAGGGTGTCCTGAATGCCAGACGACCTGAGAGCCCCAGGGCCACCCCCAGAGCCACCCAGACCCACCCATTCCTCACCAGAACGCACTTTCAGACTCCTCACAAGGAGAAAGGGCCCATGTGTTTCTGAGCACACCCCATTCCCCACCTCTACAGACCAGCCCCCAAAACCTGCAGGGCGAAGTTGCCGGGTCCAGCCCAACTCCTGGCCTGCACACGCCTGCAAACCCACCAGGGCTGGCAGCTTTCCCAGGCAAGGTCCCTTCCTTCCCTGGTCCCCCGGGTAGAGGGCGGCTGGTCACCAGATGTCCCCACTTGGGGTGGGGGTGCAAAGGGTTTGGGGCATTCCCCAAGCATGGCTTTGCCAGTGGCCAGCAGCAGTGTTCCACGGAGTGCAGGTACCCCCAGCTCCCCCACTGCCTGCCCCGCCTGTCGCCCTCTTTTCCCGTCCTCTCCTCCCGCCCTCTCCTCCCACCCAGCCTCCTACCCGCAGGCTCCAGCTCCGCTAACTCCTGTTTCAAGGAAAATCCGTACGGGAGCCAGGGAGATGGTCAGACACCGAGGCCCAGGCTGGCCCACAGCCGTCCTGACAGCCATCCTGGACAGGGCGGGACGCCCCAGGACGATGCTGCCAGGCCCGTCCACGGCTGGAGAAGGGCTGACTCCAGGGGCCTGCCAGGCAGGCCACACCCAGCCCCCCTTGAGCCCAGTCCTGGAAAGAGGCGTGGGCAAGATTGAGTGGCTGGAAAAGGATGCCGGGAGCCCTTGTCTCCTGCTCACAGGACGGCTCCCCTGCAACCTCGACAAGAACCCAGAGGTAAAGATGCTCCCCATTCCCCCCAGAGGCTCAAGAGCTCCTGCCACAGCCCACCCCGAGTCCCTCTCCGGGAGGCAGGAGGAGGACGGGCAGGGGACGCGGGCCGCCACAGCACAAGTGCCACTGCCTGGCCCGCAGAGGAGGAAGGGAGCCAGCGTGCCCGCCTCCGCACAACTGTGGTCGAGGGCAGAACCGACGCCGCCAGGCCGAGGACCCAGCCGCAGATTCCCCTGGCAGGGGCCCTGAGAATCCCAAGGCCCGGCTCGCTGGGCCGCCCCACAGAGTGGGCGGGAGCGCCTGGGCTTTGATGATTCTGCTCCAAATGGCTCTCCCAGGGGGCAGCCGGCTCCTCACATGGAGCCAGGAGTAGTCAGGGAGAGACCCACGGTCCTGTCCAGGGGACGCCTTGGCTCACCCGATGTTCAGAGAAGGCAGATTTCAGCAGGTAAAAACAGGAAAAAAAAATTAATAACCCTAGGCCCACGCGGTAGTTACGCCACCAAGAACGAAGCGCCCTGGGGGACCATCACCTCCACCTAAATATCTGTGAGCTCTCGGGGCAGGGAGGCGAGGTGCTTCTGAAACACCCACTTTCCTCCCCAGTGGCTCAGCAGAGTTGCCTCAGGCACCAGAGGACCTTTCTAGTCTTCTTTTCCTTGGTGAGCTGTCACCACCACCCTTGCCCCAGGGCCTTGGAGCCTGGCACCACTCCCCTACCCCCTTGCCTTCCACCCGCGCCCCTGCTCCAGTACGGGGGTCCCACACACCGGGCCAGCCCCCTGAAGACAAAGCCCCCAACAGCAAGCTTATGTCCGGTGAGGACGCCCAGCAGCGCGACTGTATCTACAAAATTCTTTTCATCTTTGTTTTGATGGGTGAAGTTCAGTGCCAGAATATTTGGTTTATGAGTCATGCTAATTACAGCTGGGGGGGGGGAGGAGGAGGGCCAGAGGCACCAGTAACAACAACAGAAAGAAGCACGTTCTGAAAAAAAAAAAAAATTATGCTGTGCTGGTTGCCCTGAATAAGGAGGTTTAACATCCCCGGATGTTAAAGGAGTGAAGAGGGAGCCATCTGTGCACCTTTCTGGGACCACATCCGCTCCTCAGCACGCACCTGGGAGGGCGCCCCTCGCTGGCTGGCTGCACCTGTCCTAGGCGGGCTGTCCCACCCGAGACCTCCTGCATCTCTCCCTGACTTGTTGCTCACTGGGAGCACTTCCCTTGGCTCAAGACGGGAGAGGGAGGAGAGGGTGGGGTGTCTGGGAAACAGAACCTGGCCGTCCTTCCTGCCCCTGGGCACTTTCTCCGAGGACAGCTGGGAGGTGGATATTTGCAAACTTGAGAAGCTCCAGTCCCAGCCTCAGCTTGGACAGCTCTGCACCCTTGAGCAAGTTACACCCCTTCTCTGGGCACAGAGATGTGGGTCCTCCGAGGGGTCCTCCGTCTACTGTGTGTGGGCAAGTCATGAGCCTCTCTGAGCTCTTCAGGGGTGAGAGTGTCATCAACGAGAATCCACATCTGCTCAGCACGTGTCATGCAGGACACACACACGTGCATGTGCGCGCGCACATGGCTGCCGCTTACCCTAAGTTCCTCTGAGCTCTCAGGTCAAGACGGAGAGTGGGCAAGGCAGGTGGGACGGGATAACTCAAGCCTCGGCCCCCATCTCCCCTTCCCCTGTACTTCTTCCCTCCTCTCATTGGTGGGGACATTGGGCAGGACCCTCCCTGCAGCAAACACAGCAGCCAAGTGCATCTGTTTGTGACCTTGCACGTGGAGCTGACTACGTGCTTTCCTGCACTATTAAAAGCAAAGGCCTAGCAGCCTTGGAGGACCTCACATCCTCCCCCCTGGGGACCCAGGATGTGGCTAGCAGTTGAGAAAAGCTCAGTTTCTCAGGACACTCCTCATTTTGAAACCGTGGAAAGAGGCGGCTCCATGTGCCGAACTGCTTTCATTCCTGGAAACTCAGAGAGATGGAAGAGACAGACGAGTCACGAAGGGAGGTAGTTTCCTTCCTCCTTTCCAAGTGGACCAGGAGGGCCCACAGAGGACACGGGACTACCCAGGGATTTGCACGCTGGGAACCAGGCGAACACGATGTGGGTGCCCAGGGCACGTGGGGAAATCACACCTGTGCCCGAGGAATGCCTAGAAGACGACGTGGCACGTGGTGTCTCGACACAGAGAGGCGTTTGAGGTCCAGGGGCTTAAGGGCAGCTGGGTGACCACGGCCCCAGGCCAGAGATGGTTCTCAGTGATGCAGGCAGCTCGGGAGGGTCCCCAGGGGAAGGGACATTATTTTCCCCTGTCTGGGCTGAATCCAGGAACATCAAGGCCATTAGATGTGGGGGCCAAAGTCCACATTTCCTGTTCTGTGTGGGGGTCCACACTGGCCTCAGGCAGGGCGAACCTGGCTCTCAGGTGATGCAGGCACTATTGGGGCGGGGGCCCCCACTTGGTACACAGGGGATTTGGGTACCATTCCCTTTTCTCTCACGCGTAGAGAAGTGTGCAGCAAGGTAAACAGCCCACAACGGAGAGAGGAGGCACCCTCATTCCTATTCCTGACAGCACCCGGCTGCCCCTGCCCCCCACCCCGTCCCAGCGGGAGACGGAGACCAGCGGCTCCCACCGCACCTCCCGGCTGCCCGCCAGCCCGCAACTCCCCATCTTTCTGTCCCTTGTCACAACGGCCACCCGGCCCCTCCCACTCGGCTGGAGCCGCGGAGCAGGAGCGAGCGCCCGCCTGTCCCGCCCGTCCCGCCCGCCACGGCCGCCACCTACCTCCACGGCGTCCTGCGGGGCCTCTCCGTCCGGGGCTCAGAGCATCTCCCGGCAGGGCCTCCTCCCAGCCAGGTCGGGGAAGAACAGCCTTGTTGGGGGAGAGCGGCGGGGGGGGGGGGGGCGGGGGGGAGGTCCTCCGGGAAGAAGGTGCAGCAAGGGGCGCGGGCGCCGGCCTCGGGTCGCTGCCTTCCCGGCACCTTGACCTCCTCCGATCCGAGGGCCCTCTGGCCAGAAGCGGAAGCGCGGTTTCTCGAAAGTCAAGGAAGAGACGAAGAAAGCGGGACGGGCTCGTAAAGAGCAAACCCCAGCCAGATGTGAGCGGGGCCGCGGAGCCTCCAACGCTCCCAGCGCATATTATCCAAACAGCAGGCGCCGAGGATTAACTGTGTGTGTGCCCGCGGGCAGGGGAAAGCCAGGCCTGCCCTCCTCCCGGCCACCCCGGGGAGGCGGCCCAGGCTGGGGGCGCAGGCAACCACTCCCAGTCCCTGGAGGCCCCTCCAGGTGTGCGGGCGGCTGGGGGCCCAGGACAAAGAGGGCCCGGAGCCCCGAGTTGCTGGGTGGTAAGGGATGTGTGCCAAGGAACCCGGGGGACACTTCTTGCCAATCCTTTGGGATCTAGTCCCCAAACAGTGGCAGACCTGAGACACACTTTCAATCAGAGGCTCCCACCTGGGGTCTGGGAACCACACACAGGTTTTGGAGAACCTGTGACCCCCCCCCAAAAACAGTGCAAAGCTGTGTGTGCGTGCACATGTGCACACGTGTGCATGGTTGGACAGGGACGGTTTATTGCTTCAATCGGATTCTTAGAGAGCTCTGTGATCCAGAGGTTAGGAACCCCTGGCTGGCAGAGCAGATTTTCCAGAGGGCAGTGTGGCCAGCTTGGGGCTGTGAGGGACTTCAGCATTGCTCCGTCTCTATCAGCCTCTGGTTCCTTGATGTGAAAAACAAGCCTTCCCCCATCTTATTTGAGAGAGAGAGAGAGGAACAAGCTCCCCACCCAGGAGGGAGTCCAGTGCTTCGGGGCTTGATCCCAGGACCTCGAGATCATGACCTGAGCTGAAGGCAGATGCTTAACTGACTGAGCCACCCAGGCGCCCCCTTCCCCCCAACTTAGACACGAGCTCTAAACAGGCTCCTCTGGCCCCACCTCGCATCCTGATAGCTGCTTGAGGCTCCTTGTGAGCTGCCCCCAGTCAGACTGGTCTCTGTCCCCAGACGGAGTCAGAACGGATAGTTCTGGAATCTTATCATATCGCAAGAAGAAGCATCTGGCCAGAGTAATGAAGCTCTGCTGTGGTGATAACAGTTTTCTTGCTTGCTTGCTTCTCTCTGAACCGCGTTCCCACGTTCTCCTTGAGCTGCTTGGATGTCACACCTGCAACTTGTTGTCAGTCAACGCTCCTCGCAAGGGCCTCTCTCTCTGCCCACGTGTGGACAGGAGATGTAGAAACAGGGGTGCTGGTTTGGGATGCTCCTGGCAAAGCACAGAGACTGCAACCCTCCTCTCTCTGGCCTTGGAAATTCCTTCCTGCCTCTGCTCCCTACCTGTCTGCCCGAAGGGCTGGAAATCATGAGGAAAGGAGAGTGTGCAAGCCCAACACCTGTCAGGCACACCTTCTCCGTGCCAGTGGAGCAGAGAATGCGGAGGTGGAAGACAGGGAAGGTTCTGGGTGGCAAAGCCAGGAGGGCCCAGTGGCCACTCCACAGAGACCCCGGCAGCCCACCGCTCCTATAGGAACAAAGGGAGGGGTGCCCTGATCTTCTCCAGTGGCTCTGGACAGCTTCACAGACACTACGGCAAGATCCAGTATATACGTCTCCATCGGAGATAGGGTTTCGGCTGGCGTTAGAACACTTAGGAATCGTTCATGATCTTTGGCATGTGTCTGAGGTTTGGCAAAACTCACATCCCTGGTTGCTTATCGACACAGGAAACCCAGAGATAAGCGCGTCTTCGTTCCTGTACGCAACACGAGGAGCTTTCCTGGCCACCAGGGCCCAGGCCTGGCACACTGACCGACCTTCCCCTTGGTGCCTCTGTCCCCAGCTGGCCTTCGAGGCAGGGATGTTGGGGGAAAACACAACAAGAAAAGCAGGAAAGGCAAGTAGGCCATGTCTCCATGCAGCCCCTGTAGGCCTTCGTCTGGGACATTAGACCAGCCGGGTCTTTCTCAGAACTCTGGTGAACCAGGAATATTTTGTATGCAATGGGAAAGCTCCCCACTACTGGAGGCCCAGACCCCAGAGGCCCAGACCTCCGGTGTCCTGCATCCATACCAGGACTTTGTGCGCACGGAACCAGGCACGTGGCTTGGAAGAGAAACAGATGCAGAGATTTGTCCCCTTCCTGAGACAGCTTTACTATTGAAGAAACACAAAATGGTTATCTTTTTTTTTTAAAGATTTTTAAAATTTATTCATTTGAGATAGAGAGAGAGCACAGGCAGACGGAGGGACAGGCAGAGGGAGATGGAGAAGTAGACTCCACACTGAGCAGGGAGCCCGATACAGGACTTGATCCCAGGAAAAGGCAGACACTTAACTGACTGAGCCACCCAGGTGTCCCTGCAAGACACTTATCTGAAAGATAACTCCAAGACGGGAATCCAGAGGCCCAACAGAGAGCAGAGCTGCAGAAATACAGCAGCAGCTGCTTGTTCTAACCAGAGGCCTTAAATCCTGAGCCTGGGAGGCTGCCCAACCTCAGGGGACCTTATCTATTAAGCAGAGATAGGTCTGGGGTCTCTTATCAGGAACCCATGCAGTCGGATGTGTTCAGAGTAAGATGCAGATGTCATTCAGAGCATCTCTCCCTGCCGGGCTCTGGGGCAGGACCCCAGCACCCGACGCTTGCACAGCCTCACGACACTGCAGGTCACTCTGTTCTGTCAAAGTCTGTCACACCAAACTTAAGGAAACCACACTGTCAGGGCTTTTTGTATTTTGGGGACTTGGGGTAAAGGATTGCGGCTCTGTAATTGTCATAGTAGGGCCGATGAAAGGCCCTGATGGAGCAGATATAAGGCATAAGAATGTTCGTGATAACTGTCATTATGGGTAAGTATAATCTTCCTCTTGGAAGAGAGGCCTCCTCTTGGGTCGAGACCCCACATCTCCCAGGAGGTTAGAGAAGGGATTATTCATATCTCTCAAGCCAGAAACCAGGAGGGTGAGGGGCACTGATATGAAATGTGGCAACAAGGACCTGGAATTTCCCAAGATATCCATGTGAAACAGAAGGCTCACAGTCACGGAAAGTTCTAGAGTAGGGGAACCTACAGTCTGAGCCACATCTCAGGCACCACTGCCTATGGCTCAAGCCAACAGGGAAAAATGGGCAAAGATTCACAAGGCCAGTTTAGCCCTCCATGAAAGAAACAAAACCTGCCACCCAAACACAGAGCTAGCTGGGTCCCTAATGCTCTTTGTTACCCACGCGGTCACTGCGTCACAACTGCAGGAAGGAAAGCGCACTGGGCAAGCCGGGGATGGTCTTGCAGACTGCCTGCCTAATCATTAGTCCTCCGTCAAGGCCGTGGTGCCCTCAGGCCACCAGGGCGGAATGCTCCCAATTCAGCAAATATCTTCCTGTTGGTTGGAAAGTCCTGCCCAGTATTAAGGACAAGAGTCATGGCAAAAAAAGAAAAAAAAAAGGAAAAAGAAAACCCAAAAAACAAAAAAAGACCCAACAGCAACATGAACAAATCAGAACCCAAAGCCAGCAGCAGTGCCTGAGGGAGATTTCATCAGCTCCGTGATGGGTCAGAGGTCAGGGCCAACCAGAAGGATGAGGCCCCCCCACCCCAAGGTCTCTCTCATCGGTTCCCAAGTGTGTTGTAGGTCACGCCCATCCTGAAATTCCCTAGGAGCTCACACTTCCCACACAAGGATGTCTGGGCCAAACATGGGCTTCCCGAAGCTTCCCAAGTGGCCCCACATTCTCAGACAAGGGCAGCTCATGGGACGTGAAGCCCAGAGACTCACGGGGGAACAGAACATTCCCAAGAGGCAGTACATTCTAGGTCTTTCCCTCTTTGGCAATCCCTTCTCTCTCTCTCTCTCTCTCTCTCTCTCTGGGCACATCACCGCTGCTCACTGTGTCTGTTTTCTCATCCCTGGAAAAAACTATGTGACCTCAGTTAACGTCTGCGAGACACTCGGTTCCAGATAAGCACAGTCTGTCATTAGCAGCACTGTGATTTTTTTCCCCACAGTGGCCCCAACATTCTGCCTCTCCCAGCTATTTTGGGCCAGGCTGCCCGGCCATCCCACAAGGGCAGAGAACAGTACTGCAAACTTCTGAATTCTGCTCGCAAGGGGAGCGACAGGCAGGCTCAGATGGTGGCGTCCCACTGCCAAAGGGCGGGGGTGAGAGAGTCTCTGTGGACATTTGGAAGAGATGGAAACTTGGCGGCCAGACTCAGCCTCCCTGGCCGCTGGCCCACGCTCCCTGCTCCTGGATGGCAGTGCCTGCCTTCTGGAAGGCTGGGGGCAGGTGGCCATCAGGAGTGGCCGCTGCAAGGACAGAACAGGCTCCTGTGCTGCTTCACGGGCCCTCACACCTGGAGAGGACTTCTGTCTACGGAGGACACGCCTTTCTCTGGAAGTCCCCCCGCCTCGACTCGAGACGCAGAGACACGGCGCCCGGGACAAGAAAGCACACTTGCCATCTGCCTTTTGCCATCTGTGTGCTTTCTGACTCTAATCAGGCAGTGACTGTCCTGCGCCTCAGTTTCTCCATCTCTCAGTGTTTACTCCGGGAATCCCTTTGCAGCACTTTCAGAGATAACGCCTAGCTCTCCCCATCAGGCCGCGTTTGACTTGATAAATAAAAGGAGAGGGCCCCCTGGTGGACTGCTCCATTCTAAGCCTTAACTACGAAATGAGTGAGCGAGGATGTGATAACACGGGGTGGATGATTAACGTGATGAATTTTTGGTCTCTTACGTAGAGCCACAGAAACAGAAGGAGGAGAAAAGTCCCCATCTTTGGTGAAGTCTCCAAAGATGCAAAGGAAGTAAGGAGAATGAAGCTCACAGGTGTGCACAAAGAGAGGTTTCAGGGCCCGGCCTCTCCGGGAAGGCAGGGGTCTGTCCACTAGAGGATGCGAACACCCTTTGAGCTGGTAATCTTCCTCCCAGGAATTTATCCTACAGATATACTTACAACTGGGCTCCAAGGTGTAAGTTCAAGGATACGCTGTTGAATCCTTGCAACATCATTGTAAGGTAAGAAGGTCACAGATATCCTGAAAGGACAGCATTAGGGGCCTGGTAAAGGAAATAACGGGATGTGCACACAGTGGAGTACTATGCAGCTCTTTAGAGACGGAAACACCTGTCCAGGTAACCACACTGAAGAAGCTGTGCTGTAAACTGAAAAACATTAACGAAGACCTAAGTGGATGGCAAGGTAAACCATGTTCTTGGGTAGAAGGTTCAACATCATCAAAATCTCTGTTCTCTCCAAATTAATCTGTAGATTTAAAGCAATTCCATTCAAAACTCCAAAAGCAAGGGGTGAATGGGATGTAGGAGGCAGAGGCAGGGGGATTTGTCCTACAACACATGAAGGCTTACTATAAAGAGGTAAGAATGAGGATAGTGGTTTTGGAGCAGACAAGAGCAATTATACCAATAGGATATAATAGAAAGGACCCAGGTATATATGGAAGCTGGATCTATGACAAAAATGGCATTGCACACATACTGATGGGGAAAGGATGGATTATTTCCTAAAAACAACACTGAGGGACGCCTGGTGGCTCAGCAGTTTAGTGCCTGCCTTCCACCCAGGGCATGATCCTGGAGTCCCGGGATTGAGTCCCGTGTTGGGCTTCCTGCATGGAGCCTGCTTCTCCCTCTGCCGGTGTCTCTGCCTCTCTCTGTGTGTCGCTCATGAATAAATAAGTAAAATCTTAAAAAAAAAAAAAAAACACTGAGATGTTGGGGCATCTGTAGAAGAAGAAATATAGGGGAACCTGGATGGCTCAGTCAGTTAAGGATCTACCTTTGGCTTAGGTCATGATCCCAGGGTCTTGGGATCGATCCTCCTGGCAGTTTCACCACTTAGTGGGGAGTCTACTTCTCCCTCTCCCTCTGCCTGCTGTTACCCCTGCTTGTGCTCTCTCTCTCTCTCTGTCAAATCAATCAATCAATCTAAAGAAGGAGAAGAAGAAGAAATAATAATATACATGGCCAAAAAACCATAAGAAAGATACACAACTTCCCAGCCATCATACAATGAGAAGACATTTAATTTCATCAGTTTGGCAAAAATGAAAACACCTGATAATATCTGTGGAGCAACAGGATCCCTCAACCACTGCATACAGTTTTATTTCTTTTCTTTTTTTTTTAATTTCATTTTTGTATGTTATAATAGGCTTTTATTTATTTATTTTTAAAGATTCCATTTATTCATTCATGAGAGACACAGAGAGAGGCAGAGACACCGGCAGAGGGAGAAACAGGCTCCATGCAGGAAGCCCGAGGTGGTGCTTGATCCTGGGACTCCAGGGTCACGCCCTGGGTGGAAGGGGGGCACCAAACCACTGAGCCACCCAGGGATCCCTATAATAGGCTTTTATATTTGTTTTAGCAAATATAGGCATATATATATATAATATATTTGCTGAAATTATAGCATAAAGCATGAGAGTGATTCAGGATTGCACTCATCTCCTGGGGTGGGAGCAGGCTGGCAAGGGGGAGGAGTATGGAGACTTTTCAAGATAGCAGGACTAGCGTTTTCTTTCTCAAGCTGGGAGGCATATGTAGATATAGATACCTGAGTCAATAAAAGGTTTGAGTAATTTAAAATAATAGTTATATATGGTATGTTGTTAGAACTCAGTTTCGCATAGAGAAAAACAAATGAATCCAAGAAGGGTTTGTCCGCTTTCCACCCCCTAACGATGCAGAACCGAGTGTTTAGCAAATTTCCATTTCGTGTTTTAAAAAGGGAATTTAATATATGTGTTTATGATTTGTTTGTGCGTCACAAAGTCTCTCTAACAACAACCACAAGAAACGAGTAACAGGGACTGCCTCTGGGCAGGGAGCCTCTGGGCAGGGAGCGCAGAACAGGGACGGAGAGTTATTTTTCACTGGACACCATTTGCATAATTTGAAATTTTCTCTTGTGCATCGGTTACCCAATGGAAGGCTCTTGGGAGGGCCCGGGGGCAATCGAGCTTGCTCCCAGTCTGGGGCTGCAGATACTCACCGAGCTCCCCGGTGCACTGCATTGCTACCAGGCTTTTCTCATGATTTCTTTTTTAAATTTAAAAAAAAATTTTTTTATGATAGTCACACAGAGAGAGAGAGAGAGAGAGAGGCAGAGGGAGAAGCAGGCCCCATGCACCAGGAGCCCGACGTGGGACTCAATCCCGGGTCTCCAGGATCGCGCCCTGGGCCAAAGGCAGGCCCTAAACCGCTGCGCCACCCAGGGATCCCCTTTTCTCATGATTTCTAAAATGGGCATCTTTGCAGGACTTAGTGGTGGAGAGCAGGGATGCCCTTTAATATATTCCATTAAAATAGCTCAGGGGCCGCCGGGGAGGGGTCTGGAGTAACGGGGCGAACTGGACACCCTTATATGGGAGGAGGTTTGTTGCCTGCAAGTCAAAGGCAGGGACAACCCCCCCCCCCAGCACCCTCCCCCCCCAGGACGCTCCAGCCGGTAGACCTGCGCCCTGATCTCTGCTCTGGAAGCCGGTCGGAAATTTCCGACGTGGCCGATCCCAAGAGCCGAGTTGAGGGCTCTCTGATAACGAGGGTGGCAGAAAGGGGTCCGCGCATCCCCGCCTCCTGGGGGACCACAGGGGTCGAGAGGGCCTGGAAAGAGGTCCCCAAATCTCAGCTCGAGAGATGATCCTCGCCTCCCCGCTTGGGCGGGGCCAGCGTTCCAGATCAAAGCGGCGTAAGGCGCCTGCGGGGTGGGCCCTGCGCACCTCTGCGGCCCTCCTCCCTCTCGCCCTGGGTCCCCTGCCCAAGGTCCCCGGCCCCCGGCCCCCGGCCCGCTGAGCAGTAAAAACTACAACTCCCGGCAGTCCCCGCCCGCGCCGGCGCGCAGCCGCGAAGCAGAGGCTGCCGGGAGCGCGTCCCGGAGACCGGGCGAGCGCGCCGGGCGGAAGTCGGCTGCCCCCTGGGTCCCGGCCTTGCCGCAGGGGAGTCCCGCCGCCCGCGGGTCCCGGAGCCGCCGCACCGGGTGAGTGACGGCCGCACCCGCACCCGCACCCGCACCCGCGGCCGCCGCGCCCTCCCCGCCACGGGCCTGGCCGCCGCCCCCCGCCCCGCCACGTCCCGCCCCCGGCTGCGAGCAACGGTCCCCTTACCGACGGCGGCGCACACCCCCCGCCCGACTGTGAGGTGCCGCCCGGCTGACTCGCAGGGCTCCCCCCGGCTCCGACTAGCGCGGACGCCGCCGCCCCCCGACTAGCGCGGGATTCCCTCCCCCGCCCCCCCGTGACTCGTGCGGGGCACCTCCGCCCTCTGACTAGCGGGGCACACCTGCTCCTTCTCACTTGCTGGGCTCCCGCCCCCCTCCCCCTCGGGCTCTTCCTCTGATTTCAGGGATTGAACCCCTCTGACTAGCGCGGGACGCCGCCGCCCTCTGACTAGCGCGGGACGCCGCCGCCCTCTGACTAGCGGGGTACACCTCGGCCCTCTGACTAGAGGGGGACGCCGCCGCCCTCTGACTAGCGGGGGACGCCTCGGCCCTCTGACTAGCGGGGGACCCCTCAGCCCTCTGACTAGCGCAGGGTGCCTCAGCCCTCTGACTAGCGGGGGACCCGTCGGCCCTCTGACTAGCGGGGTACACCTCGGCCCTCTGACTAGCGGGGGACGCCGCCGCCCTCTGACTAGCGTGGGACGCCTCCGCCCTCTGACTAGCGGGGGACGCCTCGGCCCTCTGACTAGCGCGGGGTGCCTCAGCCCTCTGACTAGCGGGGGACGCCGCCGCCCTCTGACTAGCGGGGGACGCCTCGGCCCTCTGACTAGCGGGGGACCCCTCAGCCCTCTGACTAGCGCAGGGTGCCTCAGCCCTCTGACTAGCGGCGGACCCCTCGGCCCTCTGACTAGCGGGGGACGCCGCCGCCCTCTGACTAGCGTGGGACGCCGCCGCCCTCTGACTGCCGCGGGGCGCCTCTCAGACTCTTCCTTCCTCTGACTTCAGAGTTTGAGCCCCTCTCTGACTAGGCGGGACGCCTCCACCCTCTGACTAGCACAGGATGCCTCTGCCCTCTGACTAGTGTGGGACTTTGGACCTCAGGGGCCCTTCCTTTCCTGCCCCTGGTGGCACAGCTGTCCCTGAATCCAGCCCCCTCCACCACCCCACCGCCCCCATTGCCCAGCCTCTCCTCTCCCTCCAGGGAGCCCTCCTCTCTCAGACTGGCACTTTGTCGTACCTGCCGCGGGCCGGCCAAGCTGTCCACCCTCCCGTCTCCATGTAGCCTGACCCTGTCCCTCCTGGGTTGTGGCTCCTCGTCCCCCATCCTTGTCGCCTGGCGCCTCCCCTTTGCCCTGCCCTTCCCGGCACCGCAGTCACTCCCCTGTGCGCTGGGTGCAGGTGACCCCGACACACCAGGGACTCAGCGCAGGAGCCCCGCTTGTCATCGACCCAGAGCGCGTGCTCGCCGTCTTCCCCTAGTGTGTTTTCCACAGAGCGCAGGTTTGGGACCATGTGTCTGCGGATGTCGCAGACTCTGGCCGGCTCTGCAGTGTGAGGACCAAACCTGGGCAAAAGTGTAGGGTCTCAGGAGGGTCGGTGAAGAGGAAGCAGGTGCTGCAGCCTCTCCTTCCTCTTCCTCTTAGGAGCTGTGTGGGGACAGATCCTCCCCCCGCTCCCAGCCCCACCCCACAGGCTCTGAGCCGACAGTCCCGGGGCCTGCGGGCGGGCCAGCAGCCTCCCCTGGGCGCCTCCCCGGCGGCCTCAATGAGCCTTCTATTCTGGCCTTCGGGCCCCGCTGAAAGATACATTGATGGGCCAGGCTTCTCCCCTCTGCACTGGGCGGGTGGCTCACCCTGGGCGGGGGACTCCGTGAAGCGTGCGTTTGTTCGGGCCGTGGCCTGGAGACTGAGCGGTCTCCGTGTGCTCACTGGACGCGTTCACGGAAGGCCGTCACGCCCCAGGGCGGTGGAGACGGAAAGCCCTAGACTTGCAAGTGTTCGCGTGCCACTTCGTGTCCGTGGAGGCGCCCATCTGAGCGTCTGGTGCCTTCTTCCCCCTGGAACCGTACCCCAGCTGTGGTTCCTGCCGCACTTCCACGGCCACAGCCACGTAGTGAACGTGCGGTGCTAGAGGAGATGATTACCCGCCGGGCCGCTATGCCACTAATCCGCTGTGCTTCCTTGAGCCGCAGAGGTGACGAAGACAGACCCTCGGCGACAGGAGCAGGCCTCGCTCTGGTGGTGTGTCCCCCCCCCGCCCCCCAAATCCCTGCGATGGCCCCTGAGGTGGGCTCGTGCAGGCTCACGGGTGCACGGCTCCTGCCTCGGAGCCTTCGACCCTCTGGGCAGCGGTGTGGCAGCCCTCACGGCAGCGGTCTGGGGTCTCTGTACAGGGACTCGAGTGTTTCCTCTTTCAGAAACAGTGTCTCAGATCTCAGACCGTGGCCCAGCGTCCTGAAATGGATCAGCACCGTGACGGGGACGCCGTTTCTGTGTCATGTAGACATTTGCGCAGTGGTATCCGGGGCGCTGGAGGGAAAATTGAACAAGTGCCCTTTTCCCTTCACTAATGCTCTGGGCTGTGGAGATTGTCCATAAGGCTCTTGTTGAGTGGCGATGTGAAGGACTTTAGGACTTTTATGTGGATTTTCCTTCCCACGAAACCAAGACAATTACTTAGGAAAAAAAAATCCTGATAATAGGGAAATCTGGAAAGATGTTCAGTTTTCTCTTTTGTCTGTTCCTTTTGACTCCTGCTTGTTGATCTGGAACAAGTGCAGTCACGATCTGGAACTTACAGCTTGCACTGCTGCATCCATGTTCACCCGGGGCTGTGCTGTGGGAAATGAGGCATCTCACAGACACTCAGTGACCATGTAGAAGTGTTAGATCCAGGTGCATCCGGAATGGCTTCAGGGGGTCCCGCCCGGCTGTGTGCGTCCTCCAGAAGCTGGAGCTGAGCTGGAGGAGAGGTCTCTGCGGGGGTCTCTGAGAGAAGACAGCCCTTGATTTTGGCCCGGGGCACCCGTCAGGCTTCCGTCCTGTGTGGCTGTGAATGTGTGTGCAGTCGGCCCCCCGCACCTGCGCAGAGCTCTCCCAGCCGCAGTAGGAAGCCCCTTCTCTCAGGTGATGGGCTTACAGACAGAAATATCCTGAACTGTGTGTAACTTGATTCGGGAAGCTGTCGTGAGTGCCTGCTGTATGCAGCGTCAGGGTGGGAGGTGTGGGGTCTCAGCCTTTCAGGAAACTGCTGTCGGGGAGGAGGACCTCCAGTCCCTAAAGGACATACTTGGCTGCTGTGACTTGTCCCTTCCCGGTTTCCTTCTGCTTGTCACCCCGTCCAAATGCAAACTGAAGTTTTCAAGTGCAGCGCAGCCATGGCAAGTCCGCAGCGGGAGAATGCCTTGAATAGGACAACCTTTTCATGGAGCCTGGACCCCAGGGGCTGTCAGTGTTTGCTCACCTGAGACACGCCCAGCGCTCGTGGAGACTCGAGCCCGCAGCCTCCGTCACTCTGACGGGTGCAGAGTCAACAGGCTTAGCTCTTTCCTCTCCAGCCAGGAAGTGCACGTAGGCAGCGAGCAGAGTGGGGCCTGAGACCTGCCTGCATTCTGGACACGAGGTCCTCGAGGACCGTTGAGCTCAGAGACTTGGGTGGGGAAGGGGAGGAGGTGCTGTGCAGGGGGGTGGGCCTGTGGGGCCCAGGCACAGTCTGAGGGGGGAGGCAGAGGCGGCCTCCTTGTCTCAGCGCAGCGCTCTTGCTTCCTGCCCCTCCTAGATCCTGAAAGGGAGGAGTTTTGTCCTGGCAGCTTCAGTTAAACCTGTTTGCTCTGCCACCTGCCACACACCTGAAGGAAGAGGAGAAAGAGACTCTCTTGGCGGTGGGCGTGTCGGAAATGGCTGCCACCTTTCATCTAGGCCTTCTGTAGGGTCCCGTGGCGGGCAGGCCCAAGGATGGCCCGAGAAGGTAGGGGTGGCCGCTCCTGCTCCCTCGGGGGCTAGGGTGGGAGCGTCGCCCTGGCAGTGCCACTCCACTTGGAGTCCAGGGACCTCCGCGCCCCGGGAACAGAAGGACATAGTGTTCCTTCTTGCTGTTTCAGGCCTGTGTTATAAGAAACCAGAAATGTAGGAGTTGGCGAGCCATTCTTGACACCTGTCTGAAAAGGGAGGTGGGGAAGGAAGTTGGGCCTGGAGC